>NW_028292582.1:2409656-3012526 GCF_029948245.1 Actinia tenebrosa | reverse complement strand
TCGAAAAAAAGCAATATCTTCAAAAACTCATTTCCTGTCCACGATACACGAAGAAAGGTTTGAATTTGGCCTTGAAAGTGAAATTTTTGATTTCGCTGTGGTTTATGATAAAAACTAAACTTTGGCTGACATATTCTTACAAATTTATTTTTTAAACCTTGAGGTGAATAATTTTAGTACTGCTGGTAAATAAATCGGCAGGGGGGGGAGGACCCTGTAAAAAAAGCAATATTCCACAGGGAACCCATAATACTTGGGCCTGCTGTTACATTTGTTTAGATGTCAGCGGTGCTACTCATGAACGTACTTTTCCCGCTTCAAATTTTCGTTACAAAATTCTTTTGTTTTCAGCAAAATTTTAATGCACCTTACCTTATTTTATCCGTATTTTCAACTGAAACATAAAATGTGATCGTAAAGTGATACCTTCGAGGTATTTTTTCCGTAATGGAGACCGGTGATTGGGGATCAAGCTTCAGTGAAGGAAGGTCTTCTCCATCAAGACCTCCAACTCCGTCTTTTAGGTCCAACAATTTTCAAGTTTCTCCCATTCCTGGTGATAAAAACTCACCAATAGGCAGCGGAAAAAGTTCGCCAGATACGGAAGATGGCCCTCACGATGTAAGCTGGCAATGGATAGGATATTTATAGTTCATTTTTATATCATTATAGGAATATTTTTACTGGTATCTATGGTTGTCCCTACGTAAACTTCGTACTTGACAGATACATCAGTAGGGTTACTGTTTCTGTCATTACAAATCTTCTTTTGTTTACTGTTTCCTAAAATGCAATTTAGCTGTCTGTGGCGCTGAATGACAAACTTATGTATCTGTCATTTCTAATAGACCATTTGTAAGATATTCCCAATGCAACTCAGTTTAGAGGACAATAACAATTTTACTCTCACGAGAATTGAAATCCATCGTTTTATCCTCTGCTCTCTGAAGAGCTCTGCTCCTTTCTGGGCATTGTTGTGAAGGGTCTATTCTGTTGGCAGAGGTATTTTTAACCCCCTGGGAAGAGTAGTTTCTCTAAGTGTCTAAAATGGCACTTCTACGTTTTTTATTAGGGCTTTTCAATTACATTCAAGCACTTTTATGCCAAATTATTTAATGGACTACTTTGAACAATGTGGTGGCCATCTTGAATCATAAGTCATTGTGGGTTTTGTAGGAGGCAAATGGACAAAGTTTTAGATTTGATTGACGTTTACCGTTCATAACAAGACAATTAGACAAGAGATGAATTAAGGAAATGCTCAGCTCCACAGCTGAGGAAATTCCTCAAATATTGTGGGGAAGACATATTTCACCATCTTCGTTTCGTTTTGCTTACTTGGTGACCCATAATGCCTTGCAATTCAAGTTAGCCACACCATCGTCAAAGTAGTCTTTTAAATGGCCTGTGGTAATTTGGCATGGTGAACACCATTGGTTGGCAGGGCTGACACTTTACAGTGTGTACTATTAGAGTGACATACCTTGAAAGGTAATTGATTCAGAAGGTGTGCAAAAGCCCTCAGATCAAGTCACCTTAAAATTAAAATAAAAACGTTAATGATGTGAATTGTGTCTCATCAAAAAAAATTTTCTTTTAAATGTTTTTTCAAGCCACAGGCAGGATTTAAACCTGTGACCTTCTGTTTGCTAGTCAGACACTCTAACCAACTGAGCTACTGGAACTCATGTTGATGAGCAAGGTCTAGATGGAATGCTTGATGAAACACACGACTCACATCTTTAATAACTTTCCAAGCTTTCCATGCAACGAACACCTTAGTAAAATGTTGTCTCCACTTGTATACACAGAGTACCATGAAAGATGATGTTATTCATGACAAACAAGCAGATTTGATTAGAAACTATCAGAAGGAAATCAGGCAACTGACGAAGAAAGTCCAGGACCTGCAGATGAACAAGACCATCATAGATGATAATGGTATTGATTGAAATAGAGCAAATTTGATATGATTTCATGATTAAACTTCAAATGATTTATTTAAATGTGTTCTCTTTTGTTTGATTTGGCAGAAACGAATGATCTGAGAAGAAAGTTGGCCAGTTTTGAAGAAGAGCAGGCAGAAAAGACAAGAATTTTCAATGAAGAGGTGAAAAATTATTATTATTCCTAGTTTATAAGATCTTCGTAAGAGCAAACTGTAGAGACAATAATATTATGCTTCAGATATCATCATCATTATCATTATAGCATTATTATTATCATTATCGTCATCATCATTATCGTTATTGTCATCATCATCATACTATGGCCATTGCAAATTGGCTGAAATGGTCCACGAGGTGGAGTAAAAAAGCAGAAGTCATGTTTCCCCCAGATTTTTTTGGTGATATTAAGTTTGTTAATATAGTTAATGTTTAATTGAGGGACTTGTAGACTTGCTGATGTTGTAGATGTATCATATCATATTTTGTCTCATGGTTTTGTTGTTTTGTAATCACTAGTTTATGTCACTAGATCTGTTATTCTCGTTATTATTCACATTATTTTATTCTTGTTATTCTTATCTAACTACACACAATCCTAGGCTGTTGTCATCTTCTATCATGGTAAAACCCAAACAACAATCATTATCAGATATTTTTGTTTATGGTTCTCAGAGGAAAACAGGAACTTGCAATACAGAATTTGTAATAAATATTCTCAATTTATTTCATTTTGAAATTGATAGACCACAAAATTGCACGGTCAGATTGCTAAACTACGCTCATCACTTGAAAGAGGAGAAACAACCAGACAGAAACTGGAATATGAACTGGCCTTGGCTAATAAAGCAGCCAGCCATGAGAAACGAGGTGCAACGGAGAGAGAACATCAATTACAGAGATCAAATTCAAGTCTAAAACAACATATTGATGAAATGAATAAGAAGATTCAGACCTTGGAGAAGGATTTGGCAAACACTAAACAGACAAGTAAAAATGATGAAAAGAAATTCAGGCAGCTTAACCTCGATAAGGTAGGTTACTGTGCATTAATGCATGTACCCTTGGAGACAATTCTATATTAACGTACATGTAGGTAAGGATCCTATGGCAGGGAGAAAATCAATATTCTACTGGCAATTGAAAAAATTGTTAACCTATGTATCTAAAGGTACATGACAATGATTTATTTGATTGACGGGTAGTCTGTTGCCCACTAACTTGTTGAGACCTTTGTCTCAGTTAGCAGTGTAGCTATGGAAACAGTTTGTAGCAATAGACGTTTTTACTGATACATCGGCCATCTTGAATTATGGGATGCTGAGGGGGCAAATGAAGAACTTCTGAACTTCCTGCCAAAGTTCGGAACTTGGTTGGCTTATTTTGCAGCAAACAAACTTTTAAACTAAAATTTTCAACCAGGAACTTCTGGATTTTCTTGACATACATGCTTGGCTTTGTTTGCTTACAGTATTCAACAGTAGACAGAGATATTGTTGGGAAGTTCAAAAGTTTATGAAGAACTTCGTTTCAAAGTTCCAAAGTTGGTCTCCATCTTGGGAATTTCTGAACATAGTTCAGAACCCGATCGTGTAAAGTATTGTGAAACTGACTGTAATATCTCAATAAAAAATAAACAAATTGATATTTTAATTAATTATATTATTATTTGCTATAACAGGATAAAGTTATTTTCCAACTGCAAGAAGAAATCAAAGATCAGCAAGATGAACAGAAGAGATTAAGTCGTGCTTTACAGGAACAAACAAAGTAAATGTTTGGTACACTTTTATTACATCTGTACTTCTGTCAAAAAAAAAAAAAAACATATTGAGGAATAATTGTAAACATTGGTGCTTTGTAGGGGTTGAGGGGGAGGGGGAGGGGGGAATCAGCAAGGTTTTTGGGGTGGAGGGGGAAGGGGCTTGCATCATTTTTCATCTTTTATACCATAGACATATTTTTAATGTTGAATAGCTATTATTACAGTTGAGCCTGCAATGAGAAATTCTTTTGTTTTAAGAATCATACAAGTGAGGCTATTGGGTCGATGCAATGCTTGTTTGCATCTCATTTGCATCCATAATAATTGCTATTGACCTCTTTTCCAGTTTCTGCAATGAAATGCAAGAAAAATGTTTAGCATTGGAAGGTGAGCGTTTTCATTTATCATTAAACCTGTAAGAGAGAGAGTTGTTCATACCATTTGCCATAACTGATATGAGGTAGAAAATGTCAAGATTTTTATTTCAAACTGTCATTTTTGCAGCGCAAAGAACAAGTCAAGGGGAAGCCATCCACAAGCAACAAAAGGAACTGGAGTTCTCTGTTGAGAAGGAAGAGCGATTGAAGAAGGAGCTAGAAGTATGTTCTAAGCTAATAGTTAATGCTTTTTGAATGCAATTTTTCTTATTTCATCTGCAAAACGGCCTTCATTTGTTGAAATACCAAGGACAGTGATATTTATTCTTAAATCAGGACTTAAAATAAGTCGACGGTCATGATGAACAGCCAAATTAGTTTAAGCTCAGTCATACCTTATTTCTGGCTCAACATTACTAAGTTAAAATGACCATGCAAGGCAATAAATTTAACTGGACAAGCTCACATTTACATGCCCCCCAAAAAAAGTTTGCTTTTGGCACCAAAATTTAATTAATTCATGTAGGATTCCTGTTGATTTGGAGGGGAAAATAAATGTACATCGCTCCTCTTTAATCAAGACCTTGCTACTCCATGTACTGGACTGTATTATAATGATTGTAATTTATTATGATATTTTTCAGCAATACCAAGAGAGGGTCAAGTCACTGGAGGAGAGTATAGAGGCTGAAAGAACAGCACATTTAGAGACAAAGTTTAACTCAGAAATAGTACAGGTATGAGATGTAAATTCTAACCTCTATCATGGACAACCAGCTGATCTGAAATAGTGACGCAAAGATGAAGTCACTTCAAAACTGGGAGTCATGAAGCCTATGAAAACTGACAACCAGGGAAAAATAAAAACCTGTCCACCATTGTAATAAAAAATATTTAACTTATTACTTATTGTGTTACTGTTATCAGCCTCTTATTAGCAACATTTTTTTCCCATTTGGTGGCCTGAAGTTAAAAATTTCAATGAGGAAAAGTGACACTTCAGTTTTGCAAATTTTCTTGAAATTTTCTGATTGACTAAAAAAATTTCTCAGATCAGCTGGAAGGTTTGAATATTTTCAAATTATTGCAAGAATCCAAATATAATATAAAGAACATTGTAAGTATGCTATAACTATGGATTCCACTGAACTATAGTTTCATGTGAGAAAAAGGCATTTTATTTCTGGTGACAAACATTGTATAAATGCTCACCTAAATGCAGATAAATGTGTAATCTATATATCAATCAGTTGGAAGGCATTTTGCATAGTCTTTATTCATTCACATTTCATAAAGATTTTAATCCATTTTTCCACTTGTTTTCCAAGGCTTTTTGTCTGTCTTATTCCTGTGTCTCCATGGTTGAAATTAAATTCAAGCTACATTTATTTTAAATTCATATCATAATCTTCTGTGTTTAGTTAAGGGTCAGGGATCTTGAAGGAGCTTTAGAAGTAGAAAAGTCAGCAGTAGAAGAAGCAAGCCATAACATGGAATTACTAAGTAAACAAAACAGGTGAGAAACCTGTACATATCTCTTTAAGGTGTTTACTAAGAACTTAATAGGGACCTTACCTTACCATCCTTTTCCCCCAAGAATGCAAAGAAAGGTGTTTTATTACTTTTCGTTTTGAATGACAGGGAATTAGAATCTACATATGAGGAAGAAAGAGATAAGTGCAAGGCTCAGGAATCAAGGATAGCAGATTTAGAAGAAACTCTTGGTAAAGAAAGGAGAGATCTGTCAGCAGAAATTGAAGAAAAACAGAAGGTTATCGCAAATTTAGCCAAACAGCTAGAAGTCCACCAGACAAACTTTGATGCTCTCAAAGCTGAGCTTACTCAAGTAAGTGATTGCATAGAAAAGAAGATTGAAGGCCAAGAAGCAGCAATCAGATACTGTAAAATTGCACTGTTTCTGCTCACAACTAAAGTGTAAGACATTGCATAAGTAAAGTAGACCATTTTAGCTTGGGTGCTATGGTAACCTAATTCAGAAATAATGTTACTTAATGGTCATGCTACGAAGACACATGAATATAGATACAACTCAAACAAAGAATCTCATTCTCAAGAGAATGACTTGTAGTCTGAAATGGTAAAAAATGCCCAAATAAGGTCTACAGCTGTATAGAGCTGTCTTAAAAGTTAAGTCAATATGTATTTCCGGGTCTAGCTAATCCCAAAAATGCTAAAATATAGCAAAAAATGTTCTCACTGATTAAACCTTCACTTCAAACAATAGAACTTTGTACAAAAAATCCTATCATGAAGAAATAGTAAGAAACTGTTAGTAGAACTGCTTATCATTTTAGACCTGGAAGTTGTTTTTCCTTTCGATCGATGTGGCATTTAAAAGCTCTATAGAGATCTACTTCAAAGCTGTGCAACATTCAACTGTTGCACATGTACAAGGCCCTGTAAGAGGCACGAGAGTTAGGGGTTTTTGGCAGAAAATCTGATTTAGTTTGTTGTACTTGCAGGCAAGAAAGCGTCAAATCAAGCTGGATACTACTTATGGCAGCAGCATGCGTGAACTTGAATTATTATTAGAAAACTTTACCATTGAGAAACCAGAAGACGACAAGAAAAGTAAGAATTATGTATGAATTTTCACCCTTGACCCACCGAATCCCTGTTTAGCCTAGTCTGTGTACTTTCCTACCAATCTTAGTTATGCCAAGAAATTTTCTTGAAAACCTAAAATAGCAAGTAATATTATTTCGTACTCCTACAAAGGTGGGGAGGGGGGGGGGGTGTTCAAACCATCTAAACACCCCTAGCAACAGGCCTGGAATTGTCACAGTCCTTTGACCCACGGTAATCTCTGTTTAGCCTAGAGTAGTCATTTCTACCCAGAATAATGTTTCTTAGGTCGTTTTTTAACAATTTTTCATCCATTTTAATACCCTGAAATAACCTACAATTCCCACACCTCATACTAACCACCTCTCATGATCGTAAGTTCATTATATCCATATAGAAAGTGCGCTACATATAAAATCTCAAATCATTATTTCAAATTTTAGTTCTTTTTCTGAACATTAGGAATTTTCCATCCACGATATTTGACATTTTAAAATTCCAATTTGATAAAAATTTGAACAAAGAACCAGCTAAGCATGCTGTAGAAGCAATGTTAAGGTATCCAAAGTGGTTCTTGTACCAACATATCCATTCATACCTTTGTCTCAGGTCAGAAAAAAGATAAAACAAAGCCGCCATCACCTGCTCAAGTACTGGAGAACCTGCGTCACACTATGTTGGACTACCAGAGCAGATGTTCTAATGCATCAGCTGAGGTAATGATGTAGATATAGAGATATAGACTCCTTGCGCTTTAGAATGCGGCTCAATCTGGGGGACATAATAAAAGGTTCTCATTCTCAGTAGATTGGAATTCATTTGTTTTGTCCCTCCGATGGAGTTGCAGGGTTTGACAGCAGCCATATTGAAAGGCAGGGACAATAGAAAGATGCTTTTGCTCATAATAGAGGTATTATTTCCTAAAGAAATAATTTTACAGGGACTGCTGATGGGGACATACTTTTCTTTCCTTTTGCATACTAGTCTCTTATGTTTTCAAAATTTGGTCTCCCTCTTTTTATGGCACTCCACTTTCCTTGCCACATGGCTGCCATGAAATCCCTCTGTTATCAGGAGCTTCAGCTAAGCAGGTAGTCTGCAGTTTAATCCTCATTACCTCATATACTTTACTTGACTCATTTTTACCCCTTGTGGATATGGCATTAAATACATCTCCCCTCCAAAAAAGGAGCACGGGTGGAAAGGCAAATGGCAGCAATAGTGTGGGAAATGTATAAAAATGTTAAAAAGTCTCTACTTTATGGTTAATATACTTTGTTGTTGGCAGTTAAAGAGGCATCGGCAGGTTGTGGAAAACCTGTCGTCTGATTGTGAGAAGTACAAGAACATGGTGATGAGAAAAGATAAGACTGTTAAGGTGAGAAATAGTGGAATCTGTATTGCATTAAAAAAGGAGGAAGACAGGATGAAAGGATGAAAGGAAGGAAGGAAGAAATAAAGGGAAGGGAATAAAAGAAAAGTAGAAATGGGAAGGAAATAGATTAAAATGGAAGAAAGAAAAGCAGGTAGAATGGACGGTGAAATGAAGAAAAAAAAAGGTAGGGAAATAAAAGAAAGGGAAGAAGAAGAGTGGAAATGAATTACAAGAGAAGGAAAGAAGTAGGGATGGATGGAAGGAGGGATGGAAGAAAAGAAAAGTGTCAACGAGAGGAGAGGAGAGTAAAAAAAAAAAAAAAAAAAAAAAAAAAAGAGGAAAGGGAAAGGAAAGGAAAAACAAAAGGGAAAGAAATAATTCCCATGTGGATGATCTATTCAACCAAGATGTTTATTCTTTAGGAACTGGAGGAGCATTTAACAAAAGCGTCTAAAGAACTAGCTAATGCTCGAACAGAATGTGCCGAGAGAGAATCAGTCATAGCTTCACTAAAACTCGACCTACAAAACAAGACAAGAACAACAGAAGAAGAGAACGATAGAATACGAAGCATTGAAGATGAGGTAAGGTTGTTAATTGTTATGCCCAACTATGACAGTTTGAAAACCGTTTCAGGGCCATAGCCACCAGTGCAGTTGGTCCAGTTTTAAGGACGGTGCCTACTAATTGAGAATCAATTATTTTTTTAAATGACTATGTGAATTATTTTAACCTATCAAAGGGTTGTCAAATTCTGGTTAGAAAAGTAGGGGTCACCATGCATTTAAAAGAAATAATAAGGCTTAGAAATCGTTAAAAAGTGATGACGTCATGATTTTACTAACACCAGGAAAAAAATTTTTTTTCAAAAGATTTTGAGAAATTTCTAATTTAAATCGTCCTAAATGACTGACACTTTGTTTCTTTACTAAAATATACCCAATTCTACCATTAATTAAATAGTTGGCTATAATATATACAATTTTTTAGCTTTGTGCTCCCTATTTTCGATCAGTAGGTACATAAAGATTGTGTCCATATTCTTTTCAAAACCAATTATTTTTTATAAATTTCATTTCAGGAGGCTAATTTAGCATTTACTCTATCATTTAAACGAAGAAAAAATAGGGGTATCCGGGCGTTTTTAAGAGATACGAATTTTTAAAGAACATTATTAGGGATCAATCTTATGTCGAATGCGTGACAAGCGTTACACAGCATACAAAACGGCGTGACAAACTCTGTTTTTGACGCGCTTGCACGTCAAGCTAAACATGCTGCTTCCTGCCATGCAAGCAAAAAACACAGAGAAAAACTCGATATTTATAAGCTTTATAGTTCCAGGAAGACTATTGGGTTTGAAGTGAAGTTATTATTGACTTTTTACTTTACAGCAGAAAGGAATTTCTGAAATATTTGGTACGTAATAAGATGATTTTTTAGATTGAGAACTCCAAAGTAAAAGAATTTCATGATGAAAGTGTTTAGCGACCAAAAAAAGATTTTCAAAACTATAATTACACACCTAGATATTAATAAATGGTAAATTTTCAATTTCATATGTATTTCTTGTTCGTTTTTATTCAAGTTTTATAGGATTAAATCTAAAGAAACGTTCGGTAAAAAGCTTTATTATTGAAAGGATTTGGTTTTTTAGAACTATGAGTCTGCCATTTTTTCAAAACTTGCCCAAAGAAACTTATGATTCTTTGTCAATAATACTTAAACCTTAGCAAATTATCTCTTTAACAAGCCTGGGTTACTTAAGATCGTTTTCTGCTTTAACTTTCATTGAAAATAAACGTTTTGTTTAGTGCAATTCGAGTAATAAATTTTGAAATTCCTCGAATGTAGATGCGCAGTACGTGTGCGCGTGGACAATAGTAGGCACCGTCCTTAATATAACCGGACAACTTTCTACTTTCTTTTTCTCGTGTTCTGCTAATTCCCAAGTGCTTTATGACTGCACCACCAAACAAGGCAGTCTTTCAGAAGACTACCCCGTTCTTGACGATCACACTCACACCACTGGGTGAATAATCTTGCAATTTTTTTCTCCTGCAGAATAATCGTCTGAAGACTGCGTACAAGAACGATGATGAGGTAAGAGATGTGGTTTCGATTAAAGTCCAACTTCTCCTCAACGGCCACCCTCGGGGAATTTTCTGGTGTCCGCTAAGAAATAGATAGAGCATAGCCGATTAATAGCTGAGGTATTAATTCAATTAAAACCGTTTTTGTGGTAATAAAAAAAGAAAGAAACGAAGGAAGGAAGAATAGAAAATATTGGGAGAGAGAAAAGAAGCCTAGCTGGTTCGTAATGCACTACAGTAACAATATTTCACATCATACCCACTTTCAAGTATATTGTATAATATTGAATGGTCAAATACTAACTTTCTCCATGTTACCTTAATAACATCAGCTTCGTCGCTCGTTCCTCCATTCCTTGTATCAACGCATGATCACAGGCAAGGTTTACGGCAGCTCTCCTGACTCATCCCTTGGCAAGTTCTCCTGGACAGATATGAGTAACATGGTATCTGAACAAGTATCTTCTCAGATGAGTGAACTACACAGGCTTACTGAAAGGGTAGGTGGTCAAAGACCTCGTATCTGGCTCAGAGATTGTTTTAGGATTGGATGGTTTACTTTTCACGATTATTGTTATTATTTAATTTGTTTTATCGTGCCTTCTTAAGGTGGATCACCTCGAAGATGTTCTTACAAGGAAAGATGAAGCACTAAAGAACAGCCAAGAAGCGCATGAACAAACTGTTGCAAAGGTAATGCCAATCAGAATCGAGAAAAACTCGCAAAACTTAGGTGTAACTTTTCCACTTGAAATCATGGATTTCCAAGGCACCAAATGAAAAAAAATACGTTGCTAATAAGCGCTTGATAACATTGATACAATAACTAATGTGTCATATTTTTTTCCAGTCACCATCATCATCTTTATTTTTCTTATTTTTCTTATTTTTTTAATTTTTCTTTATTCATCTTTATTTTTCACTGATCAATTGCCCTATAACACTATGACGTCACATCAAAACAATCTATTGTTTTAACGCTAAGGATCATGGTCGCCAGAGGGGGCAAAATAGCAGCAAAACGAATTAAATCATAATACAAAATGGTTAATTAGACGGGGAAAGGTGATAACAGATAAATGTTGTACTAAATATCCCATGTAAACAAGCTGTGACGTCATAATGTTATAGGTCAATTTTCACAAGCTTCGTGACACGGTTTTGCAGTGACGTCATTTCTAAGTCACTATTTTAGATCAGTAGGGTTCATATACCAGTTGAGTGGCATTATAAGATCCAAGCATCGATTTCATTTCATTTTGATCGTTTTGTTGGTGGTCCTATTAGCTTTCTTCAGCAATCAAAGAACGGGAAGTATCATGGAAGAAACAAAAAAGTGAACTGGAAGATCATTATAACAAGATCATCAGTGATTTAAAGAACAGATCAAAGGTATTTATACCCTGATTCCATTTGGAGTAATGGACTGAAGTGTCTTGATTTTGATGTTTTCCTGACCACAACTATTTTTTGTTAATTAACTTTCACCTTGATCGCCATTTTGACCTTGACCTTGACCTTTATTGCAGTCCTAATCATGACCTTGACCTTTTTAAAAACATGTTTTAAAACTTGATCATGACCTTGGCCTTTATTCCAACCTAACCTTCACCTATATTGGAGTTTGCCTAATGGTCGTGGGTCATGGGTCGTGGGTCGTGGGTACAAAGTCGTGGGTTCCATTTTTTTTCCAAATTTCCAAATTTATCATTTCTTCACTATTCTTCTAAAACGAGATTGTGTGGCTTTCTTCCTGTAAATTCGCGAACTCGACTCGAAGTATTAACGTAAAGCTTATAGCTTTTTGTCTCTATTATTAGTTTATAGGTTTTTTTATAGGTTTAAATATCGACTCTACTATGCAAAGTGGTTCTCAGTAAGGTGGTTCTCAAAACTGCGCAAGCTCCCCGCGTTATAACTCAGGGTTTTTCCTTTTTTTGAAAAGGCAAACCAAGCTCTGAACCAGGATTAACCGGTAACGTCTATAAAATCCCCAAACTTTGCTGTCCTCAAAATTAGCTAGTCACGCAAATCTTGACCTCTTGTTTGTCATTGGTAGTTGTTAAAAGCAAATATTTTGAGTTTTGGCTTGATAATAGAAAACGAAAGGAGCATCTTATCAGATATTTCCATAAACTTTACACCAACAATTAGAAGCAAAAATAGACTATGTGAAAAGCGATCGAATTAGAAGTGTGTTGAGAATGATTCGAAATTCAAAAAAGTTTTTGTAGTGTCCACACAGCGTGAGCAATGCAGAGTAAAATATTTCAATCTATGGCATAGCTAGTCTCGTTCCAGTCGCACCCAATACGAAAAGATACTAGATCTCTCGTATACATTAAGACATAAAATCAAAATTTGGTTCCAATAATACTGAATATAAGGTGTGAGACTGGTGATGAAGATGAAGATGGAGACGCATGTTGGAATCTCCTAAACCGGCGATTATTCATTCCATGTAGTGGGTGGACATGATTTTTAAAGAGCTGGCTCTATTGGAATTTCCACTTTCCTTATAATTTAGGTATGGACCCGGAAAATCAAGAATAAAACATCGTTTTGATTATACTTACATCAAATCGGTTCTTCTCTAAGTTAGTGAATATAACTTCTTTGACCTTCCTGGTATTTAAGCCCAACTGATACGCTGCCGCTGCATAAAAGCAGTCCCTATCAACCTTGGAGTTGTAGGTAACGGTAAACCCCGCACTTTCGAGTCGTTTACTCAGGATTTCCATACTAACACAGAGAACTACTAAGAAATAGTGAAACAAGCTTTCTCGCAACGACAAAAAACATAGAACGAGGAGAAACGCGATGCCGAAAACGCGAATTTGCTGTCCATCAACTTCACACGTTTGCAGCGGCTTGTCGCTCCAGTTTCTAGGTAACATCTTGATAAAGTCCATTGAAGACTCCTCGTTGAAGCGAGACAAGGTAAAAGACTAGTTGTTTTTTTTTTTTCCCCCGCCAAATTTATGTTTGAACAGTAAGGCCAATATAAATGAAATGTAAGAAAGTGCTAAAAGGTTTTCCAGGCCACCAATTTTGGTGTGTTTTTATAACACTGTCACGCCAATCAGACACAGACTACCTTGCACAACCCACAATTACACCGAATTTATAGGAACAAAGCCACACGATTTCGTTTTGGAAGTATAGTGATAAATTAAATTTATAAATGATAAATTTGGAAAAAAATTGGAACCCACGACTTCGTACCCACGACCCACGACCCACGACCATTAGGCAAACTCCCTATATTGCAGTCTTAATCATGACCTTGACCTTTTAAAAAAACATTTTAAAAACTTGATCATGACCTTGACCTTTATTCCAACTTGACCTTGAACTGAACCTAGAAAAGGCGAAAGCTTCCTCCACTTTGACTCCGCGGTCTCTGCTTTACAAGAATTACTTTAATGATGATGTGTGTGATGACGCGCAACAGTCGGTACGGTGTTCAGTTTGGACCGCTCATCTACTTAACTTGTTCACTGCGTTTGTTACTAGAAAAGTCAAAATCTGGCCGACAAAGCCTGGGAGAAGATCCAACAAACCGGTCACGTGAAGGAAACCCTGGAACAACAAAACAACAAGTTGATCCAAAGCATGGCACACAAGTCACGCGAGAACGCTTCCCTCCTCGCTGCCTGCGCACTACTGACGGGAACCCTGTGGCCTGCATATACCCGTATACGAGCACTCACTCAACAAAGAAACATGCTGAACGAGTATGTCAGCTCTTTGGAAGGACTTAGACGTATGGCGAGGAATCTGAGTGACATGTTGAATAATGAACTGGAGGACGAATCAACGCCCGAGGGGACTCCCCTTAGGACTCGTCTTTTCTCAGACGGACGACATCCTTTATTGGTTTTCAGAGCTGCTGTGATTGCTGTTATCGCAGCCAATAGATTGCGCTATTTGGGTCACGTGAGTTGTAAGCTTTTCGTGTCGTCTGCTTGTCCAGGTGAAGTGGGTGGACTGTCTGTGGTGATGGCTGGTGGACTTCCCAGAGAAAGAGTACATTTTAAAGGTGAACCTAACACTTTACTCTTTATACATTTTTTAAAAATTACAATAAATACTGCTATTTCAATGAAGGTCGGTGAACGTTTTTTTGCATGAATGTATTTATGATCTAAATGATGTTATCACAAACAAACAAAAAATGCTGGAAAAACATGCAGACAATGTTAGTGAAATTCCATATTGTTGTGACCTATCGCTGATTGCAGTCGCTCAGTCGGTATGCAACATGCAACATAACCTTCACAAACATTTTTTAAAAATCTTTAAGTAAATTAAGTGACCCTCTAATGTTTTCATTTCTGTAGCTGTTATAGAGAATCTGAACCAAACTATTTACGACATACGCAAGTCACGTGATATGTCTGGAGGCTGTAACGCGCATGCGTGGTTCACCAGTGCTCATTTACGAGATCACGTGACCAGCTCATTGGTTGATTTACAAGATTGTCTGAGCCGATCTTTGGGTCGTGACCAGACACACCAAGAAGAAGGTAAGAAGAGAAGGATACTTAGGGACCAGTCATTTTTTGAGTCGGAGAGAGGGATGGAGGAGAAAATGTTTTTGATGCAAAAAAATTTCCAGACCCAAACCTAATAGCATTGATGTCTTTCGGGTACCCCCCGCCCCCTCAATCGTTTAAAAAATCCTCCCAATCTTCCCGATCATCCTTTTGATCTTTCAAGGCCCCCTTGTTCCACAAAAAAAATTGAGGGCCCTCCATTTTCTCCTCCACCCCCCCCACCCCCCCCCCCCCCCCCGACTTAAATAGTGACTGGTCCCTTAATCATGATGTCCCGTTCTATTTTATAGACCTTGTGTGATGCATTGAGGTGTAGCTTCAATATACGAACATCGTTTATTGGCGGATCATGCCTTATATGGTGTTGTTTGTACCCAAGCTAGACCACGATGCACCGTGTTTGTCGAACTCGGAAAAGACCAGTTTGCCAATGCATTACCACCATTAATTCTTTTGTTCTTGGTATGTCTGTATGGTGATTGCTTCTCTGAATGAAGTATTATCGTCCTCCTTGACTCATTTGACTATATTGTCGTTCTTTATCTTTCTGCTTACCAATGATAAACACCTCAGCCCTTAACGCCATTGGTTTCTTAATTTGCAGAAGAGGTTTCATTGGTTACCAGTTCTCCATCAGAAACAACTGCAGTAATCAACGCTGCAAGAAATTCCTTCTCTAAGCTAGTTTCCAGGATACAACCCGAGTTCCCTGCCGCTTCGTCCGAAGAGGAAATGTGGCGAGATGGGTATGGTTACCGTGGAGACCTCGTGTTCATGCTGGGTCAAGGACTGCATAAATTACTGACGAGTTTTAATTTACCGAATGGAACGAATTACTCCTCATCACAGGTAAAATGACATTTAAAATACACTATGGAAAATTATTTAACGATTATTCGCCGAAGGCGAAGTGAACATCGGGGAATATTTACTGAGACGCGAGTCTTTTAGCATATACCAACTTGTGTACAGAGTAACTTATTTTTATATACAATAATTCAATAAAAACAAACAAACAGAAACTTTTAGATTGCGTAACAAATTCATGCAAAACTTTTAGCAAAACTTTTAGCAAAGCCTTTAGGCCATACTTCGTTGCCTTTTTAGTATTGATGGGAATGGCATTTATTTTAATTTTTTCAATTTCCTCATCAGAAATTATAGCAAAACGATTGCCGGCAGATGCCATTTTGTTGCCGACTCAATATTCCGAGATTCAAAGGTGAATATCGTACAATATTCACCTCCAATTAACCAATGAGCGCGCGCGTTCTTAGGAAGTACACAAGTTGGTATATGCTACAAATATAAAGAAAGATGCGAGTATCTCTAAAGGGTTTCTCAGCAACTGCATATTGTAAGGCAATACAAAATTTCTCCGTTGAGAACCAAATTGATTTTCACATCTTGTTCCTGCCTTCCAACTATCCAGTAACAATGCTTGAATGGTTCATCTGAAACCGCGAAACAAATTTTGGGCTGATCAAAGCCAGCGAATGCTCACGGATCGAGTCGGAATGCAGTCTGTTGGATTTTGCGGAGGGAGGAACATTGGAGAACCCGGAGAAAAAATCTCGAATCAAGTGAGAGACTCAACAAACTCTACTCACATGTGATGCCTTGCTAGTAAACATTACGAATCGGTATAGTACTAGGACAAACACTCAATGACTTCTCTGGGTCTTTCCTTTCAGCAAACTATAGCCAACCTTCAAGGTCATATATTAGGGTTTACTCAACGGCTTCACACGGCTGAAGTAGAGAGACGGTCTCTGAGGTTAGAACTATCTAAGGCTTGCCAGGAGGCATCAGAACTGAAGAATGTCCATGTCGGTAACCAAGGTGAAGTTATGAAGGCACGTGAGAATGCACGAAGCTTGGAGGCAAAGATACAGGAAATGAAAGAAGAGGTAATCTGTTTTCTAATTGGTCTGTCCAAAAATGTCATCCTGCATTCCGATTGGAAGAAGTTCATGAACTTCTGCAATTGGTCAATTCAAAATTGTGATGATTTAGAACGAATTAGCCAATCAGCGGACATTTTGTTCGTCGTTCAATATTTCCTAGTTCTATGTTTTTGGCGTGATAATAACAGGTTTTACTCGAAAATGAAAGGAAAAAACTTATTCTTGGTAAGATTTACCAGATACCTTAGAAATAGTATATTTTGTCGTTGGTGGAAAATATTTCGTTTTGAAAATACAAGGGATAATAGACCATGTCGTTCTGACAGTTTTAAATAAAATACGATGAAAACGGTTCCGAGTAGGGAGAGCATCGTTATGAATCCAAATTTTGGACCAAAGACGACGAGGTGTAGAACTACAATATTTATCAATATATATCATGTGTTCGCATCATGAAACTAGTTGGGCGTGATGCGTCAAATTTAAATCTTGATTCCTTTCTGCAACGAATGCGCGCAACGGTTGTAGGTAGACGCACGGCGTGATTTGATGGTTTTTAAAGATTCCAGTTTTAATCTAAAGAGATTGTTTTTCTTCTATAGACCCCTTGCATGTGACGTCGAAACAGTTCAACAAAACAAAAGAATTTCAATCTGCTGAGAATCGAAAACATATTGTTATGTCCTCCAAATTGAGCTGCATTCTGGCGTGCTGCAAGGGGACTATAGAGTGTGTGCATCGTGTGACTCAAAATCCCTTGAGATATGAATGACAATGAAACAGCCGCCATGGTGGTTGATCTAACAAGAGAAGCTAATGAGGAATGCTTTGTTATCGTCAACCAAGATGGTGGTTATGACGTAACATGCACATGCTCTATAGAGACTTTGCGCCATCACGTGATGAAAGCCAAGGCAGGAGGCAGGAACAATTGAATCTGGTTTGATTTACATGAGAAAGAATTCAGTTTCCCAGGGAAAAAGACTCTACTATTGTGCCTCTTTTCATGACTGCCACGTCGAGATGGTGCAAGCCTCTATTTACAGTAAATAATTTTTTATATTATTCCAGATGGTTTCCATGGTACCTGTGGATCGATTCCAGAGCGTGTGCGATGAACTGAATAATGCATTAAAACGCGAGCAACAAGCCCAGGCGTTACTGAACGAACAGACTACACAGATGCAAGAGATCGGTGCGCGGTTAGAGATGCATGCTTCGCAGGGTGACGAAAAGGATGCTACGTTGGAACAGGCTGTTAGGGTAAGAGTCTGCAATAATGGGGACCTTTAGCATGTTTTTTGTTTACCACTGACCACTAATCCCTAGAGATCAGGCCCAGAAACACGCCCGCAAACACGGAAAAACACTCAGCATCTATGAAACTCAATATGGCCACTTATCCAGAAACAACTTCGTTATCGGACGCCTTGCTAAAGGTCGAAAGTTTGACGTAAAACGCCTGACGTTGAACTGCAGTTTGGGGTTTGCGGGGCTAGCAAGAACGTCTTGCTAAAGAGGTCTCTAATAACAGTAATAACAGGACGGGGGAGGGAACTGTAGTAAACGGTACTGGAAACAGTAGTATAGGCTGTCAGGGTAAGGGTCTACAATATCAGTAATAACAAGACGGGGCAGGGAACTGTAGCTAGCTGTAGTGGAAACAGCAGTATAGGCTGTCAGGGTAAGGGACTACAATATCAGTAATAACAGGACGGGGGGGGGGGGGGGGCTGTAGCAAACGGTACTGGAAACAGCATTATCGGTAGCATCAGCATCAGAAGTAATAGTTGAATGAACTACTTCAACGATACGGCGGCCATCTTGGATCGCAAAACTCTTTGGGACGTGCAGGGGCGAATAAATATCAGAGATGGCGGATAATATGGGTGGTGTAGTGGTTTACCGCTCGTTTCTCACCGCTGTGGTCGATGATCGATGTGCCGTCTCTCTCTCTCTTCTAGGGTCTGAGTGAAGCCAAGATGGATCTTCGTCGTCAGGAACACGCTGTACGTCAGATGAACAAACAAATCACGTATCTAGAATCAGAGAAGAAGTCGCTATCAGAACGACTGACTGACGCGGAAACAACTTTAACGTCTGCTGCCAGGTATGGGTAGCCTCCCTCACCTCTTTAACGTCTGCTGCCAGGTATGGGCAGCCTCCCTCACCTCTTTAACGTCTGCTGCCAGGTATGGGTAGCATCCCTCATCTCTTTAACGTCTGCTGCCAGGTATGAGTAGCCTCCTTCACCTCTTTAACGTCTGCTGCCAGGTATGGGTAGCATTTTTCATGTGTCTCTGACCCAACGGTTTCCAGACGTCTGGCGTTTTTACCCCCGACAGTTAAATTTACGACGGGCCGAGTGCATTCCGATCGTGAGCGAAAAATATTCCCACGACTCGGCAGCATATTTCCTATTTATCGCTGGCGATTGGAATGACTAATGATGCAATCAGCTCGTCAAAAATTTGATTGGCGGGAGCAAAAACGCCAGAATTCTGGAATCTGTTGGTTTACATAAGCGTGAAACGGGTTTTTACGCTAGTATTAGAATACATGTCCTGGTAAAAGCTTTGTTTTTGTGTGCGATCACGAAAAAGGTGTTCAGTAGCTTTGTTGTTTAACAGAGAGAAAGAAGCTCTTCTTGCGTATCTTAAGTCAGTGGAGAGGGCCCTGGAGCAGAGTATAGATCAAGTACGTTTATCACAGGGAACAGTAGGTCTGTACGAGTTGACTCTACCTCAGCTGATGACCCCAGATGAGAGACTTGCTCTAGATGGACAATCAGTAGGACCGGAAATGCTTGCTATTCAGGTAAGAAATTCCCGTTCGCGGATCCTGCGATGTTTTTGGTCTTCGCTAAAGATAAGGTTATAATTGAATAAGTATTCTCGTCACAGTCTGATTGGCTAAATTTGATCACGTGACGGCTAATATATTGCCCGCGCGAGACACAGTTGAATGTCATGACGGACATGTGAGAGGGATACTTATTCACACGTGAGAAAAAGCGACCAATCAGAGCATTTGTTATGCCTAGCTCACACTTGTAACACGATCATTAACATAAGCGGCATGCGCTTCCCTGATCAATATATTCTTGTGTTTCAAGTTTGAGCCAGGAAGATTAGAAATTCCTAGGTTGAGCCGGGGGAAAAACTGGAGGTCGAGTTAGAATTGTAGTACGAAATAGACGCTGCCTTTAAAGCGTACCGCTAAAACAGCCCCACAATTCACCGCAATGCCAACTCGGCCCAGGTTTTTCCTCAACCTCGCAATGGCTAAGTAGGACAGCTTTTGTACAACTGAAAATCACACGGTTTTGATTGGATAATTAATGACGTGCTCTGTGATTGGCTCGAAGAATGTTGTTAATGCTATTCCACAGTCATATAATCTATTCAGCGTAGCTTTATACTATGTTTTTTGTGTGTGCACAGAATGTAGTGTTAGCATTCGTGGAAGCACAGCAAAAATCCCTGGATCAAATCGCATCCTTGCAAACCGAGAGACAACAGATCTTATCACGGATAGCCTCCATGGATGAAGAACTGACGTCCCACAAAGCTCACATCCAGTCGTTAAAGCGAGAACTATCAGCGGCCTGTAGAAGACAGATGAGTGATGACGGGATGAGCGACCTCACGGTGAGTCGCGTAGCCTCACGTTCAAGGGTTTGTGAACGAGGTTACGCAGGTTTAAGAGAATCAACAACGTCGTGTAATCTTATACCTACACCTGCAGAATCCCTTTTGGCAGCTTTTTTGTTATGCTTCTTTTAACTATTGTCTTGGTATTGTCAAAGGAGTTTTAATATTTGATATGAGGTTTGGAAAAGAATTGTGGTAGTTTTTTTGTATAAAACGTCGTTGGGTTTAGGTTCTGAAAAAAGCACCTTGATATTTAATTAGATGCTTTTACATTCAAAATCGAATTCAAAAATCGTACATTCTCCTCGTGATATTCAATTGGTATTGTAGAATTGCTACAGTTTTTGAAAAGAAAAATGCTGAAAGTAGATGTCAAGCTTTCGCATGAGGTACATTCATAAACAATTTAAACGTGTCTCTTTTATCAAAAATGATGGAAGTTTCTAATCCTTGTTAGTCATCAGCGAAATCAGTAAAGAAACAGAGCTTTGATGATTCGTTAAACAAACTGGACGACTGTTGGACGTTACTGAACAGTGCCAAGGCAATAGAGAATAGGAAGGTTACTAATCTTGTCAAACTACAGGTAGGAAGATAGGGAAATAGCTGACTCATTCATGCTTGATAGTGAAGATAATCGTACACGCGGGGGAGGGGGGTGGTGGATCCATAGGTTCTAGAATATCCAGTTGTATCGATACCCTAAGAAAACCTCTAAGCTGAATGAAAGTAAGGGCACGGCTAACTCACAAATCGAAATGGAGCTTAGTGTGTTGGGCTCTGCGAAGGGAGGAACTCTAGAGAAGCCGCGGAAGAACCCACGAATCAAGAGAGAGACCCGACAAATTCTGCATATCTTTGGAATGAATGTGACGTCATGAGGGCCAAGTTGGTCGTTGACATTGACCAAAAATTTGGTCTTTGGTTTCGTTTGTTATTCCAGCCAACTTGTCAGGCACCATTTATTTTGCCTTACATTTTTATTTAAAGGGTTGCACCCCATCGATATAGACTTTCGATCAGGTTGAAACACTCACCCCTCCCCACCCCCAGCTTCTTGCATTAAGGCTGGCCGCACACTTGCTCCTAATCTTCTAAGTTTCATTTAGTTATACATTTAAACTTTTGTGTGTGGATCGTTCAATAGAGCGAGTTACAAGAAGCTTGTAGAAGATTGTCAAGTGATGAAAATGAAAGCTCAGATTTTGCAAGTTCATCTAACTTCACTTCTACAGACAAGCAGATAGACAGTGAAACGGATAGAAAGGTAGAGATGAATGCAGCAATACTATTGGTCAGGGAAATGTGAACCTTATTTTAATTGAATTTGACAATCACTAGTCAGTTTTGAGAATGATGTCTTTAACTTCCACGTGAGTAAGACAGAAAGACAGTTAAGTCGATAAAACGTCTAGAAAGATATGTACGGCATTGAATAAGCAAAACGTAAACTAACTGTGGCGTTCCTAGAGATCTATTCTTGGGCCTTTCTAGTTCAAAGGCTATATTGTTGTCACCAATTATGTCAAATTTACCATCTAACACAAAACATTTAATTGAGGTTGCTAGGTAGTTTCGAAACTGAAGTATTTGAATTTGAATGTCAATGCTTTGTGTTTGAACAGCGAATCGTATAAAAAGTGGTTAGTTGAATGGTGACGCCTAAAAAATATATATATTTATTATATAATTACCAATGAAATATCTATTTTTCTCTATTTCGAAAAATTGATATCTTCACACGTGAAAATAACATGTTATTTTCACGTGTGAAAATAACACCATTGCGATGGATATTCAAAAATACACGGAAAGAATTGCCTGAAAAAGCCAAAACATACTTTATTGATAATTATATAATAAACAGAATATTACATGGGCGCGCGGAGATACGAATTTTATCTTCTCGTGTTGAAAATCTCTCACTGACTCGTTCGCTGCGCTCACTTGTGAGAGATCTTTTCAACACTCTTTTCATATCCTCTATATATCTCGTAGTTTAATTTCAATCTAAATTTTAATTTCAACTATAAAGAGTCATTTAAAAAAAACTTAAATTAGCTTTTATTTGCTGTTTTTGCAGGACGGTTTCCCGAACAAAGAACCCACGAGTCGTCGATATCCTGAAGACAGTTTTAAAGCCGACTTTGTACCTTTATCGTAAGTAAATGACGTATTATTTTTCATTTCACTTTCCCAGGATTTCCAATTTTTAATCCACCGTCAAGATTTCTTGAGCAAGAGGGACTAGCAAAAACAGAGCGCTTTCCCATCTTTGAAAACGTCGACGACTTCTAAACTGAACTCACACTGTTAGAAGTTTGATGGACGGAAACTAAATACGAGAAAATGTGCTTGGTTTGGAGATGTTTGGGTTGGAGAAAAAGTGAAAAACGTTACATTAAATAATAGAATCAAGGGAGTTGTAGCGGTAGTGAAGGGTTATCCGATTCGATTCCCGCACTTAGCATCACACGTGCGTAGAGTTCGGTTTGTTAGATCTCTCCCTTGATTCGAGGTTTTACTCCGAGTTTTCCGATTTCCCTCCCTCCAAAAAACCTAACATACTTAATTCAAATTCGATCTGTGAGTTGGTCATTCCCCCACTTACATCAACCCAGAGGTTGTTTCAGAGAATTCATAAAATTTGAAGGATTTTTTAAGATGACACTCGACTTCAAGCGTATTAATAAACTTGACATTATTCAACGTAAAACGTTACATCGGCCATTTTTAAAACTATTTTCTACTATAAGGTTCGGGTCAAACGTAGAACTTTACATGAGCCGAACCTAATTAAAACAATGAATAACAAGGCTGTCTTCTTTGATGTCATTAGGTTCGGCTCATGTGAAGTTCGACGTTTAAAATTATCCTAACTGTCTTGTGTTTTGCAGCGCTCATCGGGACTCCAGTCTCTCAGGATTCAGACCTTCTTTTGCTTCTACTTCCATCCCATCAAATGAAGATAACAACAAAGCAAGTTTTTCAAGGTATTGTAAAAATACTACCACAAACCTCGGAAATTAAGCCCTGGGCTAATAATACTGATTTGTCCAATGTACATTTGAGATGAGCTTATTATTTTCTCAGAGGGCTTCCTTTCGAAGTAGTTTGCCTTTTGGAAAGAAATGTACGTTCAAAATACGCTGGGGAATTTTGGTATTGCATTTTACATTTCAAAATACGGCATTTAGCATTGTGAACTTTATAGGCCAAGAAATATTGTATTTGATCCTTACATCTATCTAACCAACAGCAACAAGCCGGCTTTATTTATTTGTGACAACTATGATATTGTCGATAAAGAAAACTATATCAAAAATCACAAAATAGTTAAACTTGGAAACACTCAGTACGTCTTTGGTTGTAGGTTCATTCTTAAAAAGCACAATAAACTTTTATTTGGAAGGGCTTATTATAGGAAGCTTGTTTACCAATCATTCTGACTTTGAAATCGTTATTTTAAAAAAGATTTGCAAACAATTTTTTTGCAGCCCTAAACGAAGAGTCCCATCACGTTCATCGCACAAGAGACCAAGTCGACAACAAGGACAAGATTATTCGAAATATTATGACCCAAACCACCGCTGACCGCGTGCAGGACAGTGTGAAATGAACTGTATTATAACGTGTATCCTTTGGATAGCTATTTTATGTGATTAATATAAAGGCTATTGGATGTTTAACTATGACTGAAACATGTTTAAATAACGTTTGCATATCAAGTTATATGGGACAATCGCTGAGTAACACAAAAGCGAGGCTAGTTGTCCTCGTGTATTACACTTATACTGGGAAAGTAGACTTCGTTTTCAAGTTCCACGTCAGTCTCCCACGCGGTCGTTTTAGACGCATGAATAAGGTACGAAGTATTAAGCTACCTTGAGCATGCATTTTGATCTAATTTCGAATTTTATGAACATAAAAACATTTCAGAACCTTTCAGATCCGGGAAAAGGTATCTTCAGATATTTGTATGCCAATCAGTGTACATCTTAACGAGTCAAAATACTGTAAATTATCATTATGTTTTGCCAATAAACGGAATTTTACTGCTCACGCGTGTGTGCTTTTCCACGGTACCAACGAGAAACGCCTAACTTATTTTGACTGTTGCGTATTTATCAAGCACATACAGGTACGACATACCGTGACAATGAAATAGACATTTCCGATTTAGCGGCATAGGGAAAGTATATTCCGCATTCTATAATCCGACCGGAATAGCATAAATTAAAAAGAGCTATCATCATTTTATTCCAGATTTAACCAATAGAATTTTCAAAACTCCTTATCTTACTGTTTTCTCAGCTAGTACAATGTATTATTAGGTAAATAACAACTGCGAAAGTTGTCTGTAACTATTGTTACAGACGTTACTCCTTCGTCTTACTACTATGGTCCTTAATATTTAATCCTCTTACTACGAAGAACTAATGTCCCAAACGTGATATACTTTTGAACTTTCTTATACACCTGTTATATTCAACGCACCAAAACAGTCACAACTGACTAGTAAGCGCTAGTTATTATCAACATATCTTGAGATTTGTTTACAATATCAAGCTAGGAATTTTTCTGCTCTCACTAATATAAATGTGTTACGCCAGTTTGTTTTACTTTTCCGAAAAGTATATCAAAAAGAACATATATAACGCTACAGTGTTTTTAGAATTCTTTTCCTTCGATTAGCAAGAGCACCACTAGTTGCTATTACAAAGGGTTGAAATGGCCTCATGTGTCGAAAAATATCCGAGGTCGCTGAGTAAATTTTCAGCCGGGAATCCAATGGCGTGCTCTACGCGGATACGAAGCGACCTTAGCGCTCTGTTGGCATTCTGTTGTCGTCTGTTGTAAGCAATACGCCTTGGAGTGATAAGAGGTGGGGCGTTAGCGTATCCCCCATCAGCTAGCAGCCTTGCTCGTCGTGGTAGATTCCTTCTTCTTCCATGGCCTATAGCAAGAAGTCGTCTGTATGACTCCGCATCGTTCATGTGCCCCGGAAATCTGCAAGACGTTTGTTAACTATGAATACGTGTAGTACTAAATTTTGCTTATGTTTGTGTTTGTTTATATATGCAGTAAAATAGCAGCTAGATCGAAATACTTATGCACAACGTGACAACGCTACTATATAGCAAACTTACCCAGCTACAAGGAGTAAATTCAAACCATCTGCAGCATCAGCAGCTGTACTCTTACTGGTTCCGAAAATAAATGCCAGAACATGAAGTTTTAGGTATTGTCTCAACCACATAATCACCAGTAGAACTCTGTTGCTGACGTCAAGATTACAAGATCTTCTTCTACCTGTAGTTGGCACCCGAGGTGTGTGTCTCGGACGGGTAACTTCTATACCAATTCTTCGTACAATAGCATCAAAGTATTCTGGTGTTTCCCCGGTCATGTACCATGTGTGGATTTCTTCGTGCTAAACAATAAACATCTCTGCCACATGTTACGATGGTTAAGCAGCTGATTGCCAAAAAGTCGGGCTAGGAGATTAGCCCCTGTTGGTGCCGTAGAGACAAGCGCAACAAGTGTGATGAGCAGGTTCCCTTTTACATGCATAGGAAATAAAGGGACCAAACGTTTTGGTCTTTGAGGACTCAATTTTATAGCTGCAAAGATACACAGCAGGGTTACTACAATAAACATTGGGAAAGGTGGGACATCCATTGTTGACTGACGCGAACAGGTAGTGTATTAAATGTATATGCAACTTTTCCGTTCGCAGTCACGAAACCAAACAAAAATATTTAAAAAAAACATTACGACCAGTGCACGTGTGCACGTGCCTATGTATGCAAATTTTTAGGGCTCTTTTCACTTTTCTTAATCCTGCGAGAAAGGCGCGATGGACAACAACAAGCAAAGAAAACCAAGGAAAAACTACACTCAAGTGGAAGATACTCTTCTTCTTCAAGCTGTGCAAACATGTGGAAGAGAGTGGAAAAGTGTTTTGAGTTTTATGAGAAGGCATGTTGAGGTTTTGGGAGAAGCAGGTGATCAGTATTTGGCTAAAAGAAATTCCAACAAAGTGTTGGAGGAGCAATTAAGGAAGAGAGCTACTTAACTGCGTAACAACGCTCTTCCTTCATGGTAAGAATGCTGTTGACCAAAGAAGAAAGGACTCTCAATAACGGTATTATATGGAGTGCGATGATTCTTTTATTTCCTGGTAGGAATGCCAGTGAAGCAAGCACGTCAAATAAAATAATTGATGAAGAATACTCGTCCGCATCCAGTGTGGAATAAACTTGTAATAAAGATACTGAAGAAGTTGAAGACATTTGCAGAGCTATCAATGACCGCGAAACAAAGTATGTGTTAGATGCAGAAAAGAACGAACCAAATGACGACCCTGCTGACATCCTTACACGAATCAAGAAAACAAGAGAAAGCGAGAGGATGGAAGACAGGTAATTTATAAGCAGACAGAATTACTTTTAACGTTGCTCATACCTATTTGATAATAAAACCTCGTTAATTTTGCTATTATCCTTTCAGGAAAAGACCTCTTAAGGAAAGCTCAAAGTCAAGTAAAAAGCTGAAGTCATCTAGGAACTCCCAGGTCACCAGAGAGAAAAAACTGGACAGCTTACTCGAAGCAATCCCCGCCGTTCTTGATGCGGCCCAAAGTGCTGCACGAGAGCACCAGAAAGCATTAAAAAGCTGGAGGGCAGTTCATGGTCTTGACGTGACAGATTCTTTGTCAGATGAAGACTAGCACCTTATATGCTTTATAAGTTCTGTTCACGTTATTAGTAAATAGACATTAAACATCACGTTTTTTCTTACCGCAGAGCCTGGCCGGCATGGGCACGTTTTTGTTCTTTCCCTGTAATTTAACTAGTACCTTTTACAAACCTTTTCACCAAAGACAAAGGTTATTTTATTATATATCTATTGCTTCTTGAAAAGCTTTTCAACTTCTTTTTACTTTTTTTTCGTTTGCGTAGCACAAATGTTTGTCGAAAACACGAGATTCTTACTGAATCTCTCAAATATCTTGTTTTGTTCTGAATTTCAACGCATTGGTTATGTGCACAGCCATTTCCACTGTAGAAGAACTAACAGAGAACTTGAATAAAATCATGTTTTTCCCCGCAGAGGGGGTACAGAGTTGGGAAGCAAGTGCGTGTTTACAGGCAGTGAACAATCTCAGTAGGCATCCACATATCAACTATATGTTAGCAATACGTACGTGTCCATGCAGAAGGAAAACTTCTCGAAAATAATAACCGTCGTGATATTCTACATTATATGCTAGCATTCTTAGTTCTTTTATGAATTTAAGGGCGAGCATTTACATTAGTATATTATGAACGCAACTTTTTTATATAACTGCGTTTCAACGGGACGAGATCTTATTCTCGAGCACACTGCTCGTCAGTTAAGCTAATAAAACAGGTAGTGTTAACGATTATAATTGTGCAATACCTTAAGTTAAATAAAACAGGTATACTGAAAGCTGTTTCATTATCTTATTGAATTTTCTGGTCATAACGATGATTCTAGCCTTATTCCGCTGGTTAATGCTTATTCCGCTAGTATATGCCTATTCCGCTCATATGCCGCTAAATCGGAAATGCCTAATGGCGTCCCATTAGAATGGGTTTCGTTTGGGTAAGAAACATTCGGCAATGACTTGCAGTACGTACACAGTACGACGTGTTGTAACACTGAAATGGCTTTCCATTCAGGAATAGTTTTCTATTGAGTGTGTAACGTACACGGTACGACATACTGTAACATTGAAATAGATTCTCATTCCGTTCCGGCGCTTTTGACGACACGGTACGAACTACGAAAGTTTTTATTAACTCTCTAAATTTAGCTGTCGAGCTTTCTCCTGCTTACGGGAAAAATGCAAACCATCTCAGTCACAGCGAGCAGGTGAAGCGTTACAATCTGCTGACGTCCAGACCTTGATTCATATTTTTAAAAAACATCTTAAAATTTAATTAAAAGGATTAACTTCCTTTCATTATTTTTGATGATTTCTAAGTTCTTTTTGATTGGTTGCGGTTTTGTGTCTCGTAAGGATTAGGATACTAAATCAGTACGTGCAAGAGGGGCGGGTGTTGTCTTGTGCAAGTCAATCGCTCCAAGTTCTCTCAAAGACTTCACGCTCTGAAAAATTAATATTCTGCATAGCGAGTAGTATAGGGGATGGGGGTTCCAGCGCAACGACCACTGGAGGATTACCCGTCTAAAGTACCCCCCCTCGATTCGTACCGTTATTACCCGCATCCCGCGTCTATGTAGTTAAATATGTTAGTCTATATATGGAGTGTGAAGAATGTAAGAGAACTTTTAAGAAAGAAGCGGACTTAAAGAAGCATTTGAAGATGAAGACGAAATGTATGAGTAGCTATGATTGTGGATGTGGTAAGAAGTTTGAGACTAAGGTTAAATTGTTTTGGCATTGTCAGGATTGTGAGTATGACTACGACGATCTGAAAAGGGTCTGGAATTAGGTATAAGATATTTCCTATTATATAGATGGAATCCCAAAGCAATTTCGAAACGGTGTCAATACCCGGTAACGGTGAGATTGACGTTAGACAGTTTTGGCGGCAGTCAGAAAGGAAGGTCAAAAGGACGCTCCGAAAAGGTATAGAAGAATTAGGAGCGTTGAAAGCAAGCATAATGGTAGAAGTGAGTCTATCAAAAGACGAGGTAATGACGACAGCAATGTTGCGATCGAAGTCGTTAGTGATATTAGAGTCCACGAATCTGGATAGGTCACTCAGCGAAGCCTTAGAAGCAATAATGGAGTCGCTGTCTAACTGCACGAAAGAAGGATCGGGTTGGACAGTGGAGGAGGTAGAAGGTATGGAGGTTAGCATGGCAAGGTACGTGCCAATACGAGGAGGAAGTTACGTACCCCTACCAACGTGGGTAGAAAGGAAGAAAGCCATAGTCAACGTAAAAAATGATGACAACAGATGCTTTATGTGGGTAATACGATCCGCATGTATCCAGTAGATAAGGATCCATGTAGACCAAGCAAGTACCCAACAGATGATTTGGAGTGGGATGGCGTAGAGTTCCCAATGCAGTTGATAGACATACCGATATTCGAGCAGGAAAATGACCTAGCCATTAACGTTTACGGAGTCAGAGACCAAACGATAGTGCCACTAGTGCTGTCAAAGAGTAAAGGAGAACGAATACACCTCTTCTACCACGGCGGACATTATTCGTGGGTCAAACATGTTAGCAGACTATTTTACAGACACACCAAACACAAAGGCAAGAAATACTTCTGCGACTGTTGTTTGTTATCCTTTACCAGCGTTAAAGCTCTAAAGGATCACGACGAAATATGTCGCGGAGTCGAAGAAGTGGCGCAACGGATCCAGATGCCCACAGATAAGAACCTATCGTACTCAGACCATCAAAAGCAGATGCAGGTGCCTTACGTGATATATGCAGACTTTGAAGCGTTGATAACTAAGGAAGAGCAGAAAAGTGGTGCCACGAATAAGGTGGGATTACACGAGATCTGCTCCTTTGGTTACATAGTAGTCAGATCAGACGGTAAGGCCGACCCTCCTGTGATTTACCGAGGTAAGAACGCAGCTAATGAGTTTCTAGAAGCATTGCGAGAAGAGGAGGAAGAGATAAGAGAACAATTGAGACGCCCAAAGAAGATGGTATTTACCAAAGAGAACCAGGAGGCTTTTACCAAGGCAAAGAAATGCCACATTTGCCAACATACGCTTCTCCAGTTTGGAAGACGAGCCAAGAAAGCGTGGGACGAAGATGGAAAGTATCTAGGAGAAGCTCATTTTAAATGTGGTAGGTATGCAAGGAAGGGGGAAAAGCCCAACAAGCCTTCCACCCACTGCATTCATTGTCATAAAGCATTCGTTGAGGATTTCTATGTGGATAAGGTTAGAGATCACTGCCACATCACGGGTAAATACAGAGGAGCAGCTCATTGGAAATGCAATATAAACTTCAAAGTAAATCCAGAAATGGAAATACCCGTATTCTTTCATAATTTAAGGGGTTACGACTCCCACCTGCTCCTACAAGGAACAGACGGTTCCGACGTAAAGTGTATACCTAATAACAAAGAGCGATACATGTCCGTAACTGTGGGTAAGCTAAAGTTCCTAGACTCACAGCAATTCATGGCGGACTCCTTAGCAAACCTCGTGAAATACAACACGGAGTTCCCCATTTCCAGTCAATACGGCGCAGAAAGGAAAGGAGTTTACCCATACGAGTACATGGATTCCTGGGAGCGCTTTGAAGAGTCCTTACCACCTAAAGAGAGATTCTACAACACCTTAACAGAGTCTGGTATAAAGGATGAGGAGTACCAGCATGCGTTAGATGTGTGGCAGAAGCATGATTGCCAAACGATGGGAGAATACCACGACATCTACCTACGTTCAGACGTAGTGCTGCTGGCTGACGTCTTTCAAAGTTTTCGAAAGATGGCAATGGAATACTACGGGTTGGATCCAGCGAACTTTTATACAGCTCCCGGTCTTAGTTGGAGTGCGCTGTTAAAGAAGACAAACGCGCAACTGGATCTCCTAACGGAATACGATATGTACCGGTTTATGGAAGACGGTATTCGTGGTGGTGTTTGCGGGCCCAGCAGACGATACGCAAAAGCAAACAATCCCACAGTAGAGTACGACCCAGAGAAGCCAACCACATACATATTCTACTTAGACGCTAACAACCTATACGGTTGGGCAATGTCGCAATACTTACCTGTACGCGACTTCGAATGGGATCCAGTGAAACCGATAGACTTCTACATGCAGGTGGGTAAGGAAGACGACAAAGGTTACGTCTTAGAAGTGGATTTGGAGTACCCAGAGCACCTACACGACGCACACGACGAGTTTCCCCTTGCCCCAGAAGCAATAGAGATACCATTTGCGCAACTGAGTCCGCTACAAAAGCAAATGTGCCCCGGATACAAACCGTACAGGAAACTAACTATGAACCTGATGAACAAAAAGAAGTACGTGGTGCATTACCGCAACCTGCAGTTCTACGTGCGACACGGTATGCGAGTAACCAAGATACATAGAGTCTTGAAGTTCACGCAGGAACCCTGGATGCGCTCCTACATTGACTTTAACACACAAAAGCGAACGCAGGCAAAGAATGACTTTGAGAAGAATCTCTTTAAATTGATGAATAACAGTGTATTTGGTAAGACAATGGAGAACATTCGCAAGCGCGTCAGTGTAAAGATTGCCAGCACCAGAGAGGAGGCAGAGGTATACGTATCACAGCCGGGGTTCGTGCGCTACGTAGAAATGCTTAACTTCTACGTGATTCATATGAAGAAAGCGAACCTGTTTCTGAATAAACCCGTATACACGGGGTTTACAGTGTTAGACTTATCAAAGTTGCTCATGTATGAGTTTTACTACGACAAGCTAAAACCGAAATACGGTGATAAGTGCCGCCTCTTATACACCGACACCGATTCCTTGATACTAGAGGTGCAGACGGAAGACATTTACGAAGACTGCGTTCCCGACATCGATGAATACGACACCAGCGATTATCCGAAAGACCACTTTCTTTACTCCCCTAAAAACAAGAAAGTAATCGGGAAAATGAAGGACGAGATGAAAGGAAAACCCATCGTGGAATACGTGGGGCTAAAACCAAAAATGTACAGCGTGCTAAAGCTGGACGGTGTAGAAAAGAAAGCTAAAGGCGTAAAAAAATACGTGGTTAAGAAGGACATAACCCACGATTCCTACTTAAAGGTCTTACGAACACGCAAGGAACAGCGGCATAAGATGAACAGCCTGCGCAGCTACGGACATCAAATACACAATGTTACGCAGGAGAAGGTGTCACTGTCCGCATTTGACGGTAAGAGGTGGATGTGTGATGATGGCATCCATACGATAGCATTTGGACATCACACGATAAGAAGTTCTTCTTTAACGAACCCACGTGTGGGACCATCATGAGGATAATACAAGATGGGCTGGCCCTTCTTAGCTATCGCACTTCGGATCTGGTAAGTTTCCAAAGACCAATTAGGATCCGTAGCTCTTTTGGATCCTCCTTCTAATTCGCCCGGCTCATAGAGATATCGAACCGTGACATCGCCTAATCTCTTTTCCGCCCTCGAACTTCTGACGTAGGACTCGTGTTCCACGTGTTTCTTTTTTATGGCATCCTTGGGTCTTATTCCCGTAGCCCTGGCCGCCTCGTTGTTCAAAGCCACGATGACCTGGGGGAGCCTCTGGGTCCATTCCCTGTTGCGTTTGGAGGGATCTTCCAGCTCTTTCCAATACTGGTATCCAAAGAGGCGCTCGGCCAGGGTCTTATTGAATCTTTCGACGATGCTCTGACCCCTGTGGTACTCAGCTTCGGCTCTCCTAATCTTAGTGTCGTGGTCTTTCAGGGTCTTAGTAACCACGCCCATGAACTCTGTCCCCGCATCCACTTGCAGCAGCTTAGGCCATTTTAAGACGCGCTTATAAATCCTATCTAGGGCTTCTGCGACTTCCCCAGAATCCTTGCTGGTTATGGGTTCGGCGTCCTTGTATCTGCTTGCGATATCAACTACGGTCAAAGCGTACCTATAGGTCTTTCTTCTCACCTTGTCGTGCGGTAAGAAAAGCAAATCCGCCTGATGAACCTCGTTGGGGGCATTTACGGTGAAGCTAGGCCTGGGAATGTACTTGGGCACGGGAAGATAAACCTGCCAGAGGGTTTGTTTTTTTAACCAGTTCTTAGCCGTTTCTTCTGATACCCCGGCCGCGACTGCAAGTTTCTTGATAGCTGACGCTCCCCTCCAATAGCCTTTAGGCCCATAGTAAATCCTTTTGAGTTTGTCCTCAGTTCGACCCATTATATGAATTCCAGGACGAGTTTGATCTTACGTCCGTTGAAATCTACCGTCTCTCCATCCACTTTGATGGTGATGTTTATGCTTTCTACCAAATGAGACAAGTCATACTCCAAAGAAATGGGCGCGTATTCTACTGGGTCAAATGGATTACCTTTGGGCAGAAACTTGGACATAAGAGAAGACTTTTTTCCATTGCTGTAGCTATGGACTAAATCGCAATAGACTTCGTAAGAGGATGCGACTTTCCATTTCACGGGTATGGCCGTGTTGGTAATTTCCTTGCCTGAGACACCTAGTAAAGATCCCAATGCATCAGCTTTTCCTAGGGTTACCGAGAAATTGTTAGGAAGATTATGTTTGAAGGTCATTTCGTGCGGCAATCCTGTGGTGAGCGTATAACCGCGCTTGGCGAGCTCCTTAGCAAGGGTGATTGGTGTGTAATGTCCATCGGGTAGCATTACGCTTTGGTAATTGTTAGACCCCTTATGCACGGTGACCATGCCATTAATTAAATTATACCAAGAATTGTACAAAGAGCAACTAACCAGCCTAACCTTACAGGCTTTGATGGGGGGATTCAAATAAGTGGTAAAGTTATTCCTGTCGCTTTCCAAAAAGACGATCATTATATATTAGACGCTCATGCTTCGCGTCACTAGACTAAGTACGCCAAAGCCACGCCTCCTGCCAGCCCTGCGACTCCTACGAAGACCAACTCATTGTCTTTTTGTTTCTTAGAAGGCTGGTAGTAATTCTTAAACTGAGGCTTTCTCATTCTAAGGGGCACCGACCCCGTCGATGCCGCGGGGTGTGCTTGCGCATAGAGTTTAAAGGCGTAGTCTGTATTTTCAAAGTTCTTATCTGCCTGCATTTTGTCTTGGTAGTTCTTATCCAACCAATCCCTGTAAGCTTGTCTTTTTTCATTCCAAGCCGCCACATCCCTTTGATATTTCTCCAGCGCTAAGTCGTGTCTCTTCCTTTCGGCGGCTAAATCTCCGCTGCGATCACCTCTAACTAATCTATCCAAATATTGACCACCATAATTAGCCCCAGTAAATGCTAAAGCTGCAATAATTCCACCCGCGACCACGCTAGCCATTTATATTACAGGGGACAAGTCCCCTTCTAGAAGTAAGCTACGCTTACTGAGGAATGTACTTTTCCTTCCGTAGGTAATCCTTTACCATGATAGCCCCGCCTACGGCAGCGGTCATCTTAGCAAAATTAGCGAAGCTCTTGCTTGGGTCTTCAGTAAAGTCTTCTTTGAGCACTTTCTTACCTACCCAACCAATACCCGCAGCGATGGAAGTAATGATAGCTGCTTCTTCAACAGTTTTCAATAACGCGGTTGACATTATATTACAAAGCGAGAAGGTTATTCCGCTATTCCATCACGGATATTTTGCTTCTCTTAGGGGGCTCCTGCGCCACGTGCACGGCCTCTAATTCTACCTTTGGCTTTGCTGCCTTCCATTGTAAGTAAAGGCTACCTGCTGCTATGATGACTCCCAACGCGCCAATGACGTATCCCGGATTGACGGAGGATTCCTCTTCTTTCTCTTCCACCTTTTCCTCTTTCTTTGCTTTGTTCTTTCTATTCATCTCCGCGAGCTTCTTCCCCGCAGCGACTCTGCCTGGGGACTTAGCCTTGGTGATCTTTTGCTCGGGTTCCTCCACCTTTGATTCAGCTTCACTCATTTATATCTAAGGACTTGAAGGACTTGACAGGTAACTTAAGGTGACCTGGGTAAGTACTTAAGGATGACTTGACTAAGTACTTGAGGCGACCTGGGTAATTCCTGAGGACGACTTGACTAAGTACTTGAGGTGACTTGATCAGGTACCTCAGCAAGTGCCGTCTTGAACACCTTTTCGACTTCTCTGTCCTTCTTGAAGTCCTTCCAAGATGTTCCAAAGGAACCTAGTACCTCCTTCAAGTCGACGTGCTGAGCTAAGTGAAGTGCCGCAGAGGCGACTGCCATTAACTTACCGCACTTCAAAGACAACCACCCGCAGGTTATCTTAAGTTCTTGAGCAATGACATAGTCCTCGCTTATGTCCTTCCGTAGTTGCTCCACGTCGTCTATGGGCAGCGCAAGTCCAAGTAATTTAGTCGCGAACTTAATGGCGGAGTCTGCTACGGCGTCGGTGGTCTTACTTGCAAGGGCAGCCTCGTACCTCTTATGGAACTTCTTGACTTCCTCTTCCGACAACTTATTAACCTGCTCATGGGTAAGTTCCTTGCCTATCATTTCTTTGCACTTCCCAGAAGACACCAGGACGTTAAGTTGTTCCTTAAGGTTACTTTCATCTAGCTGTGTGGGGACTTCTATCAACTGCTCAATCTCCATATATATCCTACGCTCGAAGCTCGCGTAGCGAGATTTGAACGTCATACGGAAACCTCAAAGAGAAGATCATTTTGGAATGTTGATGCGTCTTTAGATGCCGCATGTATTCATGCAACTGTTCCTTGGATATCTCGCCACCGTAGTCGCTTAAGATGGTTTCCAGATCAGACTTGCTCGGAGTATAAAATACTACGAGAGATCCTATGTTTTCCCTAAAAGGCTTGGAGACACTGGTAAGCTGCTGCGAGAGCAACCAAACGCTAATATTGTCATGTCTGCCGCTAAAGGCGAGTTTAACGAGCTCTGATGTGCGCCTTTTTACGTCGTCCCCGCAGGCAATGTCATCCAGTATGAGGAGGGTTTGCGTATCTTTAGGGAATTGTTTGTGCCAAAACTTAAGGTGGCTGGATAACTCGTTAGGGTCTAAGATATCTACGAAGAAGTCGTCATCTTTCGCGCCTACGCCCGTCCAGGTGCGGTTATTCACGTAGGTGGGACAAAGCAGCACGATATAGTTGAAACGGTATCTAAAGGGTCCTAATAGCTGCTCTACCACGAACTGGGTCTTTCCGCAGCCGGTGGGTCCTACTATCAGAGCGTTACAAGGCATGTGATCTGGGTTCATATATTCTAGTGGAAATCCTTGCGATTTCCTAATATATATATATGCAGCCCGTGGAAGCAGTCAAAGAGATGGTCAACATCGCCAAAAGGAAGTCAGACCTGGAGAGGACGGTCGAAATGCAAAGGGAGGAAATAGACCGGCTGAATGAACGCGTAAAGGAGCTATATGAGGAAATGTGTGGTCTGAAGCGCGCAGAACGGTTTGGCGCGCTGATAACGATGGCAACGTGGGCCAAGGAGTCCGTCGTGGACTTTATGCGCTACCCAATTTAATGTTAAGAGCTCCTAGAAACCCCCTCAGAATGTTAAATGGAGGTTAAAATATTGTTAAGGAAGGTTGGAAACTATCTCAAAAGATGCCTCATAATGTTAAGATATGGTTAAGACTTTGTTAAGGACCCCGTCAAACTTTTCCAAAAAATGGCTTATAATGTTGCGTAGGGGTTGAAATATTGTTAAGGGTTCCACCAAACTATTTCAGAAATCCTTCAAGAATGTTGTATGGAGGTTAAAATATTGTTAAGTATATATGGACTGCTTAAAATGTAAGAAGGTATTTAGTACCAAACAAAGACTGCAATACCATGTTTGGCATGGGGTTTGCACAAAGAAGCCAATTAGTAAGGCCTGTGAGGACTGTAATAGGGAGTTCAGCACCTTACAGAAACTACAGCAGCATGTTAAGAAGGGTGTTTGCCGTAGAACTACGCAGTGTAGTTACTGTGATAAGGTCCTTAGTAGCCGCCAACGTCTTCAGACACATAAGAAGAGGCATGAAAGGACATACCGATACCTTTCAGAGAAGTACGATCTGGAAGAAGTGGATTGTTACCAGTGTGGCGATCTTATGATTCGTTGTGAACATAAAAATGATTACCTAAGGAATCGAATAGACTACTTTAGGAAGATAAGCAGGACATTACCCCGCTTTGACGCGTTAGAAGGTGTCCCATGGACTAACAGGGAATATTGGAGGCAGCAATGTGAGAGATGTGGATGTGTAAGAGAGGAGGAGCACATATTCAACTGTCTATTCACCATTTAACATTCTGAGATAGTTTCCAACCTTCCTTAACAAAGTCTTAACCACATCTTAACATTCTGGGAGGGTTTCTGAGATAGTTTCCGACCTTCCTTAACAATATTTTAACCTCAGCTTAACATTCTGAGGTGGTTTCTGAAATAGTTTCCGACCTTCCTTAACAATATTTTAACCTCCATTTAACATTCTAGGATGGATATATGATAGCCTACGCAGCAGCATTCCTTGGAGGATTACTAATTACCCTAAGTATATATGGACTGTATTACATGCGAACCCCCTGCGGACTGCATCGTTAAAAAAGAGTCGCCGAGCAGAGATACGACTGCCGACGACCCTATTTTGAACGTGCCTAACCACATAGAGGCGAAGGAAGGACGCACTTTGCGACGTCAAAGGCCCAGCGACCATCCTTCTTACCATACGACCTCAGATGCGTAAGTTCCTGTCCCTCAATCACGTAGCGAACCCTGTCAGGCGCCCACAGGCTGTACGTGACACCTTTGTCGTCTTTGAGGACTAACCGTAAACGGTCAATGTCTTCAAAGGCTACATAATTTTTTATTTCATACGTAACGCCCTCCTTTAAGTCTCGCCAGTGTATCTGCCTTACAGCCTCAAACTCCATATATTCTATGGAATATCTTTAAATGCGTTTTCAGAGTCTGCGCGTTCTTAAAGCGCTTACAGCACCATCTGCATGGTAAACGCATTCCTTGTGCATACTCTGTGATGGCTCTGCAGATGTCGTCATAATCGTTACTGATCATTACTTTGTAACCATTCCCCTCATATTCGTGCAACAGGCGACGTTGATCCTCAGATAATACCCCGTTGCCTTTGGGGGTCTTCAGCTCGACGCAGAAGCCACGGTATCGCATGTGTGCGTTCAAGATAAGGAGGTCGGGTTGGCCGCGCTGATATCCTTTCTGCCAGCACTTTATACGTTTGCCGTCCGAATCCTGCAGTTCACCTAGACCAGGGGTCACGAGCATTTGGGGGTAAAACCTGCGGATGTAGTCTACGACTTTCTTATGCAGGTCGAATTCATTTTCGATCTTAAACACCAACTTATTAGGGCTGTTAAAACGCCGCTCTATTTCATACTTGCCTGTTTTCCTTAATGCTGGCAAGACCTCTTCAAGCACCCAATCCTGGAATGCCTCTGCCGTTGGCATCTTAGAGCTAAATATCAATTGATACAACCCAGATTCGGTTACGTACAGGGAATCTGGGTGTAAGTTGGAAGGGAGGTGAATCGCCTCCCTTCTAAGTTCACTAAGTTTTATCTTGTACTTATCGCGAACGTGCACCTTAATAGCATCCTTAGGGTCTGCGTATTCCAACGCCAAAGCCACCTCCTTCGCTTTAAAGTATAAAGTTTCGCCTTGCACTATGCATTGCAGTTTGGTGTTTTCTTTGCAGAAGTTGCGTAACATGGTATATTAGACAAATATTTTAATAAGCAACGCTCTTTAGCTGATTCATTTCTACGCTTAGCTGCGCGTCAGACACCACGAAAACGTAGCAGTTTATTTTGTCGCCGTCGCTCGCGGAGGCATTCTTTGTGCGTTTGATTTCCAAAGTAATGCCGTCTTGGGTGTTGACCAGCCGCAGGCCCTAACCGTGCATGCTTTCGTCGTTGGTGGTGCGCATATCGATCCATAACGCATATTTATCCTTAAAGAATTCCTCAGGACTAATTTGGTCGCCAAACTTACGCATTGCCTCCCTGTACACGTCTGCAGGCTTTATTCCCTGGGAGTAAACCTTGTTAGGTACTCCGTTTATGTTTACCCCCACGTTAGTAATGTTGGGGTTGTGGAAGGCTTCTGAGTTGCGCTTACCAGCCTCGTAGGGTTTGGCAAACACCAGCATCAGCCCGGTGAGACTTCTTCGGGGGAGGTTAATGCTTTGGTTGATAACCTCGTCCGTCTTATCCAGGAAGCTGAACGTCTTATACATCACTACGTGGTCGTATAGGAATGCCTTTCCGGCGCTGTATTCCATGCCGGCGCTGCGGGCCAGCTCTTCGCTGTACGCGGTCTCGTACTGTAGCTCTAAGTTGGTAACAGAATAGGGATCAACAGCACCGCTAATTGCGCTGTCCATACCTCCAATGACGTTCGTAGTGTCCGCCAAGGTTACTTCAAACTGTAACTCGGATAACTGCCTGGGGTAATACGCACCATGGTTCGTAATCACTTCGAAATCCAAAGGGATAACGTACTTGCTACCATAGGCGGTCTTTACCCTCGTCGCGTCTGCTACTGCGGTTGCTCCGCTGGAGTCCGTAGGCGCCGGGTTGGTATCGCTGCGAAGCTTACGAAGGATAACGCTTCCAATTCCCTGCTCTATCTTTTGTGCACGGTCGAAGGCTGTTAGCCACAGATCCTTATACGTGGTGTACAGATCGTACCTATTTAAGTCCAAGAGGGATTCCCCGGCGAACTTGATTCTCATCTTAGAGACGAGGTTCCTGCCCACGTTATTGACGGTATAGCGCTTGTCCTTGGTGCTGGGCTGCACCGCTAGGTCAAACCTTAAAGCCAAGGTGCCAGGAACTAAGACTAGGTTATCCGTTAGGCGGGGTACGCCTACGTACAGCGTCTCCCCTGGCTTTGCGCTGCTGGGCGTGAATGTGACCCGGTGAAAGGTGCGTTCTGCCTTTAGTCCGCCAACCTGCTTGGGTAATACGTTGGGGTTTAACTTTGAGCTTATCATATATAATGGAGGTAGACGAAACTACTGACTTTGACCCCACCACTGAAGAAGGCCAAGTAGACATTAACGATGAAGAATACGACGCATGGACCCAAGGCGCGGAGACCGACCCCCTAATCTACGACACAGCCCTAGAAAACGAGTATGGTAGTGGGTGGAAAAGCTTCAAGGCCTCCTTAAATCGCATGTGGCAATCAAAGAACCGCGGCAGCCCCGTCCCTGAGTACTTAGAGCTTCAAAATATGAACGAGCAGGGAGCAACCGCGCGGGAAACCGTAGAGTGGGCAACGCAAGAGCTACGAATGCGTTATCCCCGTTTCGAGGCTGACGACATAAAACTCACAGAACGCAGAAACAAAGTTCTCATAAGCGTCAGAGACATGAGATTTCCCGACAAAAACCGCTGGACGAAACCACAGCTCCTTTTCGACGAAAATGGCTCGGTCAAGGTTAACGTGGCAAGATTGAGGGGCTTCAAAGAGGCTACTAGGAGCGACTTAGAAAGGTTGGAAACCTTAAACGAAAGGGTCGCGCTAGAAAGGCGCGCCGAGGAGCTGCAAGAAACGTTGGAAGAAAGGGAAGCAGAATACATGAAACAAAACCAACTACTCCTTGATGCTCAAAAGAGAGAACTTAACGATAAAAACCAAAGAATGATAGAAATGAGAGAACAAAAAGAAAATGCCCTACGCGAAAGAGACCAAGCCCAAAGAGCCTTCGATCTTGCCCTGCAAGACCTGGACATGAGCAAGGAAGAAGCCAAAAACTTGCATATTACCATAGCCGGCTCTTTGGAGGAACGGCGGCAGTTGGTTGCCGAAATCGACACTAAAGAAGAGCAAATCCGGCAAAGAGATCAGGCCATTGAAGACCTGGAGGGGCAAATAGAGCGGCAGCAGGAAATAATTAATGACCAGACTCGTCCCGAAGAGGAAAGGGAGGCAGCCCAAAAGGAGGCAGAAACCCTCGAGGTGCGCCTTGCGGAATTACAGGCGCAAAAGGACAACCTGGAAAAGGAGCTGGGGCTTACTACCAAGGAAAAAGTAAAAAGAGCCCTTTTGAAGTATGGTCTTCCGCTGGCATTTGCGGTCGCTATTAGCACCGTAGTAGGAGTTATCCTTAACGCGCTTAAGGCTACGGGCGCAGGCGTAAAGAAATTAGGTAATGGACTAACGGACTTGGGAAAAAAGATGGCAGCCGGTCTTCCTGGGCTGCTGGGTTCGGTTGTTTCCTTGGCACTTAGGGCCGGCGGCGAACTGTTAAAGTTCGTGGGGAATAACATTTGGATCTTGGTCGTCGCTATTGGAGTGGTCCTCCTGAAGAAGATGAAGGGTTGATCTTATCCTTGTACGTTACTGGCGGCTTATCGTCGTCGGGTACCCGAGGCATCCTCGACTGGGGATAAGTAAAGACAGTGTTAGCGCCGCCTTGATAATGCGGAACTAGCGGCAGCACACTCATGGTGCTAATGGGCTTATGATTCCAAACAACATCCGTCGGAGGATCTTTTGTCGGGGCGGCATTTATCCGAAGGTAGGCAACGTCGTTGGGAAGAACCTGAAGCTTCGCATATTGACAATTGGCTATCATATGAAAAGTTACTGGCGTTAAGTCTTCTTCGCTTTTTGGAGGGGGCTCCGACGAGAAATGAGCTGGGTTCCTATTATTATCTTTTTTTCTGTAGGGTAGTAATGGGTGGTCATCCTCATCAACGATCCTAAACACGACATTACACGAATACCCCGTCGAAACGCAAATGGTACACATGATCAATCCCAGGCCCCCAACCTTCACCCACAGCCCGGTGTCATGCCAATGCTGTTCTAAGTAGTCCTTCTCCTCCAAAAAATGTAGAAACCAATCTTCCTTCGCGTGCGGGTTATTCATATATTTCAGCAAACATAGTTTGCTTCTAGAGACTAAGCACCGTAAGAGTGCTGATGGTTGCGTGGTTATAGATAGTATCCCTTTGATTTTCTATGCTATTTACCGTAACCTTTCCCGTATCGTCTACACTTATCTACAGCTTTACCTTCCCATGGCAATCGGCGACCATGTGGAAAGTCCAAACGGAAAGATTTTCGGCGCTCTGGGGGTTGGGCTCTACGGAGAAATGCGCAGGCTCCCTGTTATTTGTCTTCACACGCATAGGCTGCAGTATGCCATTCTCATCCAGGAACCTAAAGCCCACGTTGGCATGGCTGCTCGTACCAATGCAAATGCTGCATATTATCAACTTCTTTCCTGAGTAGTTCAAGTCTACAGACATTCCGGTGACGTCAACCCAAGATGCCTGGTTGTATTTTTTCTCGCCTGTGTAAGTCGTATAGACACAATCTACTCCAGCTACGTAGGGGTTGTTCATCGCCATATATAATAGCTCAGACCAACGCCTGCGGCGGCTAAGCCGGCCTTTAGTAAGTTATGGTCATATTCCTCGGTAACCTTCTTTACTGGTTTCTTTGGTGGCTTTTCTACATGCGCCTTCTTCGATGGTTTTTCTACGTGCTCCTTTTTTGGTTTCTCTACGAAGTGAGGAATGCCCTTGGTCACGTCAGAGTTCACGTCATTCACCCCAAACTTCATACCCTTAGTAGCTCGCTGCAGCTTGTTGTTATAACCCACAACGGAATTAGCGTTGATAACCAAATTACTTGGCATTAACCAACGACCAGGCGACAAAGCGTAATCCAGTCTAACCTTTGATTGCTGCACCGCTAATTGATACCTTTGAACTGATTTAGAGATCTCATTCTCGATAACAGCGCTTTCGAAGAGGATAAGGAATACTTGTTGCGTTTCCTGTGACGCACCACTGGCATCTACGATGGGGCTGCGAGTGCTAACCTGTGCTCCTAGAATGCAGTAGACAAAGGCTTCGATGCTGCGGTTAATCCTTGCTAGGTTTTTCAGTCCAATGCCCTTCGCGGCAAAGAAAGGCGCCCAAGGATACTTCTCTTTGCTCTGAATAAAGTAAATTAGGTTTCCTTTCGTTCCGCTGCCTCCTAAGTCTGAGAATTCGTAGGAGCTAGGATATCCCATGCCCGGCGTTTCTATGCTAGCACCAACATACGAAGCATAGGTGTAAGTTTCTCCTAAACCCCGGGCGGCACCCTCTTTGTTGCGAAAATCAGGGTTGGTAAACTTAAACTCGTTCTTTAATCGCTCCCATGCAACTTTGTCGTATTTGTTATCCTTTGGGTTAAAGACAGTGTCACTAGGAAGCGGCGCACCCAGCTCCTTTAGTATCCTGCGAATAGTAAAAGCAACATGAAACCTTAGGAAAGGAATATGGAACATGTCCGCGGCTATACCACATCCTTTAGTAGCAGCCCAGACAGCAAAGTTTAACTGCTGCGGCCAATACCGCATGTTGGGACCTGATAACCATTCTCTGGATTCTTTCCCTGAGGTATGTTTCATGGCAGTTTCTCTAAAGATGTCTCTGACCTTTGTCTTGAAGGTTGCAGGACCCACGGGAATCTCCAAAGAAGTAACCATCTTAGCAAAGTCATTTGCACCATCTTTGTTGTCGTAAAATGGGTAATTCTGATTGGTTACTAATAGATCCTTTGGAAAGTTGGGCTGTTTGCTTACCTTTTGCCTTTCTTTATGCACGGGTTTTGGCTTAACATAACCGGGCGGTAAAATCTTAGGATGCTTTGGCGTAGGTTTCAAATCGTCATACACCTTATTGGGTTCTTGACGATGCTCAAACATCTTTTCAAGATCTCCCCGATTTAAGTAGTCCCCATAATGCGGCTGCTCCCCAAAGTCATTTCCAAAAGCGTCGTACATTAGTATATATAATGGATGTTATACCATCGGCACCTAAGTTGTACCCAGATCTTCCCTATACGGAGCCCAACGAACTAAACGCTGAAAACTTCAGGCTTAATAAAGCAAATTTAATCCTGGCTTACTTGGAAGGGCAGGCAAAACACTACGAAAAAGTTAGGAAGAAATACGTTAGAGCCCGTAGTACGCTACATAAGATTGCGATAACTTCAGGATCCATATCTGTTGTGTTAACGGGCTCCGGCGTTGCTACTTCGCTTACTGGACCCGGAGTAATTGTTGGAGTTCCTTTGGCCGGCGTTGGGGCAGCCTGTGGTATTATTTCGGCTGTTGCCACGGGCATTATGAAACAGTTGTCAAGCAAAATATCAAAACACGACACGACAATAGCTCTGTCAAGGGCTAAAGTAAATACGATTTCCGATCTTGTCTCAAAAGCATTGCGTGATAGAAAGATAGACGACGTCGAATTCTCGATTATCCTGGCCGAAGAGGAAAAGTACGAGAAATTAAAGTCCGACATCAGGAATAAAAAAACAATCGTCAAAGATTTATCCGAGGAATCTCGCAAAAAGATCTACCAGGAGGCAAAAGAAGAGCTTCAAAGAAAACTCGCTCAGTAAATATCGCGACAGGATTCTATTTACATATTGAACGCCGGCTGTCTGGCGATTATGCAAATTAGTTTCTTACATTCCATTTCCCCCTGTGTACTTTTCAACTTTAAAAGTGAAAGTGCTGGTTGCTATGGGGAAGAGGAATGTTGGCGTTGCTATGTGACGTCATCGCCTCGGAATCCATCCTAACAGGGGGTGGTTGGGGTCAATTTCGCGGAATATTTCATAGATTACGTCAGGGTAATAAGGAATATCCTTATCCAACCGACAAAACATCCACTCGGCTTTTGTCATATCAGAAACCTCAGGAATAGACTTACCGGTAATTTCAGACAAAAGATAGGGAATAGCTTTATAATATTTCCCTAGCTTTAGTCTTTTCAGCGTTTTCCGTAGACTTTGTGGGGTTGGCTTTTCTAAGTGGTCTATGATTTTCTTCTTTACTTCGTTGTCTAAATATACCGGCCGATAACCTTGGATATGACTCATCCAGTCCCTAAAGTATTTTATTCTCTTATAAGGTGTTTTCTTACGTCCTCCATTGGCGTAATACTGCTCTCTGGTAGCACAAGGTACGGCATTGCGAATGTTCTTACCACACTCGTAACACTGTGCTGACGTGTCATCTTCTATTTGCATTTTTTTACCACAACAAATATACTTATTTGGTTTACTAGGTACGAATCTGGGTTTCAAGCACTTTACACAGAAATCATAAGCAAACTCTTTACATTCTTCACACTCCATATATAGACTAACACATTTAACTACATAGACGCGGGATGCGGGTAATAACGGTACGAATCGAGGGGGGGTACTTTAGACGGGTAATCCTCCAGTGGTCGTTGCGCTGGAACCCCCATCCCCTATACTACTATAGCGTTCTCTAAAGTAGATTTCTCTAAAGTATAGAATCTGTTGAATTAATCCATATAACTTTGATCAAGCAAACAGTTCTCTCTTGGGATTTAAAAATCTTTGAAATCGTTGTAGTTTTCTGACTGCCATCGAGTTAGGGATCTGGATTTTATTTTCTGGAAGAAACTTAACGAGATCTTGGAAGAACAACTGATATCACGAATAGATAAGAGGAGAAAAGGAGAAGGGCAGCTGAGAGCAAAGCACAGCACAGCAGAGGAGAAGAGAGGAAAGGAAAGGAAAGAAAAAGAAAAGGAGGATAGGAAAGAAATAGAGAAAGAAAATTAAGAAAGACTTTGAAATAATTTCGTTTGTATGAAAGAATCGACAAAGTTTTGAACGTTAACTTTTTTCTCTAAACAAACAGGAAATGAAACAACGGGAGACTTCTCATATTCTTGTACATTTTTGCTCTTGTTTTCATTTCGATCAACTTCATTTCAATGTCAATATATGGTTTCAGCCATCGACAATCGAAAACCCATTTGGCACAACACTGTGCCAAGCTTCATGCAAATACTAGAATCTAGAAATACCACTTCATCGAATGGATTAAATGCCAATCATTAACTATTTTTAGATCTTTTTCGGCCATCAACTTCTTCCCATACTCATCAGCCTGAGATTTCGTGATATTAGAGCCAATCTAAAAACCACAAAAACCAGTTCTTACGATGGGTGTTTTAATATTTGTCCGGTAGGAAGGTGTTGAGTGCCTGGAATTGTATTTGATGCCGACGAAACTCTCCCTGAAAATTTTTAGGCAAAACTATTTTTAATATTTAATTAAATTTTTGAGTTCTGAGTAACTGTAAGTTTTGGTAAATTTAGTTCATTTAGTGACGTCTATTTTGATTTTCTATCTGTAAATATAATAAATAGGACTGCATGATTTGAGATATAGTTTTAGTATAGTTTGATTCTTAATAATTGTAAAGATTGTGAAGCGCATAGATCATATATTTTAATGAATTTTGCGCTATATAATAATAATAATATTATTATTATTACTATTATTACTTCCATTTCTAAGCTCACAAGCATCACAATTTGAGTTTACCATAATTATGGTTCATTATCTTGAAGCGAAGGTGTTGAAATTAGCGTTCAACTTGCATGTCTATTGAAGGGGTGTGGGAAGAATGCGAGTCAAAAAGTTGCGAGTTGCGAGTTGCTGAAATGAAAAAATACATAAACTACAAAAATTAAAATTAAAAATTGACAAAATAAACAAGTAAATGGAAAAATAAGGTTAGTTTAAATTTGTTAGCAAGAACAGCAAGAGCGGTGCACTAAACAAATAAAAATACAAAGCTGCCCAAGCGAAAAAACAAAGACAACAAATAAGTTCAGATTCGAAAAATCTAAGAAGTGCTAATTTATAGTGTAATAAGTAATGGTATAAAACCAATCACTTAAACAGTTTTAACAGTTATTCATCTCGACTTTGTTTCGGTTATAATTCATCGATATTCACTTCGCCTTCGGTTAATAATTGCTGACTGTATTTTCTGAAGTCATGTACGTTTTTCAGATCAGTGGACGAGGATTTTCGTGAGAATTTTCTTTTACAAAAGAGAACGAGGTATAGGCTTGGAGAAGACGAAAATCATTGCACTATATAAAAAATATATATTCCCTTATGTAAACAGCAAACGCCCAGCAACCTGACATCGGGTGGCTCTCGTGTTGCAAAAATTGACAGGCACAACATAAGTAATATACTTAGGAATAACGGTCCAAAGAGAATTGATGGGGGGGGGGGGGTTGCAGGAATTTTGGTTGCATGATACGATATTTATTTTTTTGGCTCAACCCTTGCACGTTATTTTTTTTTGCGTACAGTTAGATATTTTTCTTCCAGCAGAAGAGGTTGCGCGATATTTTTTTTGGTTGAAGTTCCAACTTTGAAGCCAGTGTGAACCCATCGTTATTACAACCTGAAATCTTCGATTCGTGCACAGAAGAGGAAGAAGACTATTGTTGTTTGAAGCTAAGTAAACACGACGACCCGACACAGACTGATAAAGCCGTCCCATTTTAAGGAACTCAAGATAAGACGTCTGATAAAAGCTAGTCTAAGATTGTACATTTGCACGAAATTGGAAAAAAATATAAAAGCTTTATTGTCTTAAAAAAGTTTCTCTGGTTTCTCTGCCGATCAGTAGTGGAAGTCAATGAAGATTTGCCAAGTCGACAAACTCAGAGCCAACGTCGCATTTTCTCCTACTGGCAGCATCATCTTTTTTCAAGACTTTACGATAATTATGTACAAGATATCTTCTTGTCATCATTAAACATTGTGAAAGTACGTCGGTGGTAAAATGTTAGAACGTACCGTCACGAACCCCTACATTTTTAAACATATCTGCTAATTTATTGCAGGTTTTTTTTTTTTTTTTTTTTGCTGTGAGAGTGTTGTTTGCATATGTAACGAGAAACGGAACGCCTCAATGTACCGAATGATAATAAATGAAACTTTTGTTGCTTGGGTTTTGATAACCATGATTTTGATAATTTTACAAGTGTGAAGTTATCGTTAAAGTATAATTTTTTCAACAACTCGCAACTCGCAACTTGCAACTATCGGACTCGCACTTTACCAAGACCCCTATTGAAGAGCATGTCAGGAAGTGCTGTACACAGATTGTCTGGAAGTGAAAAAGATAGTGCATCTCTAGACCACCTATCAAGATATGTCGGCACCTTGAACTAGGTTACCCTACCTAGCATAGCAAACTGGAATTTTAAGCACTTTTTAAGTCCCTTGATTGCCAAATGATCTCGCACTTTGTGTGGGAGGTAGAGAAATAGTGTAGATTTGTTTTCAAAATATTAGGCTGAACTTAAAAACATGTGTAGAAATGTGGTCTTCTCTGTTTTGTTGTTGTGTTTTGGTGAGTAGTGGTGTTTGTGTTTTGGCTGATAAGGATTTAAGTGTTTAAACTCAATGCTTGTAAAATCTTTCTTTTTTTTACTAAGTTTTTAAAATTGCACGAGTTTCAAACACAAAATTGCACGATACGAATAGATCTTTTTTTTGATTCAAGGTATCGTAAAAAATGATAGATAAAGAACGTCACGTCAAAATTTGCCCAAACTTTGGGTTATTCCAGCATGTTTGTTTGCATGTTTTTTTACTTCGCTTCTCGACAAACCCACATACCAAACTATACCATATGTATTTACCAGTGAAATCTGCGCACAAGGTGTTTAGTAGGTATGACGCTGTTGTCTAACATCTTGTACAATATGTGAATACCATCACTGATTACATATCTCGAGTATTTCTCAAGTATTTCTCCAATTCAAGACATCTTTGATGTCATCTTCTTAAATTAAAAGAAAAAGTGATCAAAATATTTACAACTCCAGATAATTTTGTCGTCTTGTTGTTAATCTTATCGGTAAATTAATTGAATTCTCTAAGTAAGTTTTCCATTTCTTCCTCTGTTTTTGTTAGACACTCCTTTTTTCTTTGACAATAGTTTGGGATCTCTAATGACCTCATTTAAAAGATTGCAGTTCAGATATTATACTATTTATTTAGCTTTCACTAAACAAAAATCAAAATAATTCCTCGCTGAAGTCGATTTATTGCTTTGTACTTCTTTTAAATCAAAAAAATATTTCAAGAATTTCTGCACCAAAATGCGTTTCATAAGTGAATAAATGGTCAAGTATTTTATACAATGAGCTTAAAGACTGGGTTTTTAGTAAAATTACGGCGTTTTTTTGTTAATGTTTTTGTTGTTAGTGGATTAGGGAAGTCTTAATACGATGACTCTATCGTGCTAGTATGGTCACCAGACGTAGAGTACTCCTAGATTATAGATATCTATTGCTTAGTCGTCGATACAGATCTCAAAGTTGATAGTACATTTCTAAGCCAGAGTTGATTTCAAACAAACTGTGTTTCTAGTATTAATAAGCCGGTTTTTACTGATAAATACATCCATTATGATCAAGCAGTTTACTTCAGCGGCCCTTAGATGACGATCTGGTTTTTTTTGGTTTTTTTTTTGACTGAGTCATCTTCGGTCTTACACATTTCAAAAATGTGATCGTTTCGCACATTTTAAATATTAAGTAGTTTTGCCTGAAGCACGCGGTGCGTTCTTTGGGCGATCTCCTACCAAGATCAATTCGATTGAAGACAGCAAAGTCAGACCCCAGTCTGTGAGCTAAAGACATTTGAGTTGATGGCCACATTCTGGGAGTAGCTGAGCTGAGCTGATTCACGTCACGAATAGATAGCTAAAAATGGGTGTTTGAAGGTTGGAGGAGGTGGGTTCCAACTCAACAAGGATGAAAGATTTTAACCTTTTGACCTGAACTTTTGCTGTGCAGGAAAACGGGCGCATAAAATAACAAAAAGTATTTTTAAAATCTATTTTTTTCATGTGAAATGTCCCAAAAATTTATTTTCAAAAGATACGTGTGATTAAGAAAAGAAAACGAGCTAAACAGATAATCATAACAGCGATCTATTCAAAGTAGTTAATGATAATAATTACATATGTAGTTTTCTTGTAACAATGGTAATGAATCAAAGGTGGAAATCTGGGCCAAATCCTTGGATGCCTGGAAGCCATGTCGATGCTATATCAAGAAATCAGGACAAAGTACCAAATTGTTTTGAAGTTGAATATGCCATTATCAGCTATTTATGAATGCTGTTTTAATCTCTCTTGAAAGTTTTCTGCTTCGGGCGAGAAAGATAAAAACCGTCTGTGCAACTCATAGGAATTAGAATCAAAAGTCAATGACTTTTACATCTGGAACTTTTTGATTTTTTTTCGGGAAAATTTCGATAATTCCCGAGAAAATATCTCCGAAAGGAAACACGTTTCCCGCAAATTTTTCTTAGTTATTTTAAATACAAAAAGATGTAATGTCGAAGGATTATGTAGCGATTTGTCGTGCTACAGACAATGGTTGCTAAACCATCATTTGTGGTATGTTTAATTAGCTTAGCTCGCCAATAATGATTTTCACATACGGCTAAATGCCTTGGAAAATAAAGACCATTACGCACTGAAAACCGCGAAAGCATCCCGATTCTTTAGCTGTTGTTCTTTTTTATTTGTCTGGCCAAAAATCTCGTGAATAAGTAACCTCAAAGTTGATTCTAAATCCTGCCAAACAAATCTTTATTTTACGAGATTGAAATTGTTTAACAGTTCGTTTTATCAAGGCTTGTCCGTTGCCTCTAAGTAATCGTCTGGTAGATCCTAGAAAACTCTTTCAAATAAAAGATTTTCGAGCTATTAGATTTTGCGATGTCATAGACAATCTCTTTTTCATTTTGATTACGCTTAAGAATTCAATAAACGTTTGTAATGTGTTTGTAGATAAGCTGTAAGATAGTACGAGGAAGCTCTTAGGAAACAGGAGAGAGAGAGTTGGTTTTAAAGTGGTTTTACTCTTAGTTCCGTTCCTCAAAAAGCATTCGTCTAGCCCGTGGTCGTGCAAGTACCGAGACGCCTTATCGTGTTCAATCACTTTATTATTCAATAACGTTTTTAATAAACGACGATCGATTTAATTTAACAAACGCTCTGCAAGGCTAAGAAAAGACAAAGCACCATTTAATTAGACACCCGCTCTAGGTTTAATTACTTTCTAGACTTCAATCCATAACTTGCAAACCGCCTTCGACAATCTCTAATAATTTTCAATTTCAGAGCCACTGTGTTCAAGATTTACTCATTATCAACCAACTTTTCTCTTATTACTTGCACCAATTCCATAATTTCCGGAATCGAAGTATTCCATTCGGCCGGTAAGCCCCATCGATTGTTTTGACAAGTTAGTCGAAATAATATTGAATGATAGCCCTAGAAGAAAAGGTGTGTTGAAGTGTGACCGGTTTGGACCAATCAGACGGCGAGTAGTGACGGCTTTTTCTTTTGGAGCGGTTTTCCTTGCTTGAATATTAGTTCGAGTCGAGGCATGTGATATTTCAATAACGTATATACGCGCAGAAACATAAGTCGATCTCTTGTATGCGTTGAGAGATTTCTACAAGGGCTTCGTAGTGAGAGAGGTCTCTGACCTTGAAGCGCTCCAGGGACAAAAAGTATCACGTTTGGCACTCACTTCAAAACATCTTGCAACCAGCTTTTTTATGATTTTTTCTCTGCGTTCCCCGAGAAAGTATATCCCAGACTGCCCTGGAGATTGACAGATTCAACGAGTGAAAACCAAGAGACCATATCTCTTACAAGGCGAACGATCCCAAAGCAAAACAGCATTAGAATGGGTGCATCATCTGTGGTTATGGTGTGGATTTTCATCGCGCTGTTCGGCGCTGCAAAACCCGGACAAAGAGTCGAAAGGTAGGCTGTTCAATGCTTGTCTTTACGTGTGAAATCCAAACGGTATCTCAAGTGTGGCTCTAATTGATGGCTTTATTTAACACGACACGATTGTAATACATCCTTTGGGTCTTCAAGTGACTCTCGTAAAAAAGAAATCCCAAAAGGTCGGGCACTTCATAAGCGTCGATTAGACATCTTCCAGCATCGTTCCAGCCATCCAAAAACTCAGCAGCTTGTAAATAAATGAATCCCTTACCGGATTAAGCACTGCGTTTACCTCCGTCAACGACCCATGTAACCAATTTAGAGAGTTAATTAATGTTTTGCTATTTTTATTGCTCTTCAGGGACGTTCCTTTTATGCCTAACGCAAACGCTTTAGAGCTTGCTTCAAACACAAACGCCGAGAAATTATGCCCTCTTTTGTCGTGGTTGAAGCCGCATCAGAAAAAAAAGTGCTTGCTGTATCCAGCTTTGGTGGCCAACGTACAAAGAGGTGTTGGGATGGCGCTAACCGAGTGTAAAAACCACTTCTCGGATCATCAATGGAATTGTTCTGGGATCAACACAGCACAAGTCTTTAAAAGCCGTGGAATTCTGACTACAGGTATTTACTGATATCTAGTCCTCTTGTCTGGTTTGAGGTCACTAGCTGAAGATCCCCATGTATTTATTATTGAACTAGTTCGCGTATTAAATGGGACATAGTTAATATACATCTTTGGTCGTGTGCTTACAGTAATGCGGAGCTATTCTGTTTTCACCTGGAAAACAATTTAGTTTACCCAAATCCGCTTAAGACTATAGTGTCCTCGAACTTGAGGCAATCAATCGGGGCCCATTTTCGGATTAGCACAGAATAAATTGACAAAAGCAGCTTGCTAGCTGACAGACTCAAGGACTGAAAAGACCCCTGATTAAGTCTTTATTTCCAGACCAAAGATCTCGAACGTCGTCTTCTGTGTTAGATGAAGTGTGTGTTTACCTATGTATGCGATAGTTCAATGTTGCTGTTGGAAAAAAGACATTTAATCGTCTGAATCTTGGACAGGTCATCGTTATAGATTCGATAGCTTTTTTACTATATTTGTCACTTTAGTTTCCTAAAATAAACTCTACTTTAGCTCCCTTGGATTATCGAATGCTTCCTCTTCTTTACAATCTTTTTGGAGCTCGCATTTTAAGAATTGAACACTAGCTATGCCATGTCGTACAATTGAGCAATCTTCCAACCGTCCTTTTCCAGTTTTCTTCTATTGAATTATCGAGTTTTGACGGACAGAATCTTACCAAGATTTAACCCTTCTAAGGTTACATCAAGGAAAAGCGCCCGACGCTATAGGAAGTCATTTTCCCGCTAAAACTTCACCTCATTCTTCATTATTTAATTCCCCAATCTTAGGAGGTTTTATACTTCTAGAAAAATATCAAACGAGCATGGAAAATTTCATGGCTCTCATTCAACTCTGGAAAACCCGAACAGCAAATTCAAACCATTGTCGTTTCTTTTTCCAGAACGAGTTGTCCAAACCTCCCTGATTGAAGGTCGCTACGCGAAAAACATTTTATTGTGTACACAATTTGAGAGACAGAGTCAGAGTTAAATCTTTTTGTTGTCAGTATTAAAACATCAAAGATTTGACAGGCCAAAAGAACTTTTATTTTGCTATACAAACTGGCCATTTTGATTTGGAAATTACATAGTCGCTTGGTAAAGCTTGATGTACACAAGCATTACTGACGTAGTGGGTTTGTTGTCTTTCCACGCCTAAATACAAGCCAGTTGTTTTAAGATTTCTTCCCGATATGAGTTCTAGTTTGAGAGGATTTTATGTTTTTAGAAGGCTCATCGCTTACAGGCTATCTTGGACGGTTACGAAGTGCCTCTTGACCTATTTGCTAGGGTCGGTTTAGAAGTCAGAATTAGCGAGGCACTTATCCTGTGTATCTTCAGTCTATTTACGTTACTTATTTCGAAGTTTTTTTTTTCATCTCTCGCGTTACAGTTTCTAACGTAGAATCAAAGTGACCAGATTATGGCCGGGATGTTTTAAGCAAGACTAAACACCAGGCTGAAAAAACAGTCCAAATGTCGATTTAGAACAAACAAAAGCACACGAAACTTCATCTGGTAGATTACGCTTCAGTCATTCCTGTCATTTCTCTCTGGAACAAATTAATCCTACGAGAGAAAAAAATTGTAGAATTAGCCTCGAGGCTCATTGTTCCAATTCATTTTAAAGTCCAAAGAACGTTTTTATGTAAGAATGCAAATCGTTTAACTGGTTATATCCGTTCTTTTGTTCGCTTTAATTCATCTTCTACACGTACACTTAAAGTCAGTCAAATTGTAGTATACGGGAGGTATCTCCAACTTCTTCGTGGTATTTTTCAAGGGGTTTTTACTCATTAATTAGGTTTGAAGGTTTCTTTACAGTTGAGAAGTAATCCTTTGAATCTTATTGCTAGCTAAACACAAAGCCTAGCTTATCATTTCATTTTCGAAGGCGTCCTGACGGAGTCCGACTGTTAAAGCTGAATTGCAGTTACCGTTTGTTCAACAGCCGATAGCAACAGATAACACTAATCATTTCTAAGTGTATCGCTTTGAGTCTCTGATTGGTTATCTTGCGGTTAATAACTTCCTCTAGCGGTGATATATCAAGAATTGTTTCCCAACCATCACAAATTATCGCAGTCGGTAAACAAATCGAAAACTTATTAAACTGGGCATTTCACAAATCAAAGCGTAATAACAATCTTGAAGCGCCTTTTAGCAAATAATGAAAGGCACAGCTTGCTTAATTCCAAGGATTTATTAATTTAAACTTGATATGAAAAAGGATTAAGCAAAATGACCCTAATTATCAGAAATATTATTACCTCAAAACCAGAACTGTAGAGTTCATTAGTTCCTTATTTAGTTTCAAAATGATTTGAGCATTTTAGAAAATCTTTGTAATTTGGACAAAAATCAGGTGTCTCCGGCCTCAAGGGCTTGTCAAAAACAATCATTTAAGTCTACTTTATGATCGGCAAACCCTTTGGAAAAATTAAAGTAATCCCTGACAGCATTACGCAGGAAATACTCTCGTTTTTTCTCAGTTTGAGGTCCATACATTCTCTTTCTTTAGCTAAACACAACAGTTTTCTATTTACTAGGAATTTGATTGAACTTAAACCCGGGAAATCGCTCCTTGGAAGCGGACGTTTGAAAGAAAATCTATGGTTTTTCTGTAAACATATTAAGGGCACAAAAACATGTTAGTGGATTCTTCAGTAGATCATGACTAGAATGCTAATATTTTTTTAGGACGTTGCCTCCTTAGAAAAGCCGCAGCCTGGCAAATTAAATTCTAATCATTGTCGCTGCAGCCGTCAAGGACGGTTTGTATTCATGTATAATGAATCTAGGTAATGAGGAAAGTTAGAATAATGGATAATAAAGCGAAAAACAGCCCGGACTGCTAGCTTTAGAAAAACTGGAAACTGCGTCTGCAAAACAAAATGATTTTTTAAAATCTTTATTACCTAAGCGGATTCTTATTACAGAAGCAAAAAGTCTTAATTTCCCCCCCCCCCCCCCCCCCCCCCCCCCCTAATAATTGAATATAAACCTTCTTTTTGGAAATCTGAAATTATTTTATTTTGTCAAAGAAATACAGAACAATAATGACGTACGTTAAATATTTATTTTCACCGCTGTTCGGATTTCCTTCGGCGGGCTCACCACAGCTCGCGTTTAAGGAAGCTTGGTTTTCAAGTACCGATTATGTTGGTATTTCTAACTCTTGTTAGACAAATTAATCGCGGTTTTATAATCACTTTCCTCGTTTGTCCGTTTAAACAGTAAACGTGCTGCAGCACGGCATATCTGGCTTGTTTCAGACAAGATTTTGTGTGGTCCGTAATGACGTCATAAGAAAATCCCTGAAAAAGACTAGTTGTATTAATTGAGTTTCACAGCGTTATTCTGCGAACTCAGACATTTCAACGGCTAACGTTGTGAAGAACATAAATGGTACCGACTGATTTATTTTTGATTGCAGGACCGCAGCGAAAAACCAATTTTTAATTCTTAAAATATCGAAATCCAGTCTTAAGAAATTCTTTTTAAGATAACATGCTAAAGAAGAGTTTTCGATGGAATTTCATGCTACAATTTTGCAGACCTTTCCATTGATTTTCGAAAGGTTTCAATTCACTTATAGAATTATTCTTAGAAAATTCTGACATTTTACAAAGTTTGCTAGCTGTTAGCCACGACTTCACCAGAACTTGTATAAATTTCCATTTGAGCTGTTTTAAGTGCAGTGGAGAAGTGTTGAAGGCTTTCATCGCTTTTTATTATTTAATCCTCGTTGACTTTAGCGAAAGATTTATTCAAACCACTTATTTCTTATCATTGTTTCCTAACCCTTCTAGCTGTTTGTTGTTTTCTAGTAATTAATTAAAGATTTTGAATTCCAAATATTTATGTGAAGGAAGCATTGATGACATTCCTCGGCGAATCCACATCATCGTCATGCACGTGTGCATGGAGTGTGACGTCAGAGATTAGTAAACCTTTATTGGGTAAAAGAGCGGAGCAAAGAGGGATGTCGTTGTCGGTGTCACACCCATCCTTGTGGTCCTTACGCTACAATCCTTTCTTCTTACGGTGTAACACACCCTTGCCAGACCTTTCCCTTGAGGTACTGGTCTTCCTTAGGAACACTAACGAGACACTCTCTTCTTACGGTGTTACACACCCTTACCAGACCTTTCCCTTGAGGTACTGGGCGTCCTTAAGAACACTAATTAGACACTCTCTTCTTACGGTGTAATACACCCTTACCAGACCTTTCCCTTGAGGTACTGGGCGTCCTTAAGAACACTAATTAGACACTCTCTTCTTACGGTGTAATACACCCTTACCAGACCTTTCCCTTGAGGTACTGGGCGTCCTTAAGAACACTAATTAGACACTCTCTTCTTACGGTGTAATACACCCTTACCAGACCTTTCCCTTGAGGTACTGGGCGTCCTTAAGAACACTAACGAGACACTCTGATCGGGCTTCCAAGGGTTCCGCAGAAAGTATCCAAGGATTCAGATTTGAGATCTTATTTAAGATGATAATAATTTGGTATGATACTTATCGGGTGATGATGATCATGATTGGTGATGATGATGCCGATAATTTCGGATACTGATGATGGCAATTGTTGATGATGATGAAGATAATAATTTTTGTTGATGATGACGATGATAATGATTTTTAGTGATGCTAATTTGTATGGTTGGAATGAAGACGATTATGATAATTTATTCTTAAAGATGACGATTATAATGATGATGATAATTTGTAATGATGACGATGATAGTTTGTGATGATAACGCGTTAATGATTTGATATCTTTTCCCAGGGTCACGTGAAAGCGCTTACGTATATGCCATCACATCTGCGGGGGTGTCCTACCAAGTAACCAAGGGCTGTGCTGCGGGTAATTTGGACAGCTGTGGCTGCGACTTGCGTGTTCGTGGACGAGAACCGAGAAAGGGCAAGGAGCCTGGCTGGGAATGGGGTGGCTGTAGTGAGAACGTTAACTTTGGTGATGAATTCTCCAGGAAGTTCATGGACTGGCAGCCAGCGACTAAGGACATCAAATATTTGTTGATGAAACACAATAACGAAGCGGGAAGAAAAGTGAGTAAAAATTTGATAACTTTTGGTATACAAACAGCGTGCGTCCAATTCGTGGTTCTGATACTGACAATAGCGAACAAATCACCGTTGTAGCATTTAATAATTTCTCAGTAACTGTTTTAAAGGGTACTACGCGGTTTACGTACCCTGGTCCCAGAGGCCCGACGTTTTTTCCCCGGCCACGTATAGTTTGAGCCGCGAAGCGGCGAGCGAGCTGGACCAGGGTACGGTTTACGAGGCAATTTCTTATATTTTTATAGGACAGTATACGACTGAAACAATTTATAATAGTTTTACCGCGCAGAGTTTTATATTTTGGTATATTCTAGCTGATGTGTTGAGCTTGTGGGACATAGCAACGGTAACTAAGGGGAGCCGGAACCATGAATCCACATTCATGTTCATCAAAGGGTGACAAAAAAATCCTCAACATGGCTTCAGGGTGATTTCTTTCGTCATTTTGATAGCCTTTAGTTCGGATTTAAGCAGTGTATCCCTGTCTATCGATAATTGACCCAATTTTGATCTTATCTGCTCTTGACATATGCGAACCACCTTTAACTGGTCATGTGGTCATCTCGATAACCTTCAATTATTCAGCCCTCTAACGAGCGATACGACAGTTTTTTTCTGCATTTCCAACTCACGGCATGAAGGAATGTTAGTGACTGTCAACAAGTGTTTTTCCGTCAGTTTTGCACGTAGGGATATCTTTCTCAATCTGGGGGTCAAAACGAGAGAATTTCCTTCTCTTGAGGAATGACATCTTTTTTTGATTTTAATATTTTTCGTCATTTTTACCGTCGATTAGGGATTTAGTTATTCGCTTCTTGGGGTGCATTTTACGTCATGCTGGTTGACGATAACAAAGCATTCATCACGTGCTTCTCTTGTATTAGATTAGATCAACCAACATGGCGGCTATGACGTAAAATGCACCCCAAAAAAAAACTAATCGCTAAATCCCTGTTTCATTGTTTTTTATATATCAAGGGATTTGGAGCCATATGGCTGCACCCTAAGAATGTATTTGAACCCATTGTGGCGATGGAAAAATAGATTTTAAAAATAGCTATAAATGGCATATAGCGGCTGCAAGACGTCTAGGCCCAGCCCACAATATGGGTTTTTGCTCTTAATATATCTTGTTGATCATAATGAACCCCAATCTACTTCCATCCAGGATATTCTACTGATACGTGCTCTTCTGCGTCGTAGCATCAGATGCTACAATTAACCCTATTAACCTTTTCATTCATCATATACACACCTTTAACCAGCGTGTCTGATCCCACACGAGGCTGCATAATACCTTTGTATACATGTTCATTCGGCTGTTCTTAGAGGTGATCAGTTTTCATGAATAAGTTTGAAGTTCTTTTTTTGGGGTAAATTAGATTCTTTTTATAGTCGTCGTTGATAAACAAATGGCACGTGCGCATGGCAGAGCCATCTCACCCAGAAATGTTTTGTACAAGATAATTTACAAAGTTATTACTGTATCACAAGTCAAATATCATCCTCTTTGGCAAAATTGTTATTTGTTGACGGACATCATCGAAAATTTAGATGCACCTCGTGATTGGCTTAGAAGACATGATTGACGTTTAAGTAACAGCTGTCTTTTTTGTTTTTTAGCTCCGGACATTTACTGAAAATTTATTTTAAGCCGATTTATCATTCGTGTTTCGCACATAAAACTTATTTAATCTTTTCTATGATCTACATCGCCCCTTTTTTTTTTTTTTTGGAAAGAAAAAATCTTACACAAAGATATGAGGAATCTTAGTAACCTAGCCTTTCACCACAGGATGCCCAAGCAATTATATTTTTGGTGTGCTGAAGTGTCGAGAGGAGTTTTCAACCGTAGATTATCAAACGGGACAGTAGACTTGCTTATCATTTATCTTCTGCTAATAATCAACATTGGAATTCAATGGTATATCACGAAACATTCTGACAATTTGTAATCCGACCATTAACCTCGCTATACCGGCCATATATGAGAAGTATCAATATGATAAACCTTTTTAATTCGACCAAATCGACTTTAACCGACCGTGATCGAATAAATATAAACAATAATTTTGCTCATGAACCTCCTTAACGCTATCGCTTACAATCCGACCAGTGGCATTCTAAGGTGGTGTCAGTGGCATCAGTGGCGTAGCGACAGTGAACGACCCCCCCCCCCCCCCCCCCCCCCCCAACGTGTATAAACACGTGTATACCGCGTCCTACCACTGATGAGAGCATTTACATTCCATTCTCTTCAAAATATTTACTGCTTAACAAAATGCAGTGAATCAATAAGCTGTCCTTGACAAGCCGTCGGGAATTCAAGCCCAATTAATAAATCTAATTCAAAATTTTGGCATATCCTTGGTGTGACTGGTGTTATATCCTGATATCTGAAGATAAAAGTAACCGGGCTGGTTTTTTACTCGACCTCAAACATATGAATTGAATTTGGTGCCGTTTATTAAATCAATATGCACTTTACTCTGAAAATTATGTTCGCAAGTTTGTGCTTAAAATAGACTAAATAAGTGGGAGAAATGGCTCAAAGTTGTTTTTAAAAAAGAATTAGTAAACCTAATGTTATTTTGAAAGTATTTCTTGTGAAAGAGAGTGATAATTTAATTTTAGACAGAGCATTTGAAAAACAAGCCAAAAGTCTATAGAATTTCAATTAACCATCACTAATTAAATTATGTCGTTTCTGTCATTGTTTCAGTCTCTGCGAGACAACATGGGCAAGAGCTGCAAATGTCACGGAGTCTCTGGTTCATGCACGGTGAAAATCTGCTGGAAGACGATGCCAAATTTCAGTGTCGTTGCTCAGTTGCTCCGTATTAAGTTCGACCGCTCGATCCGCGTGCGCGCTAACGCCAACAAGAGCAAGCTTCAACGAACGACCCGAGGTAAACGAGGAAAACAACGAAAGCGAAAGGATAAAAACCGAAAACCTCCCGCCTCCAGCCTCGTACACAGCGAAAGCTCTCCGGACTTTTGCCGACCGAATTTAAGTCTAGGAATTCTCGGGACTCAAGGAAGAATTTGTAATACCTCATCGACTGGTAATGATGGTTGCAAACACATGTGTTGTTCAAGAGGGCACGACACGGTGGAAAGAAGTAAGATGGCCAAGTGCAATTGTGAATTTATATGGTGCTGTAAAGTAAAATGTGAACTCTGTGAACGTGACTGGCTCGAGCATTTGTGTAAATAAACAATCACGTGGTTGGACTAGGATAAAAACTGGACTATCACGTGCACATCACGTGCGACAGTCTTGCGATGCACTCAACGCACACTACGGATAAACAGCAATCATTTACTTTTCTCTACGTAAATATTTGACATATCTCATCCACATATCAAAAACTACGAACCAATCAGGTCGCGGGAAATTTAAGCTCGCATTGAGCATGCTCAGAGAAACAAACAACAGTCACGTGACCAGGACGGACAAATTTTTCTCACGCCAAGGAATGAGGATTTTAAAGCGGCAGCAAGACGAAAGAAACTAGACAACTGGCCTAGTCCGCAAACAATTTAAAATATTTCCAAGTAATAAAAAAGTTGCATTTCGAATGGTAAAAACAGTCATCAATGTTATTAGGTAGCCTAACATGCTAGCCTAATCCGCAGGCTACTCCATATATTCTCTGTTGGTATCCCTGTATTAAATTGTATGGCAGAGAAGAACTAGGAACGAGAGAGGAGGAGGAGGAGGAGGAGTGGGGATGAGGGAGGGAGAGGAAAAGCGAGAGGAGTAGCATCTCCTCTTCTTCTTTCTCTCTCCCCTCCCCCTTTCACCTTTTTCTCCTCGCCACAGGAAGCCCAAGGAGCAAAAAGAGCCAAGGAGATGCCTGCGGAGAAGGCTACTAACATGCAAGTATTAGAAAGAACCCTACAAGCATTTAGATTCAGTTACGTCATCATATGGCTTCCACCCTGACATTAACCAATCACAATGCACTAAAAAATGCGAACCATCCAATGACAATCTATGTATATTTGATGCCATAGCAGCGAACGTTTTCGCTTTTCTTAGAAATTGAACTTCTAGAGATTTGAGAATAACGCCTCTTAACATTTTAGGAAATATTCATTATTTATCGGAGGGAGAGGGGGGGGGGGGGGCAAAAGTGTGTTTTTTCCCTTACAGCTACCCAAAATTATGTCCAATATATTTCAAACATTTAAAAGGCTAACCTATATAAAACTCATTAATTATTTCAAGACCCTCCTTCAGTCAGGTTCACTAAAGCTTCAAGGTCCCCATTTTCTCATCCACCCCCTCCCTTAGAAGCGAACAACTACTTCAAAAATAATGGTAAGCCAGGTAGAATGAAAGACTTTACTTTAAAGTCAAGCTATCACTAGTTCTTGTAAATAAAGTTTGTTAAATTAATAAATCGTGTTTACTTTAACATCGATTCTTTAATTATTCCTGAGTTTTTGAAAAAAAAAAATATATATATATATATAAATGGTCTTACGGTGTTTTAACATGGTTTAGTCAAATTCTCAAACCATAGTCCAATTTCTAGTATAGAGGCTTTGCACCGTCACAAGATGGCAGCCATGACAGGAGGCAGGAACAATTGAATCTATTCTTTCCTCAGGCTCCATGGTTTCTGTCTCAGTTTTCCTTAATTTTTTTTGTTTTCATTTCTCTTGTGCTTCTTTTTCTTTCTTTCTTTCTTTCTTTCTTTCTTTCTTTTTCATTTTCAGTCTGTCTCTTTCTACTACTCTTCCCAGTAGACCGAGGTAGTTGTGATTTTTTAATCGCCTTCGTAGCGTCTGTTATGTTATCCGCAAGTACATTTCAAATCGACCACGTGATGCCAATATTGTACCGAGGACAAGTTTTTTACACCACGTGATTAAAATTTGACGTAGTACTTCCTTATTCTTCCTACTTTCTATTTGTCGCGAAATATGGACACTAAATTTATAAGTCAGTAGAATTAAGAACAGCCCCAAAAGACTTACGGAGTGTAATCTATTTTGCATTTATCGTTTCTCCAATACTTAGAACAAGTTTTCTTGTGCCATCATCCGCTGCCCAGTTAATACCGCTACCAACAATCAAGGCCTACAGTTAAACAAAAAGTTAGCTTTTTAAAACAATTATAAGACTCTAGTATTTAAAACTGACAAGGAGGGCACAAAAAACCCCTTTTTAGCATGGGCGTAATGTTTTCCCATTTCAGACCACGTATCTTTTTTTGAGAATAATTTTTTTATATGTTGTATATCAAACTTTCTGTGACATAGGCAGTCGTTAAATTCAGACGGAAGCCATAGGTACCCCCCAAGTCGGCCTCGTGATTTAACCACTGAATCTTATTGCTACGCACTAATCTAGATAACAGTCACGACTGGGAAATCGGTCAATAGAATACCGTTAACCAAATAAATGCTTCCCTACTTTTACAGCACGTAGCAATGAAAACAGTGGAAAGTATGCGAATCGTTTTCTGACATTCTTTACCTGGAATATATTTGCTATGTCGTGCTGGTTTGATAATAAGTCGCGGTACTTTTCCTTTGATCTGAGGAGAAAAACATACATTTAGACTCCACAGAAAACCATTTGTTTGTAAACGGTCATTTTTTTATTTACGGTCGTTCTACAATATCACGCGCGGAATCGTTCGATTTGTCGTAGCGACAATATAGAGGTTTGGTGGACGTCAATCAGTGTCTCCATAACATTGTAATTGTCGTATTCAAAGGCACGTGCCCATGGAATGTCGTGGAAAAGCCTTCATCAACTAACACCAAAACCTACTTCCTCGTATTCCAGATCCTGAGACCCACTTTTCACAATTCCCCTTTTCGGCGCTACCTTGGATTGTGTTACGGTCACCAAAAAGTTCGGACATCGTTCTCGGACTTCCATACAAATTCACTGACTTTAAAGAGAAAATTTAGGTAGATTTCTTTAGTTAGCTATCTTAACAGCAGGAAGAAAAGCTTTAATCAAGCTAGAAAAATGAAATTTTACTTGTATTTAGAGAGCTAACTAAACATTAACCAAGTAAATAGTTCATTTAGAGTCAGTACATTTGTACGGAAATTCGAGAACAATGTCCGAACTTTTTGGTGACCGTAACACAATCTAAAACAATTTATACCCCGTGACGGCTAGCGCCGAAAAGGTGAATTGTGTTTATTTTTTACGCACGCGCTCCTAGTACTTGTTTAGTGCAAAATTCCTTGTACTCATTCATTCCCATGCATCTTTGCACGCCCGAGCACGTTGATTGGGATCAGAAATAAACAGAAATAAAAGAGGGTCCAGTTCTGGACTAACTTCCTCGCGAAGTCTCTTCCGTGCGTACTTTTGAGAATGATTTTTGTATGACTATGATAGGGCACGGCATGCACATGGAACCATCACGGTACTGAATTGACGACATCCTTTACAACAATCACAACGCGCAGATCATTACTCGCCAATCAAAATACTAGTACCCAGTCACGGCACGTCCGTACAGCGATTTTTTTACCTAACCGGAAATTAGCAATAGAAGTGGTTAGAATGGTTAGGGAATAGAAGACCTCGAAGTTTACCTTAAAAGGGCTTGGCTTTCTGCTGCAGAATCTGGAGTCTCTTCTCTCTTTGCTTTGAGATTCTACAAAAACGAAAGTTATGTTATTTTAGAAAAAATGAGAAAACATTTCCACGAGTGGCGTTTCATTGGCTTACTAAATGCGCATTTTATTGGCTTACTACAGGTGCACTTCATTGGTTTGCTACAGGCGCACTTCATTGGCTTACTACAGGCGCATTTCATTGGCTTACTAAATGCGCATTTTATTGGCTTACTACAGGTGCACTTCATTGGTTTGCTACAGGTGCACTTCATTGGCTTACTACAGGCGCATTTCATTGGCTTACTAAATGCGCATTTTATTGGCTTACTACAGGTGCACTTCATTGGTTTGCTACAGGTGCACTTCATTGGTTCACTACTAGCGCATTTCATTGGCTTACTAGATGCGCATTTTATTGGCTTACTAGATGGGCATTTCATTGGCTTACTACAGGCGCATTTTATTGGCTTACTACAGGCGCATTTCATTAGCTTACTACAGGCGCATTTCATTGGCTTACTAAATGCGCATTTTATTGGCTCACTACTGACGCATTTCATTGGCTTACTGCAGGGGCATTACATCGGCTTACTACAAGCGACTTTCATTGGCTTACTACAAGCGACTTTCATTGGCTTACTACAGGCGGATTTCATTGGCTTACTACAGGTGCACTTCATACCACAGGTGCACTCTACTGGCTTACTACAGGCGTTCATAGAATAAAAAGCGACGTCCAGGAATTCAAGAGGAATAAATTTACGCTAAATAAAACTAATCTTACCTGTAATTTCGCCATTAATTCGCGGTTACGTTTCTTGATTTCTGTATTCAGAAAAGAAAGATTTCCATCGTAAGTCTGCGTCTGAAATATTGCATGGAGTTAGTTTGAAAAATAATTATTTAGTAATACCACAAAATCCTACCATAGTTCTGTTGCTTTACTTTGTCAAGTTTTCGCTGTGTTTCGGTGAGTTCCTGGGGAAAAAAATACACATAATTATTTTTTTAAATGAAAAAAATATTTAAAGAAGGAAAAACAGCTACCCCACCATGGAGGAAATCGGAGATTCCCAGGGGATTGGGGGATCAGAGTAAAAACAAAGTTACAAGGTTCGTATGAAAGAAATTTGAAAATTCCAGATGGGTGGGGGGGGGGGGGGGGGAGGACCTTTTTTAAATTTCCTCCATGGTGGGGTGTGGAGGTTTTTTGGAATCACACATTGACTGAATAAGTTGTCATTAAATGTTCAACGCCTTTTTTTTAATTTCCTCCATGGTGGGGTGTGGAGGTTTTTTGGAATCACACATTGACTGAATAAGTTGTTATTAAATGTTCAACGCCTTGTCAAAGGATTAATTAGTGCAGTTTAGTGCTGTATTCCATACCTGATGATTTTGGAGGATTTTGGAGGAGATATTGTCATTCTTGCTACAAATTCTAGCAAATTCACTAAACAACGGGGGAAATGATAACGAGGATAAATTTCAAATATTGTATATCCACATTTGCATGAAAATTGTATACAAGGAACAAGATATTTTAGCTCTTATAAACAAAATAAATAAACAAAATAAGGTCCCAAGTCTATTGATTAGGCTGTGGGTACTAATAAATACCCCATCTCCCCCTGAGACCTGTTGAAATGCTCAATGCTGGGTGTCTGTAGTGAATATTTCAGCTATACATGAATATGTTGTTTAGCACACATATAGACAGACAGTACATCTATTTCTGTAATTTGACTTTTCGTTTTGATCATATTTGAGGTCCAGGATCCAGGATTTCACTTCCAGAGGTGGTGGATAACTGTAACACCACCCTTAACCTTAATTTGTGCCAGTAAGATAATGATAATGATAATGATTTATATAGCGCCCTTTCTATGTGACTATAATCAAAGGCGCTTTACATTGAGTGAATGACAGATTGCTTTTATGCAATTTACAAGCATGAGAGATGGTTAGTATGAAGTGTAGGCACTGAGGGTGGTCACTGCCAGAGTTTCTTTACGTCCTTAGTGGTTCTTTTATGTCCCTCCTATGTTGGTTAGTAATGATGAGTGTGGAGAGACGGGACCATCATTTAAAATGGTCATCCGAGCCACTTGAAAGTCTAACCATTTGCAGATATAATTACAAAGGCAGCACCTTCTCTTCAGTTATTTCAAGACCCTGAGTGTTGGTCCGGCCAGGACTTGAACCACGACCTCCCTCATGAAAGTCTGATGCCCAACCAACTGAGCCGACTGGTTGGTGATTGAAGATGACAGTTGTTTTGAAATTATTCAATGCTACTCTCATAAAGCAACAAAAATCTAAACTAGAAAAAAATATCTTGGTAGTGGTATTGAAATGAAACCTCATGCAAACAGCCTATTGCATTTAAAACTGCTAGTCTTTATGCCCTGGGTTTTGTCTCATTAATTTATCCCTTACTTCATCTTTTCAATATCTTCTTGATTAGGATGCTCTGTGAGAATGTCTGGGAAAAGTATCTTCAGAAGCATATCCCCTTGAAGTAACCTAGACAAAATTGAAAAATTGCAGCAGTTAGTATTAAGAATTTTCTTATATTAAGAGGTATCGGACAAAGACCAGAATCGTCCAAACAAAGGGAGTCCACTTTTAAAAGAAAAGAAAAGAGTGACATAAAAGAAAAGAGTCAGATGAATGGAATGAAAATAAAAACCAATAGCAGATGTCAGAGTTACACTCTATTGCCTTCAAACAATTGTTGCATTTGGGTCAGTTTCTATACATTTATTGTATCGACCCAAATGCCTCTCCTTGAAACGATTCCAGGAAATAGAGTGTAACTATTGATGATGTTGATAATGGTGTTGCCAGTGCTGTTACTGTTGCTTACCGTTCAAGAACAAGCTTTCCATAAGACTTATTTGATGCAATATTAAACAATTCCTCTTGTAACTTTGTGATTCTACAAAAAAGAAATAATAAAATAATGAACAAACATCTCACGGTCCTGAATAGTCATATGCACAAAATTATTTCAAAGAAATAAACAAAAACCATCCAAGAGGACCAACTCTCTTCAAAGTTCATTTTATGCACATGCATTGGTGGTTTCAAGATTTTATGGACCAAAAATTATAGACAGCACATGCACTCCCTCCCCATCCAATCAAATTCAATATCATATGTACCTTTCACAAAGATCTGACACATCACCACCATCACTGGAAAATGTCTGCAGGTCTTCTGTCTGCTGTAATCGACCTATAGATTGTATATATCCACCAATCAAAACACTAAATCATTCAAAAACGACCAAATCAGGGACATGTCTGGGACTTCTTATCAGAGGGGGTTTACTTTCTACTATCCTTAGCCCCAATTCCTCCCCCTCCCCCCAAACAAAAATTAAAAGGATTCCAGGCACCCATTAACCACTCTATATAGCATCCCCTCACCTCCCCCCCCTTCCCCAAACAAAATTGATAAGGATTCCAGGCACCCATTATAACCACTCTATATAGCATCCCCTCACCTCCCCCCCCTTCCCCAAACAAAATTGATAAGGATTCCAGGCACCCATTATAACCACTCTATGTAGCATCCCCTCACCTCCCCCCTCCTTCCCCAAACAAAATTGATAAGGATTCCAGGCACCCATTAACCACTCTATATAGCATCCGTTCACCTCCCCCCTCCCCCCAAACAAAAATTGAAAGGATTCCAGGCACCCATTAGCCACTCTATATAGCATCCCTTCACCTCCCCCCCCTCCCCCAAACAAAATTGATAAGGATTCCAGGCACCCATTAACCACTCCATATAGCATCACCTCCCCCCAAACAAAAATTGAAAGGATTCCAGGTACCCATGAACCCCTCTATATAAGCATCCCTGTGGAAAACACTTAAATGATGGGAAAGAACTTCAAGACCAAAATGTGTATTGTTCTTACATTTGATCAGTTCTGTGTTATAATCAATCTTCTGCTGACCAAGCCACAACCTACACCTACAGCAAAGGATAGAAAGATACGGTGTATTTTAATCTAAATGCAATAAGGTACTCTTTGCAAGGTTAAGCTTACATGCTTCTTATATAAAATCTATATTTTTATATTATATATATATGTTTTTATCTATCTAGAATATTTATATTTTATTTAAACTATACTTGATGTATAACATAAATAAGCATTTTTTAAGATTGTACATTCATACTATTTATATATTTTTATGCTGATGTGATGCGATGTACGCTTTATCAGTTAACAAAGTAGAAGTAGAAATCAAAACATATCAGAAAGATACGAGTTTTGGGAGTTGCTGTTGGGCAACGACAACAACAGCAACAGAAACAGTAACAACAACAACAACAACAACAGTAAGGTATTATTAGACTACCTTCTCATCGCACTTATCCCTTCATTATCTGTCTTATCATCCGACATTTCTTCCATTTCCTGATCCGACGAGCTTTGCTCTACTTCGCTCGAGTCGTTTATCACAGGATTTCTTGTAGATATTGGTGCTAAATCTTCTTTTCCTTCGAGGCCTAGATCTTCTGCTCGTGAAAATGAATTTGCCGCCATTTTTGTTTTCTACTCCTCACCAGTTCATTTTCGGTCTATTTCAAGAGAGAGATTATTCAAGGGGAGGGGGGGGGGGTACGGATTGGTAGATTAAGGAATGTTCCAAATTAAAAATAAATACTTGAATAAATAACCCAAGACATCATGGAAATTATCTCATACGTATATTAAACATATTATGAAAAGCCTGCTGAAAGATTTTTCAAGAGAAAAAATATATTTAAAGAAAGAGGTAAAAGCTACTACTCACTAGCCCCCCCAACGTCGTGTTGTCATTGGTATCCAAGATGGCGTCGTTCAGTGAGCAAGCAAGAATGAAAGAGCTGTTTAATAAAATGACTCTTGGCGTTGTTCGCTCGTTAGGTCAGTAGAAAACCATCTTCACATACTCAGGAACTCAAACAGACGTTTGTGATATTTAAAAAATGAAAAAAATTGAACGAGAACTGTCTCGAAAAGCATCAAATCATGAGCCTTGACAACAATGTTTTGGTTTTTGTGTGCCTCTCGTTTAGAAAATAGGCCAGGAGTGACTGAAGTACGATTACTCGATAGAAAACCAGCTGCAAAATCAATTATTGATACATGGGAACAGGTAAGGAAAGATAAATTTTGTGGAAAGGTAGACGTAGTTTTACTCTAAATTATATCATGAGCCAATATTAAGCTTTTTTGTACTGATGCTTGGCTGTAATGCTTGATTGTTGTAGAGCAACATGTGCATTCTTCCTCAAGACATACGAAGTTTCTTCCTGACATCTAATGGTCTTTTAATACAGTGGTGTGTTAAATTTGGGGGTAAGCATGCAACTTATTTTCAAAAGTTTATAACCTTAACTTTTTTGCAGAATTTTGTGTAATTTCTAGAAGCTAAAAATATCCCTTAGGTACACTTAATTTTTTTAGTATTTTAACTTAATACAATAATGAAAGTCTAAGCTTAATATTTTATTGACTAAAGCATTACTTTATATAATTTGCCATCATTAAAAACACAGACTAAAAAACAAAAACCCTATAGAATCGAGGCAGAGTCTCAACAAATTCTACTCTTTTGTATATGATGCCGAGTCCAGGAATCAAACCTCACAGATAATAGGCATGTTCATCTTTGTCTGCCCAGAAGCTAGTCTAATCAAATCTTTGCCCTGCCAGTCATTCTGATCAGTAACATTGAACCAGAAACTAGGTATGACTGAGGTAAAACTAATTTGGCTGGTCATCATGTCCAGCAACTTACAGGCCATTATATTAAGCCCTGCCATGTTGAAGTGAAGATGAAAATCTTGATTAATGATTTAATGAATAAATAAATGGATTTTTCTCAGGGAACATGTTTCCACTTGGAAAAATGGAAATCAACTCAGTCGCTGGGCTTATTCCACTGACTAAATCCCAGACACCTGCTGATGATAATCCATCATTACTAGATGTTGATAGCCTGACTGATGAAGAAGATGAACAAGGTATAGATCATACATCACATGTCTCAGTCCTCATTGGGCTTCCTGTGGTGAATATAGTATACTTCAGGGCCTGGTTGTACGAAGTCTGGATAGCTCTATCTGATGGATGACTCTTATTGAGTGGATAAATTTATTGGATAACAGCATCGACTTATCCACTGAATAAGGATTTATCGCCGGATAGCACTATCTAGGCTTCATACAACCGGACCCAGTTTCAAATTTGTCTATTGGTTTGCCTTAGCCTTGATATTGTGGAGAGTATGTGTGTATTGTTGAATTTGTGCATTCTTTTATACCTTGCCATTGGTATCTGTGAATACTTTGATGTTGGAAATAAAGCTAACCCTGTCAAGTAAATAAGTATGCATAAGTAATCAAGGAATGCTCAGTGTACCAAGGAATACCAAAAAAGAGGCTATTGAGGATCGATCAGTTTGTTGATAGTTTGAATTCAGCAAAGTAAAACAGCAAAAATGAAATCGCAAAAACATGCCCAATGTACTCAAACTGATAGAACTGTATAAATAATTTTACTCAAGGGGATGTGTGCAGGGGTAGCGCACCCCCCTCCCCTAGATGAGCTGATATCTAATGTATTATTGGTGTTTGAGTTTGTAAGCAAAAAGGGTGCACCCCCACCTAAAATGAAAATCCTGGATTCGTCCCTGTTGCACCACACTTTTTATGATTTGACAAGTACAACCTTTTCATGATTTTTGTATTTTGTATTATGTTGTTTATGTGTCACGATAGGTCACGTGAAGCCTCATTTTGACAATAGATGTAAAGTATTTGAAGTTGATCCATGTGATGGAAGTGGAAAGGTCTGTTTAGTCTATAAACATATTAGAGCAGGTAAGCTAGTGTGATATAAACTTGTGAATGCTAATTTCAAGATTGGCCCACATTCGCATAATCAATCTCTCTCATAGATACACTACCACTACATGCAATACAGTATTCTGTAGATACAACTCTTAACTCAAATGTGGATTTTTGATCTTTTTGGAGAAACGAAAAACTGGAGAAAAAGCCTCATGACAAGGGAGAGAATGCCCCCATCACTGGAAAATTTTGAAATAGGGCTAAATATTCCAAAAAAAAAATCTTAAGTGGGGTTGTGCTAAAGCCCCACCTCCATGCTCCCTGATAGCTTTTTCGTTAAGATCCAATTGCATTAACAAAAGTACACATAGTTGTCAGACCCTCACTCACCGCCCAGAGGGGCCTGACCTACCCCCAAGATAATGGAAAAATCATTTAATATGCCAAAGGGGGGATGAAGATTTATCCACAAAACCTTATTTTTTTACAGGCCCCCCTTTAGTACTAAACTTAATTTTTGAAGCCCCCCCAAACGATGCTCCCCCTCGAGAGCCCTCTCATATGTATGACAAATGTTTAGAGGCCCCCTTTTATGGTTGCCCCTCACCCCACATCTTCATCCCCACCCTCCCTCCTAATATTACATAATTTAATATCAGCATAATGAATGACTTTTCCCTAAGAGAATGCTTTTATTTTGGAACTACTCAGTAAGCATAATGGTTTATTTAATTGTTTCATCAGGTGTGACAACAAGTCAGCCAGAGGTATGGTTTTTAGATCGTTCTCTGGAATGGTCCTTTCTTGCCAACAATTTTTCAGACTACTTCAGGATGATGATCACCCATCTTGGCTTACCATTATGGCAGTACATTTTCACAAGCACTGGCATTAGCCCTGAAACTAAGGTATGTTATTTTTAATCCTTACTTCAATTCTGTTACTGTAACAATTTCACTGGCAGCAGAGCAAAGAGAAATTGGAGGGGTATCTGAAATAGTTTCATTTTTGTCCACTTCTTGTTGTTTGGAGCTGTAGGCATCCAAGCAGTGTCGAGGTGGGCTTCCTGTGCTGTTGTTTTTATTTAGTTCTTTTCCATGTCCAAAGGATTTTGTGGCAAAGTGTTAGTGATTGTGGGCTATCGAGGGAGAGGATGTTGGTGGTTTTCTTTAACTCTTTTTGGTTTCAGAAAGGTTTGGTCAGTTCTTGATCCCACATAGGATGTGACCAGGTTTTGGTGTCCATTTCTGTGTGTGTCGGGGGGGAGGGGAGGGGGATTCAGGTGAAGGGGGTGAGATCTTGGTGTAAGTGTGTATATATTTCAGAAAAAGGCATTAACCTGAGTTCAATAATTGGAATTTGGAAGACAGAGAAAAATAGAAAAATAAATTGGATCGATATAAGAAGAAAAGTTTTAAGCAATAATTTCATTTTATTTCCTAGCAATGGTTTAATCTTTATGCTCCAATGCGCTTGGCAATTGACACAGAATTCTCAACTATCTGCGATGAAATCTCATCAGGTGAAGGCAATCCTCTGAACAAACTTGATATCAATAGACTATTTAAAGGAAAGGTTGATAAGAGTAGAGGGCGACCACCACAAGCCAAGAAACCACAAGGAACTAGAACAAGTCATACTCGCACAGGACAAAGAGGAGTTACCAGATGAGAAATTTCTCAGGTTTTCATTTGTCGGGGTTTATCTTATGTGCATAAAACTTTGATGGCTGGAAATCTGAGTCTACAAAAATTCTAAAGCTCTTAAATTATTACTTAACATCATCACTTCAGTACTCACTTTGATGAGCTAGTACTGTCTAGATTTTATGATAAATCCATTATTTATTTTGTAATGTAATCAAAGCAGTATATAAATATCTGGAATGTATTAAATAAATTTATAAGTATCCTAAACATTTATTATTACAGCCTGTTATGAACCATGGGCTTTGACAATGAAATTAGTACAAAATTCAATATAAAAGGGGGGGGGGGGGGAAGGATAGTTTCTGGAAATTGGTTCTATCCTTTGCTTTGAGGATTTTTCTCCAGTTTTTCTCCCTCTGCGAAAATCGACTTTTGAATTCAAATTGGAATTCAGTGAAGAAAGGCTACTGTTAAATCCCATTTATTATTTATTTATTTATTAATAGAGTATCAAAAAATTATAAACAATATAAACTTACATTAAACTCTATTAATCTATAAATAATATTTCTTTTCCTAAAACTTTTAAATACACTCACAATGTCATATATATATTTACCATTTGAGAACTACTATATTTAAAGTTTTGTATAAAACTGAGACTTTTGACCATAAAAAAGTACAACAAAAAAAAAAAAAGTTTAAAAAATATTACTTAAAGCTCAAATAATCTATTAGTAACCATTAAAAAACTCTTGTATGACAAATTGCAATAAATCTTACATGCATAAGAATTTTTTGAAAAACACCAAACATCTACCTTTAAAAAATTGAAAATAAACCCTTGTAGTATGTTAGAGGATGGGGGCATCAGAAATTGGTAAACTTGTTAATAGTTTATGAAAAGACTGAAGAAGAGGGCCAATGGGCCTTTCACAACTTCAAGTTGCATGAAAAGTGGGCCAGCTCAACTTGAGACCGTGGACAGCTGTTTTGGCCTGTATTGGGCCTCATCAGCACGTTGTTTCTAGTGAGCTGGTAGAATAGTTCTATATTGGCAAAGCAATGAATTTAAAACTCTTAAAACAATTTTAGAAGAATTCTGAGCAAAAATCGGAGGCCCCTTTCTTTAGTTTGTAATTCAAGGGCAGAATAGTTTCCCCCACATCTGCTTTCATTGCCGCTTTCATTGTTGTCATTCAACGCTTTTTCCCCTGAGTACTATGGGAGAAAGCGTGGCGTGACGACACTGAAAGTGGCTGTGTGGGACACTAAGGGTGGAAGTGAATGAAAAATCTAGATCCTTCATTTTTTAAACTTTCTCTCTCTTATAGATAATAAATAGTATTTTCTGGACCTATGTGTAAAAGGTATATTCTATGTTGATTCACTCATCGCTGCTATCAATGCTTTCTTCAGTCAATAGACGAGTTTCGAATTCCAAATTACCACTGTGTTCCTTGATTACAGACTCATTTGCACAGGGTTAGCCTCGTATCAGTGTTTAAATATTCACAAATACCAACAGAAAAGTAAAGAATGCACAACTTCAACGATACGAACATTTTAAAACTCGATGGACCTTGACTGGAACACGTGAATATTCTGCACAAACTTGAGGCTAACCCTGTGCAAATGAGTCTGTAATCAAGAAACACAGCGGTAATTTGGAATTCAAAAGGGGTCTATTGATTACAGTATTTGGCTAACTTGCTTCTAATAGCACTGTTGAATCACTCACTGCTGCTATCAATGCTTTCTTCAGTCAATTCATTACAGTATTTGGTTAATTTGTTTCTAATAGCACTGTTGAATCACTCATCACTGCTATCAATGCTTTCTTCAGTCTATTGATTACAGTATTTGGCTAACTTGTTTCTAATAGCACTGTTGATTCACTCATCACTGCTATCAATGCTTTCTTCAGTCAATTCATTACAGTATTTGGTTGCCTTGCTTCTAATAGCACTGTTGATTCACTCATCGCTGCTATCAATGCTTTCTTCAGTCAATTCATTACAGTTTTTGGCTAACTTGTTTCTAATAGCACTGTTGATTCACTCATCGCTGCTATCAATGCTTTCTTCAGTCAATTCATTACAGTATTTGGCTACCTTGCTTCTAATAGCACTGTTGATTCGTCTCAGTCCATACTGCCTTTTCCTGAGTTCTTTTCTGCAAAAAAAAAAACAACACCAAATTATCTGGGGGCTTAAGATACTCCTGGACTTCGCCACCCAAGAAGTGGTCAAAGATACCCCTAGATTTCAACACCTAAAAGGAGGTCAAAGGTACCCCTGCATTTTACCATACAAGAAGGAGTTAAGGTATCCCTGGATTTCAGCACCCAAGAGGGGGTCAAAGTTACCCCTGGATTTCAACACCCAAGAAGTGGTCGAGGATTTCCCTAGATTTCAACACCCAAGAGAATGTCAAAGGTACCCCCGAATGTCACAACTCAAGAATGGGTTCATTTACTATCAAATGTCATCAGAACATGTATTTTAGATACATACTTCTTTTTCTTCATATGCAAAACAAAATCATCTTCTATCTCTTCCAGCTCTTCTGATTTTGAGTCAGAATCTTCTTCAGAACTAGATATATGTCTTTTCCTTGGTAAGGAACTGTTTGAAGAACTTATGGATTCACACTCGCTTTCCCAGCTGAAGTTTGACCCACTATTGCTGCTCTCTTCTGAATCACTTCTTAGGGAAGATTCTGATAGACTAAAGTCATCATCATTTGGGTCACTGCTGTCACTGGTTGAAGATACAGCACTCTGACTAGAAAAGGATCCAGAGCTGCTTGACGGTCTGGAGGTGGGGACATGCAAATGGACAAACTATGAATTAGCAGCTCAAGAGTAGGATGTATGTTATGCAAGGACTGCAAGGTAGGGGCTTGGGATGGGGCTAAAGCACCCTTACACTTGGATAATATTTACAAAATTGTCAAGGCTCGGCCTCACACTTTTACTGTGATTCTCAATATTCTGTGAGCTCTGTTGGCTTTTTACTGCCACCAAAAAAAATTTAAAAGGTGTCGAGTGATTAGTTTTCATTGATGGCAGCTAAAACAAATTTCACAACAAGCCATTGAAATGTCTGAGTTTGCAGAATATTGAGAAATGCAAAAGCCTTGGGTATACAATCCTGCTTTTTTTCAAATCTAAGCCACCAACACGCTGATTGAGAAAACAGTTGCAAAAAAGAAATAGGACAATACACTGCCGCCAATCAGAGAATATAAAGTACAGACCAATTTATCTGATTGACGGAAGTGTGTTGTCCAATTTCCCTGTCGCGACTGTTGTCTCGATCAGCCCATAGCACTGAAAAGAGTGGTAATAATTAATAACTGACCTATTTCTTTTTGATGTTTTGCTTCTTCTGATACTAAATGTCCAATCTTTCGTAAGTTGTTCATCTAAATATGATTGCAACAGACCACCAATGTCTTCCAAGGGAACCAATAAAGTTTTTAGGTAATAAAGGTGGGTCTTATCAACATGGCCAGCTTCTTCTTCATCATCTGTTGACCTTGTAGACTAGGATTTATGCAATAATAATCAATGATGAAAATGACAATATTGATGATGACGATGTTGTTTATCCTGATCAACCCACACCATATGATAAGATGTAAGTTGTTGACAAGAAGTCTGGTTGGTAGGTGGTTGGTAGGTGGTTGGTAGGTGGTTGGTAGGTGGTTGGTAGGTGGTTGGTAGGTGGTTGGTTGGTAGGTGGTTGGTAGGTAGTTGGTAGGTGGTTGATAAGTGGTTGGTAAATGGTAGGTAGGTGGTTGGTAGGTGGTTGGTAAGTGGTTGGTAGGTGGTTGGTTGGTAGGTGGTTGGTAGGTGGTTGATAAGTGGTTGATAAATGGTAGGTAGGTGGTTGGTAGGTGGTTGGTAGGCAGTTGGTAGGTGGTTGGTAGGTGGTTGGTAGGCGGTTGGTAGGCGGTTGGTATGCGGTTGGTATGCGGTTGGTAGGTGGTTGGTAGGTGGTTGGTAGGTGGTTGGTAGGTGGTTGGTAGGTGGTTGGTAAGTGGTTGGTAAGTGGTTGGTAGGTGGTTGGTAGGTGGTTGATAAGTGGTTGGTAAGTGGTTGGTAGGTGGTTGGTAGGTGGTTTGTAGGTGGTTGGTAGGTGGTTGGTAGATGGTTGGTAGGCAGTTGGTAGGCAGTTGGTAGGTAGTTGGTAGGTGGTTGGTAGGTGGTTGGTAGGTGGTTGGTAGGTAGCTGGTAGGTGGTTGGTAGGTAGTTGGTAGGTGGTTGGTAGGAGGTTGGTAGGTGGTTGGTAGGTGGTTGGTAGGTAGTTGGTAGGTGGTTGGTAGGTGGTTGGTAGGTGGTTGGTAGGCAGTTGGTAAGGTGTTGGTAGGTTTTGAGAAATTAAAAACTGTGTGATTTAGCAGCTGGTAGCAGCTGGTTAGCAGCTGCAGATTGATTACAATAGCCACCAATGACGATGATAACAATGTTGATGACAAAGATGATAATGATGTTGTTGTTAATGATAATGATGATAATAAAAAGATCAAGCTACATAAAACACCAATCATTATTCATACAATCAACTCTCAGTTTGTGGGTAGCACTGCACAAAAAGATGATACATATATACTTACTCTTGAACATTCATCCTTCCCATTACTGGTACCTGCAATCTCTCTACTGATATTTTCAAACGCATCAAAGAATTCAGTGTCACTGTCATCGGTAGAGTAGGTAGCCTGGCGTTTTCTGGGAGAATTCCTTGGCGATTTTCTCGTACCAGAACTTACTTCCCCATCCGTATCTTCTGAGTCGCTTGAATCCCCTTCGACTGATTCATCAAACATATCGATTAACTCAACATAATCCTCATCACTATCAGTCTCTGCAACGCTTACATTCAATCTTTGGTTCTTTCTTTTTGAACTTTCTTGAACACTTTCTTCACTTTCACTTTCAGAAACGATAACGTTGGATTCATTTCTTTTCCTACTCCTTAAAGTCAAATTCTCTTCGTCCGCAAGCACTGCGTCTTTGCTCTTTGTTCTTCCTTGGTCCGATTTGTTTGCCTTCTTAACTCGATTTGCTTTCTTCCTAATGGAAGACCTTGCTCTTGATTTCATTATACTCTTAGTAGTAAGATTATTTCAATGTTTTCTTTCTGACTAGATACGTCGATACTATCAGTTCTATTTGCTTATTGGGCCGTTCGAAAGCCAGCATCCGTTGAGCTTAGAAATTATGAATCGAAAACCAATCGGCAATGTCTCGGAAAAGATTCGGCCACTCGGTAACTCTTGCATAAATTCAAATGCGTTTGCTTAAAGTTTGATTTTTACGAATTAATACCTAAAAACTCTTTCTCTAAGGATACCCTATCTCTTTCTTTTCTTTTAAGATAAAAAACTTGACTGTTCATTACTATTCAAACATAAAACGAAGCAACGATTAGCAATCGGAATCCGATCTTTGCTCGTATCAGTGGTAAACGAGAAACGCCTGGAAGATATCTGATTTAAACATGTTTTTGAAGGTTTTGTCAAGAATTCTCCCATCCACCTTGAGAAAACCTTTATTTCTTCTTTTAAATTCTTCCAGGGTACTTTTTTATCAATCAGATCGTAACTGCAGAAACTTTAGAAGCCTATTTTGCAAGTTTTTTGTTCCGTTTTTGCTGACAGATGGTCGTAGAATGCCGAAAGGGAAGAAAACGTCGAAGGCCAACGAAAAGGCTGATAGTTCTACATCAACAGCAAACTCAGCACAGTCTGCAGTAACAATGTCCAAAGATGGCAGCATAATCATTAATGTTCAAGCAAAACCTGGAGCCAAACAAAATAATATTACAGGTAATATTACACCTTACGTCATAGACTTTAACAAAAGACTTCTCATTACGGGTCATTGTAAGTACCTGTACGCCAGCATGGCCGCCATGCCTTTTAACCCTCTTGGGAATGGTTGAAAATCACCTATGAAAGAATTTCCTTCTCATGAGGATTGAAATATTTTATGGCATTAATATGTTAAATTGTTTTGAATCGAAGGTAGCGATTTAGTGCTAGGAATCTATAGATGATTTAGGGAAAAAATATTAATAATTGATTATGTTTATCCAGAGGTGTCGGAACAATGCGTAGGGATTCAAATATCTGCACCGCCAAAGGAAGGAGAAGCCAATGAAGAGCTTGTGAGTTATTTAGCGGCTTTACTTGGAGTAAAAAAAAGTGCAGTTACTTTAGAAAGAGGGTCAAAATCAAGACAGAAAACTGTTAGTATTGAAGGACGTAATCTGACTGTAGAGAATGTCATGGCTTCCCTTCTGAAAGAAGTAGCTGGTTCATAGGTGATTTATCTGTGAAATCTTTGTCTGTGAAACAGCAATCAATCAATCAATCAATCAATACTGTATTTATTAAAGCAGGATGAACTTACATATAGCTATAATAAAATATAAATAAACTATGACTACATTTAATAAAAATACACAGATGATTATTGAAAATTTTGCACACTGATTGGTCAAGAAACTCTCACTGTCACACGATAATCACCTCCAGCGATAATCCAAAATAGCGGCCAGCAGTTTTGTTGCTGTTACTGAAAAATAATGTCTTTTATCTTCTTTTTTTCTTTCTTTTGAAAGAATCACCTGTGTATTTATACTAAAACAATTATTTGCCTCAGCCTCAGTGAATGTCGGGGAATATTTGCCGAGACGCTAGTCTTCAAGCGGCGAATAATTGTTAAATATTGGCTAAATCTATTTATTAAGATATTAGAGTACATACCATATATCTGTAAAGGAGTTATTAACTAGCAAAATTGTACAAATTACTGCAACGTTTTGTAGGTCTATGGTATACTGAGGTCTACTAAACTAACTAATTTGGGCAAATTTGTGCACTTTTTTACATTTTTTATGCAGATATATGGTATACAATCTATAAAATAGTGCAATGTCTTGTTTTATCATTGCTATAAATATTATTTAGTACAATCTAGTGCTCGTCATATAAGAGTCTTGTTTCATGAATATAGTGTTTGCGCTCTGGTGTATGAATCATTGATTCAAGTATTTATCAATTGAAATCATAAAAGTGATAAATTATGAAAAGCCTAGCAAATAAATAATTTAGATAGAGTGTTTTTACTTGGTCCGTAGAAAGAATAGTCAACTTAATACATAGTAGTAGACACAAATTTCATTTTTTTCTTTTGTCTTTTCTTGGACTGTTAGTCACTAATTATACAACTTTGTTTACCAGGCCAAGTAAAATCACTCTAATATAGTAATGCCAGCAAGTAATAAATATATTAAATAAATTATTTAGTGAGTATTGTATCTGTGTATACATTGCAGTAGAGTACCATTGATGAAACACTACTTATGGATTTCTCAATTTCTATTGAAATCAATAAAGTGGATGGAACCTCTGTTAAGTAGCCAACCAGCCCGGGGGGGGGGGGGGGGGGGTACTACCACCCCAGCTTGGGTAGGGGTGTGCCACCAAGACCTCAAAACCCTGACCCTATCCCAGACCTAAAATTTTGATTTTACATACCCTACCCCAGACTAAAACTAAGAATTGTACACCCTATCACAGACTAAAAGATGGAAAATACGGTTTTACAATCGATTGCAATCAATATTTACTAACACTTTTAGCGTTTTTGTGCCGGCAGAAAGCGTAGCCTATTCGCCAGACAAAAATGACCAAATCGTTAACCCTATCCCAGACTAAAATGACACCCTATCCCAGACAAAAATTCAAAAGTTGATACCCTACCCCAGACCCAAAAGCCGAAAAACCATACCCTATAGGGCGGCACACACCCGTATAGCAAATATAGGGGAGTATCCCCCCCAGGCCAACCAGCAGGTTGTCAAAGTCCCATGTTTTGCAGTAATTAGCCTGAACAGCCACTTGACAAAAATTCTTTTTTGAGATGTGTGATAGAGAGCTGACAAAAATATAAGGCATTTGGGCAAGACTATCATGTGTGCTGTGGAAAACACATACAAAACTTTGAAAATTATGTTAATGAAGGAATGCTTTGAAGTTTTTTTTAGTTGGGGAGCAGGATCATAACTTTTCGAAAAAATATAGCTCACTTTAGGCAAGATCTTTTCTTCAAGAGTTTTGGAAATTGCCTTTAACTCTATGGTCTCCAATAGTTTCTTATCACACTACTCGAAAATGCCTCGTTTTGATGTCTGTGCCTGCAATACTAATGAAAGCGCTCAGGCATTGTGGAAATTGTCTATTCCCCCAAGGTCTGCTGCTTCAAGTGGTCCTACTGTATATTGAACAGATGTTTTGGATGTAAACAGTCCTTCATTCTACTCTTTACTTTAAGAAAGAAATAAAATATGAATAAACTGAACCTCCATTTATACCCAGCATATATCCTTCCCAAGGTGTCCACTAGGACACCTGTGTCAGACACCAGTTTATTGCCTGTGTGTAGTGGTGCAAGTTAATAGGGTATTATGAAGAAAAGGATGGGAGGGGAAATGGAGTGCATTCCTTTCTCTTCCATTTCAACTCTATACCCAGGATAATTGCTTGGTTTTGATCAGCTGATAAATGTCTTTGAATCCTGTTATAACTTTGACCACCATGTGCTGTCAAACAAGAAAATTTGCAAATTTGCAAATTCAGCTGATGAACAATAGTAACACATAAGACAGGAAATAACAAAGTGAAACCAGGTAATAATAGAGGTCTATACACCGAATCAAAATATGGGAACCAATTATTTGAATAATTATTGTTCTGTACTGACTTAAGCTAATGACTAGCCTCATGTTCATGTGGAAAATTAGCATTTTCACATTTATGAGACCTAGTTAGTATAGAACAATAGTTATTCATATTAATTGTCATATTTTGATTTGGTGTATAAACTCAAGACAATTTACTAATTAACAATGAATAGCAGAATCAAACATGAAGGTAAAGTAAATGGTTTTAAACCATTAGGTCTGTTTTCGCATCCTCCATAAATAGTACATAATTGTCAGAAAAGCGTGAAAATGATTCAGAATTTTTCAAAATCATAGTCTAAAATCTTGATAATATTTGAAACGGTGTGAAAATGGTCCGGCAAAATAGATCAAAACGATGAAATATAGTCCATGCTTTTGGGCCAAAAATGACCTATTTGCATCCTTCATAAATAATGGATAATATTTATAAAAGTGTGAAATTGGTGCAAAATCGATCAAAACCATGGGCTATAGTCCATGCTTTTGGGATGAAGATGGCTAAAAATGTCCTTTTTGCATTCATCATATATAACGCATAACTATACTTGAAAAGATTTGAAAATGGTCGAAAATCGATCAAAACCATGGGCTATTGTCCATGCTTTTGGGCCTAAATGGGCTAAAGATGACCTATTTTGCATCCTTCAAAGATAATGGCCAATATTTGAAAAGGTGTGAAATTGGTCCAAAATCGATCAAAACAATGGGCTATAGCCGATGCTTTTTGCAAAAAATGACCTATTTTGCATTCATCCAAATTGTGGATGATAATTGAAAAGGTGTGAAATTGGTGCAAAATCGATCCAAACCATGGGTTATGGTCCATGCTTTTGGGCCAAAATGGCTAAAAATGACCTTTTTTGCATCCTTCATAACGTAACGCATAATATTTGAAAAGGTTTGAAAATGGTGCGAAATAGATCAAAACCACGGGCTATAGTCCATGCTTTTGGGCCCAAAAATGATCCATCCTTCAAAAATAATGGATAATATTTGAAAACACATCTTTCGATTTAGTGTATAAACTAAAGAAAATTAATTTACTAATTAACAATAAATATCAGAATCAAGCATGAAGGTAAAGTAATAATTTTAAACCATTAGGTCTGTTTTCGCATCCTACATAAATAATGTATAATCGTTAGAAACGTGTGAAAATGAGGCAGAATTTTTCAAAACCATAGGCTAAAATCTTGATAATATTTGAAACTGTGTGAAAATGGTTCAAAATCGCAGATCAAAACCATGGGCTATAGCCGATGTTCAAATAAAAATGACCTATTTTGCATCCTTCATAAACAATAGATAAAATTTGAAAAGGTGTGAAAATGGTCCAAAATTGATCAAAACCATGGGCTATAGTCCATGCTTTTGGGCCTAAGTGGGCTAAAAATGACCTTTTTTGCATTTTTCATAAATAACGCTTAATATTTGAAAAGGTTTGAAAACTGTCCAAAATCGATCAAAACCGTCGTATGTGAGATGTTTGTTGGTTCTCTCCTGTGGTCTGAGGATCTTTTTCCTGCATCGCCGGTTCTTTTCCTTCCACCACAAAAATCAACTTCTAAATTGTTATTCAATCTATGGGCAGCCTTATCAAGTGGGTTGTAAAATCTATTATTCTTTTCGTCCATCATGAAGTGGAAAATGAAATGATTTTTTTTTCTAATATGCTCTCTTTTTCCAGGGGTAATAAAATCTTATAGTTTCAAGGACTCTCTGTTATGTGAAAGAAAGCAAATAAAGACATAATGAAACATAATTCAATTTCTTTTTATTTCAATTTGTTTGTTAATGGTCAAATTTTATTTTCATCTTTTTCATGTTTGATTGGATTGCTACAAAAAACAAAATAAAATTATCTTTTCATAAAAATATCTATGTATTATATTGGATCATTGACCATACATTTTTTTATGTACCCCTGATTTTAAATCACTAGTTGATTAGCTCTAGGCTTATAAAACATCAAGCAGTTTTTTTGGAATCACTATGAATTTTACTTATTTATTTATTCTATGGATTTAGATTGTTATTTTCTTGTTTGGGATTCCTGTGAATAATTTATAATATATGATTACACCATGACTCTATAGAGGGTTTTCACGTGACGTCACAGCGACCATGTTAAACCCCGTTTACACTAGCGATTTTTGCTGCGATTTTGTCCGTAATAAATAATGGTAAAGAATTTACTTGTAAAGTTTTTTTCAGGATACCAAGATTTTCCTAGACGAATGTCTCTTTTGAAGGATGAGAAAGATTTCATATTTCCAAAAATTGCCACAAAAATCGCCGCAAAAATCGCCAGTGTAAACGGGGCTTTAGTGTACCAAAACAAAGCATATTCTATCCTCGGGGAACTGAACTTTATTTTGATGCAAAAACTGTGCAGAAAGTTTCTATTGTTTGGTAAAACCAATATGTCCGCCTTGCCACGTGAGTGAAAACGCTCTATAGAACCCTTGCATTGATACCCTAGAGGCTGAATTGTTCTGGGGGACAAACCAATAGACCGTCTTTTCTTATACAAAAATTGTTTTGCCCCCCAGAACAATTCCTCTTGGGACTCATTGCAAGGGGTCTATGAATGGGTTTCTTGGCACCCATGCTGTAGGGCAACTTTAAAAATCCCTTATGATTCAAACGTTGTTGCATTTTTCCTGTCCTACAACAATGCTGCTAGGGAAACCCTCTCGTTAACTAGTGACACTCCGTGCGATTTTATTTCCTAGTATCATTTTACTATCTGCAAAATCTTTAGCTTGTATATTAGCAAGAAAAAGACAGCATCGTCTATCAGTGCTTCACTCGTGTCCTTCATGCAACAGATAAAGAGATCAGCCAAACACCACAGAGATTATCTAAACCACTTCAAATATTACCAGTCATAAAGGGATCTGCTTCGATGTTTTATAAGACCAAAGAAATAGAATTACAACAAATATGTGAACAGGAACGTTGTCTTTTGTCGTAATAAAAACGTTTTGTTATGAAAATGAATCTCGTTCTTGTGTATGAAACTGGAGACCCAACAGAGGCATCTTTAGGGCTTGAGAATGGATGACATCTTGAGATGACATAAAACAGTAGTCAACACCACTGTATGCATGGAGTAGATGTAATGTTTGATGCTGTAGCTCTTCCATGGATTGTACCCTGAACCCACTCAAACTAATAGACTCAACAGAGGCAGCTTTAGGGCTTGAAAATGGATGACGTCTTAAGATTCCACAATACAAGGATAATCACCAGTGTATGCACAGAGTAGATGTAATGTTTGATGTTGTAGCTCTTCCATGGATTGCACCCTGAACCCACTCAAACTGGGAGACCCAGCTGAGGTATCTTTAGGGCTTGAGAATGGATGACGTCTAGCTATTCCATGGCTTGCACCCTGAACCCACTCAAAGTGGGAGAAACGTTCAAAGAATATTTATACATGAAAGCTTTCGAAAGTCATAGAAGTAAAGGGTTTCGAACTCCAGGAAGTGTGCATGTGATGCCGTACATGTAAGGCTGCCATTCGAGTGTCATCTTTATTGTCTAGAAATGAATGAAAAGATATTCCGTAAGTAACTTATAATTATTGTTGTGAAGATCAACTGATTTGTCGTGTAGTCCCAGAAAATATCCATACCCCATCCATGGAGGGATCTGGAAATTCTAGAGAGGAGGGGGTCAGAGAAAGAACAAAATTACAGAGTTTGCATGGACGAAAATATGAAGTTCCTGGGGATAGGGGGATTATCTTACAAATTCCCTCCTTGGTGGGGGTATGGATATATTCTGGAACTACACGTGATTTGATATTGATGGGTTTTCAACTTTCAGTCACATTGTCATTTAAAGCAGAAGCTTGGATGGACTTTGAACACATGGCTCCATCTTTGAAAAAACGTATTGTTCAACATGATTGCCACGTTAGAAAGGTCAATAGAGAAAAGTCAAAATGTGTGAATTACTGCAGATTAAAACATGGACATATTTTCAATGATAGATACCTCTTTGCATAGTAGGAACCTGATCTAGGAGCATTTTGTTGATTTGAGGACATCATTGCTGCAAATACAAACAATACATTAGTTTCATTTATCATAGTGTAACATATTGTCACAAAGTTGTGCATATAAATTATTGAACTTTCAATTAAGAGATCTTGCTGCAAATCAATCCATTGTGATAAGAAATGCCAACCAGAGGTCATTTAATCAATCTTTTTTGTTGATGGCTATTGACAAATTGGTTGTTATGAAGACTGTTAAGCAACACTGAGACCTTGTCTTGGACATCGTCCTAACAACCTCACAACATGGAGGAAGGAACTCTGATAGTGTTTTACCAAAATAAATAGATTTATAAAAAATAAAAATAAGTAGAATTTAGCAGTGGCATTTCCACAGAGTGGCTCTTCATTCACTGAAATTCCAATTAGAGTTTAGAAGTTGATTTTCTTTTTTAAAAAACTTTACAGCTGACTGTAATATTAGTTATATAAACTGATTCTGATCCAAAAGTAATTGTATTGGTTTCACGAAACTTCAGTTGCTCCGATTCCAAAGTTCGTTAGCTAATTCCGAAGTTAAGAAGAAGAAGAAAATTACATGTTGGCTTGAGATATGAAGTTTATTTTATTGTGTTGAAAATTTTTTCACTTGTTTGCTGCACTCACTCGTGAAATATTTTCACCACTTGAAGATAAACTTTATATTTTCGTGCCACCGTGTAATATCCGCTATATACTTTACTGACCATAAGCAGCCTGTTCTTGTTGTTGCATGTATAACATATAATGATGATGTCTTCTAATTAGTTCCTCTTCTTGAGCTGGTGTAACCATTAACATACTGGGAGTAACGTCCCCTCTTCTAACAGCCAAGTTATTTGATATTATCCCTGGTCTTAGCTGTAAGGCTGCTTCAGCATCACGTCTCTCTTGTCCTCTATATCCGGGGTCTTCATGCGCAGTTTTAGCCTTTGACAAGCTGTCTGTTGATACTGTATTACTGCTGGACTCGGATCGCTGTTTGAATCGATATTCATTGTGTGCTTGGCTCCTAGGAGGTGATGCCGACCTATCCCCTCTGTTGAAAACAGAACTTCTCGATGGCGAACTTGTTGGTACTCTATATGACTCTTTATGGCTGTGTTTCAATGGACTTGATGATCTTTCACTATTTCTGTGTGAACTTCTAGACCCTACTGTGGCTGTACTAGACATGCGTTCACCACCACTTCTGTGTAGATGAGAACTAGATACTACTGAAGGTGAACTAGAAGGGGTTTTATCAGGAGTTTTGTAAGGACTGCGTGCATGTGATAGTGGACTTCTTGGTCTATCATTGTTTCTGGAGTATGTAGATTTGGAATGAGATGATGGTTTTGGTGATGCATCTCTACCTGGACTGCGAGATCTTGAAGATCTCGAATGTGAATGTGAAGAACTTGAAGGTGATTGATCAACGTTAGTCCCTCTGTATGGGCTTAAACGTTCTCGTTCTTTAAGCCGTGAAGGTACAGATGTAGGAGTTGATACTGATGATGTTATAACACTTGTAGACGACAGATTCATGGCTCCTCCAAGTTCCATGGGCAGTTGATGTGGCATTAAAGCCATTGAAGTTTGTATTAACACTGGATTACCTAAAAAGAACAGAACAAAAATTCCAACTTTACGACGTTCATAACGTTTAATTTTGAATGCAGATTTAGAATCCACAAAAATTATGACAGCGAGTTATTTAATATTTGATGTATACGATGTGGGACACTCCTGCACATTTAAGTGGCTTCCGAAATTTTATCCGGCAACTGTCCTAATCTCAAGTCAACCCATCATTTTAATCGCTTGTTAGTCGCACGATAAAAACTTTTAACATGATGGCTCATGGATGAAATAGCGAGTGGCATACATCTTGATTCCTAGCGTTACAGCACTTTCCAATCACTCACCGAAATGTACAATTTGCTATCGCGATAAATACCTGAAAGTAGGTTTTGAAGGACGTCAATCAAGGCGTTTCCATATCATTCCGTGGGATGTCACCCTTGAAAACTTTGTGTTTTTTTAAAGTTGTTATGGAAACACTATAACTCACATCCTCCAGAAACTTATTTTGTTGGGATGGCAAATCGTACGATTTTGCGAGTGTGATTGAAAAAGCGCTGTAAATATACTTGTCACTGGATTTCATTCGCTTGTAGAGGTTCTCGTAGATTGAACCACCCTACTCGTGGGGAAACTCGCGCATGACAGTCCCACATCTAAATCCCTAAATATAAAAATCATAAGCGAGTCTCGACACACCTGTAGCAGGATCATAATTCATCGGTTCGATCATCTGATTATGTTGTAGATATGCCTGGAATTGTGTAGGTCTAAATGATGATGATGTCCTCTCACTGGGAGGGGTATCGGAAAGTCTAGATGATGATGATGATGATGATGATGTCCATGTATGCTTGCTTGTTGGTTTGAGGTGGGTGTCTCTGGAGCTGTCTCGATTAGTGTCTCTGCTTTTAGATGAGTCGGATGAGTTTGCTTCATTTGAGGTAGTCACTTTACTTGTTTCCTTTAGAAAAAATACAAAAAAGAACCAATATAGTAAGCCTTTTGATTCCTGGCAAGCTTTCTCGCAGAGTTAGAGCAGATAAGCTAGCATTAGTATAAAATGAAGGTGGAATTGTGTTAAACCTTTTCAAATTTGCAAGTAATTAATGGCTTCTGGTAAGGGTAGTTTAAAAGTTATAATATATACTTCCTGTTCGAGCTTCACCCTAATCTAACGATCGAGAAAAAACGACAACACACGAAAGGGTAGGCAGAAATAATTGGAATAAAAGGGGTTGGAAAGGGGGATAATGAACAAAGGATTCATCAATAATCCAGTTTCGAGTTCTCTTTGCTCAGCCTTAGTCTCGGTTGTGCGTTATAATATTCAGCTATTCAACCAAAACCCGTGGCATTTTAATCAACTCGTATTGTTCCGTAGTACGTACATTCCTTACTAGACAACACAAATGAGGCTAAGACTGAGCAAAAGCGAACTCGAAATGGGAGTATTCCCTTTTTCTCTTGCAGACCATCTTTCCCTGTTCCTACCACACTGGGTATCATATTCACCTGTGTTCTTGGTTGTAGACTTTCTCCATGAGGAGACCGCTGGGCATATTTCGATTTGGGATAGTCGTCTTCTCTTTCTCCCAGTCGATCTTTATTGGTAGTGGTCAGTGGTGGTATAGAATGCGTTTTAGCAGCACCTCCACCACTCTCTAGTTGCCTGTTGGTTTAAGCAATAGTAATGTAAATTCACTGATTCAAATGATCTGCGGTAGGGTAGGGTCTCGTCAGATTGTGTGGGCTCCCTGTGGAAGTCTCAAATCACAGGAATCCCAAAATGAGAAACAAAGACTTACTTGAACATAGTAAACTTGTGCTGCATGCTTTGCTTGGACAAGTATTCTTCTTGTCTTTTATGTCTTAGTTTTTGAAGTTCTCGTTCTGCATCATCACTCTTTGAATACTCTGCTCTCATCTTCTTCTCTGGGGGTTCGTCCACCTGGGTTAAGCGCGGCACCCCCTGGTTCAACCCATCAGATGTACTACTTCTAGATACTTCGCTGGGGGATGAAATACCCGTAATAAGCCGTCTTTCTGGTCGTGGTGGAGTGCTTCTTACGACCTGTTCAGTTGTTCGCCCTTCTGATGCTGTGCGTCTTTCCATGGAACTACTGGACTCTCGTTTCTCCATTCGTAGTTTGTTAGGATCTTCCTTTGGGTTCTTTGAGATCTGTAACGAATAAAACGAATAATGGTACCTGATTAAATAGCCTATAGACCACAGCAGCACGTCAGAATGCAGCTCAATTTGGAGGACATAAGTATAGTTTTTTTCAATTCGCAGATTGACATTCTTTTGTTTTGTCCTCCAAATTGAGTTGCTTTGACGTCACATGCAAGGGGTCTACAACCATACCCACGCCTACCCTTATATGGTAAAGGCAGTTATTTGGAATCCGTAGATTGGGCAAACGTGTTGCGCCTTTGACCCCCTTTCTCCATCAGTGCTCGGTTTTAAGGGTATTTATAGCTAGGGCTACATCGAGTAGAAAGAAAAAATCACTGGTGCTCAAACTACAGATCAGCCAACTAACTCAAGATTGCTTCTAATAGATTGTGCACTCATCTAAACTTGAGAAAAATAAACCTTACCTCTCTGGTCTCTTCCTCGGCTCTCATACGATAATGATGTTGTTGTAATAGTTTTATCCGTTCGGGAGACATGCTGAGGTGCCAAGGGCTCGCGAAAGGCGGCATGTAAGCTAATTCCATGCCAGCCTAAGAAAGAATCAGTACTTGGATTAATCTAATCATCTTAAACATACCAACATTGAGACATACAAAGTCTTAGTAAACATTTACGCAAAAGAAAGGGAATCGTAAAACAATAAATCCACTTGGACTTGATGTTCTCAGAAATATTAATATCAGTCTCTAGTACAAGGCACGACCAGCTCTAAGCAAGCCCAAAGGTAGATTACATGGAGCAATTTTCTCTGCAACTTGTCCCGCAACAGCGTTACAACATAAGTTGCAAGAGTGTTTACACGGTACAACGGAGACGCAATCGTTGCCAATAGTAGAAACGAATTCTACTTTTGGCAACGATTGCTTGCAACTTGTCTCGCAACATTTTTCAAATTGCGCTGTAGGTTACTTGCTGCAATGCTCCGTGCAATTTGTGTTTCAACGCCTTTGCGAGACGAGTTGAAAAGAAAATTGCTACGTGTAATCGCGCCTTAAAGATAAAGCGAGTAACTTTTCAATGTCATATCAAGCAAGGGTGTTTTAAGAAAAGTGTTTTCTTTGCATAAACTTTTAATTAGAGCGTTTTACATATGGGCGGTGGGACATGCTATAACGCTGAAATGGCTTTCTTATTGTTATCGTACGCTTAAAGTTATGGTTACGATAAGATACAGCACGACAACCACAACTTCAAATCACTGCACCTATATCGCAATCCACTCACATGAAAACATCTCTACATCCAACATCTTTGTCACTGAATAAAATGCAACCCCTTCAAGTGCTAAAGCAGTGCCACCTTCATCACACTCTTACGCCAACAGCTCTACATCCAACATCTGTCACTGGATTAAAATACAACCCCTTCAAGTGCTAAAGCAGTGCCACCTTCATCCCACTCTTACACCAACAGCTCTACATCCAACATCTTTGTCATTGGATTAAAATACAACCCCTTCAAGTGCTAAAGCAGTGCCACCTTCATCCCACTCTTACGCCAACAGCTCTACATCCAACATCTTTGTCATGGATTAAAATACAACCCCTTCAAGTGCTACAGCAGTGCCACCTTCATCCCACTCTTGCGCCAACAGCTCTACATCCAACATCTTTGTCATTGGATTAAAATACAACCCCTTCATGTGCTAAAGCAGTGCCACCTTCATCACACTCTTACCCCAACAGCTCTACATCCAACATCTTTGTCACTGAATAAAATACAACCCCTTCAAGTTATACAGCAGTGCTACCTTCTCATACCTGATACATTTGTCTCTGTTGCAGCTGGTACATGTAATTTTCAGGAGTCAGTTGCACCTTTGACGATTGGTAAGGGCTTCGCTTCCTGTCCTTTATCTTCTCTGCATCGATGCTGCTACCCTTGTCACTTGCAGGCTCATGCTCTTCCTTTACAATGACAACGTCTGTATCAGTATCTTTGACCGATTTTTCTGATGACGAAGATGAGCTAAGACTCTCATTAGCCGTAGAAGATTTATTCTCGGAGATCTTAGCCTTTGGCAGCGGGAGCCTGGGACTAGTCGATAATGGTCGCGGACTACTGGGCATAGGTCTGGGACTACCAGACAATCTAGAGCTCAGACCTCCAGGTGTTGAGGCTCGCTCTTCTTGACCTGGTGGCTTGAGACCTAAAACATGAATTAAAAGTCTCAATACTTTGCTGCAATAAAAAAATAGTGGCATTGTGGGAAGATAAGCAGACGCGGGTAATCCGCTACCGTTAGAAGAAGCTTGTAGTTGGGTAAAAAGGGTTAAGCATGTAGCAGTGCCTTTGCATTGAAGCGAGACGAACGGTGAGCTGGCAATGATAGAGACCGGTTTTGCAATGTTTGAGACGTGAATAATTGTCCAAGATGTTAAAGACAGGTCTCTATCAATATCCCATCATTGGCCACTAGTTTTATCTGTCTAGAAAAGAGCAAGAGAGTGGGAAAAGTTCTGAAATTTTATTTAACTGGCAAAAAAAAAAAAAATTCGAACTAGCATCAGTGTCAGAGAACGTTTGGTTAGGGGAGGGGGGACTGTAAGTCTTACCTTGTCTGATTGAAGTATGTAACGACCCCTGACTCTTGAGTACAGGTGCCCCTGCGGGTATGACTGTAGGTAGTCCCGCGTGTATTGCAGGTCGTTTTACAGCTACCGGGCCTACTTCTCCCACTGGGATAGGGTGCGCTTTTTCTGCGACGACTTTCTTGAGTATTGGAGGCTTGCTTTCTAGTTCTGTATCGGGTTTGGAAGGCGTGTTATGACATACAGGTTCTGGTCGACACAGCTCTTGACGACCAGGAGATGTCACAGACAGACCTGAAATACAAAGAAAAAAATATAATTTTTGTTTTCTTAAAGAGGAGGCAGTGATTGCTTAGCCTCCTAAATAACAGGATCCTATGAGCTTTCCAGATCGATAGGGAATTCAGGAATTAATTTTCGGGGAGGCAGGAAAACTGGAGAAAACACTCGTGGTAACCAATGAGCAACTCTATTCGCGCGTTATTTCCGGTTCTGTTTTTTCCATTGTCGACCAGGGCCCGGTTGTAATAAGGCTACCAGTTCCCTGTATACTTTTCAGCAGTTCTCAATACATTGTCATAGTTTACCTGTGGTGACAGCGGCAGATGTCGCTACTGTGCTGTACTGATAAGGATGAGCCACGCCCACCGGAAGTATCGGGGGTGTTGGTCTGCTATGTTTTGGAATCAATGTAGGCGGTTGCCTTAGAAACATCCTCGATGATGACTTTTCCCTGTCGCCATCTTTCTTTCCTTCATCACCAGTACCCTCCGAAAGAGCACTAGAAACATCACCTTCATTTGACTGGTTCGAACTTTCCTTCTCTAAGTTAACCCAACCAACATCATCATTGCTGTCCTTTTTTATACTGTTAGATTCTTCGGATTTGGGACTATATTGTTGTAAGTTATAAGTAGTAGCGGTAGTGGTGATAGCACTTTTTGGAGAGCTAAAAGACACTTTAGAGCTGGATTCATTTCGGCGCTGTTTATCAACACTAAGATTCCCCGTTGACCCGTAATTCTTAGATCTAATGATATCCCCCATAAAGCTCTCTCCTTTGTGCTCCTCCTTAGGACCTCTAGTATGTATTGACGATGTCGTACAATCCCGATCAAATCCCGCAGAACCCGTATAGCTAGGTCCTACATTTTCCACAACGCTCGCCACGGGATCTTTATGTGTGTTCATTGTAGCTGCCTGTAAGTCGATAGAGTTCGCATTCTTCTCCGATAAATTATCTTGTTTTATTAAGTCAGGGTCTCGTATTAAAGCCAGAGTAGTCACAGCATTAGTATTAGTGATATTGGAAGCAGTCCGACTATAAGCTTCATCGCCATAGCTTCTACACGTAAAGTATTTAAAACGACTTGATGGAGTGTCGGTATTAGTCAAAGGTGGTTGTAGTTTACTTGCAGAGATGCTACGAGACACAAGGTTTTCTACACTCATAGACGACGGCGAGTTACTAAAAGATTTCTCAAGCGTTTCGTGTTCTGACTTAGCAGACAAGGAAGGGACAGAATCAGCCGAAATTTTGCTGTCGTCTCGATTCTCGCCCGCTACTCCAATCAAAGGCCGCGTGGCGACCTCTAACTCAGAATCAATCGAATTCTCTGTAATCTGATCAGCATCCTCATCGTTCAACTGCCTATTCCGTGGAAGAATCGAGAAAATATCTTCAGTACGACTAGTATCAGTAGTTGTTGCACCATCCTCGCTGGTTTTATCTCTGTTAGTTAGTCCAAAGATCAAACTAGGATCTTTTAAAGAAGAGAGCATTTGTAAGTTATTTTCTGTGCTCATAGAAGCGACGAACGAGCCAGTCTGTAAATTTTCTACAGCCTTTTCCATTTCTTCTCGACTGTTGAATTCTGTGTCTGAAAAGAAATTTTGTGAAGATAAACAAATGGATTTTTGATAAAGGTGAACTGGTCTATGTATAGCAGTTTCCTACCCCTTTACCCTAATTATATTGGTTTGTACGCGTTTTCGTGGACCAAACAAATAGGAAACAATTTCAAAGTCACTACACTCTGTTAGAAGCAAGCGCGCGAAGGCAACAGGAAGCCATTTCACTGTCATTGTACGCAGTGGTGTATACGTTGAATATTGGGCCCCCATCGATGCGTAACATGCAATGTGTTTGGATGAAGCAAGCGTGTGAAGGCAATGGAAAGACAATTCACTGTCATTGTTCGTAGTGTGTACACGTTGAATATTGGGCCCCCATCGATTTGCAACCTGCAATGTGATTGGATGAAGCAAGCGCGTGAAGGCAATTGAAAGCCATTTTACTGTCATTGTACGCTTTGGTGTACACGTTGAATATTGGGCCCCCATCGATAATGTGATTGGATGAAGCAAGCGTGTGAAGGCAATGAAAAGCCATTTCACTGTCATTGCACGCAATGGTGTACACGTTGAATATTGGGCCCCCATCGATGCGCAACCTGTAATGTGATTGTATGAAGCAAGCGTATGAAGGCAATGGAAGCCATTTCACTGTCATTGTATGCAGTGGTGTACGCGTTGAATATTGAGCCCCCATCGATGCGCAACCTGTAATGTAATTGGATGAAGCAAGCGTATGAAGGCAATGGAAGCCATTTCACTGTCATTATACGCAGTGGTGTACACGTTGAATATTGGACCCCCATCGATACGCAACCTGCAATGTGATTGCATGAAGTAAGCGTGCGAAGGCAATGGAAAGCCATTTCACTGTCATTGCATGCAATGGTGTACACATTGAACGTTGGGCCCCCATCGATGCACAACTTATCTCTCAAGTCTGCACACGTCATTGACTTCAATGCCACCACACGTCGTGATTACAAACCACCCCTACAATGGCTTGCAAGTTTTCTATCATATCTTACCTTGCCCAGGATCTATATCCTCTTCGTTTTCACTAATATCCTCCACTTCAATTCCCAGCTGATTTATACTACCAGTCGTCAACATTATCTGTCGTCTGTCGTCTTTATAGTCAAAGACAGAATCGACCTCGCTTTCTTTACCAAAATCTTGGCTCTCAGCTTTTTCTAGCTTAACATTGTCATCCATAGCCTCGCTTTGGCTACTAATGACATCATCAATATTCACAGACCCAGATTCCTCGTATTTTGTATTACTGATACAGCCACTGTCAAGGACAGTCACACACACTTCCTGTGTGTCTGCCACTTCCGGTACTTCACTTGCTGGTATTACCATCTCTAGGGAGATCCCAGTGTGCTTGTCGCACGGATATGACGTCACTTCTTTTGATTCTCCAGTAGAGTTCATCATACGAGTATCCGTTGACTTGTCGGCAACTTCAACGAATTCTCCTTCAATGCTATGTTCTTGGGTTTTCACATCGCATACCTCGCCATTTTCTTCGGGACTTTCGTTTACGTCTATTGTATTACTTTTATCATCAATATGTTCCTCCTTTTTAGGTTCTTCTTTCTGTTTTTTATCCACAACTTCATTATCATCTGGCTTTTTCTCAGGTTCCGCATCCCATAAATTTGCAGGCTCATCCTCGTCTTTGATTGGCTCGTTCTTAGGTTTCTTATCGGCTTCTGTATTACTGACATCTTTATCGATGTTAGTGTTGTTTTTGTCCTGTGTAATGGAAGGCGATTCACTGCGGTTTCTGGATGACGCCCTGCCTTTTGTGGTTATTCTTGGATCAGGTTCTTTGAATTCATCGCTTGGGGAAGGAGTAGTGCTGGATCTATCGTCCGAGTTCGCATCCTGTAATAAAGCAAACGTCATAGGGTGTAAAATTCTATCGTTAAAAATATATAAAACCGCCTTATGCATTTTGTTTTTATAGATACCCACTGTAGAGCCATCCTAACACAGCTTGGGAAGTGAATGATGTCGTTTGGAAGTGAATGGTGGGAGAGTTTGGTTAAAAGCAAGGAAGGCCATGTCCATACTACTCTAGCTCTTCCTCTTATGATTCAGTACACATTTTTCTTGTCCTGCCTCACCCCACACCATCTTTTCCCTGTTTATTCAAATTTTGGTCGCTTACGTTTTAACGCCCTCCACCTCTTAATGCATGAAAATCCGTTGTCCTCATTTCTATCAATCCTCCACTTCCCCTCTCCTGATGCCTATTATCTCAAATCCCTTTTTGCTCGTCACCGAAAGTTGAAACTTATTGCAAGCCCCAAATCTCACCAGTTTTGCTTGGTGAATAGACGATGCAAATCCAGCAAAAACAGAACCAGAAAGCTGCTTCTACTTTTGGTGCGAACGACTGAAGTACTAGCTGACAAAAAAGTCCGACACGCGAGGAGCATAGCCATAGTTAACTTACGTCATCCTGAGTCTTAGATTCCAGGTGCGCATGGGCCTGATGATACCGCAGACCATTAATATGTTTGTATTTCTTCTCACAGCCTGGTTCAGGACATTCGATAAGAGTTGGTGATGGTTGAGGTGATGGAGCCCCTTTCATGGTACAACTTCTTTTTCCGGGTCTTATCGAGTCGTCACTATCATCATCGTTGTTCTTTGCCTTTCTTTTACTTGAACGAAAGCCAGTCCTTTTATCAGTGGAACTTCCTGACATGGTTTTCTTTCTCCCACGTAGTTTTTGCTTTAGGGGACTCACTAGAAAATAATAACCACGACATTCAATTCAGCGTGTGCAACCATGTGCCTCAAAACCCCTTAAGATATGAATAACAATGAAACAACCGCCATGTTGGTTGATCAAACAAGAGAAGCTAATGAGGAATGCTTTGTTATCGTCAACCAAGATGGCGGCAATGACGTAACATGCATATGCTCTATACTCAACAATTCACGTGGTCTTGAACGGTAAAACATTACAACCAAGGTAAAGAGGTGTATTGTCACTTTCAATCAAAATATAGCTTTAAATATCTTGAGGATATAAATATTACAATCAAAAAAGCCACCTTTCCCCCACCCCCAGGGAAATGTTTGTCTTACCTGTATGATTATTAGCATTATCTCTGTTTACTGATTCATTTCTCAATCTCCTTCCTCTTCCCTTGCCTTTCCCTCTGCCATTATTTTTGCCCAGTCTTGTTTTGCCTTGATTACTACTGTCTGATGACTGAAATCTGTTGGGAAAATACAATGCATATTTATTCAAAAACAGGGCAAACCGTATTGTTGTCTGTACAGGCCTATGTGTTGTTTGTTTGCTTTATGAGAAAAAAATTCAAGACTGGTAAGGACTGGGCTGCCTGTGGTAACACAGACACAGGTAGCCCAAACCATAGTTAGAGATCACTTTCTATGCCCAAATAAATGTTTCAAAATGCAAGGATGAAAAGGTTGGATCATAGACCAAATTCATCTTTTGTGTTACGTTTACAGGTACCTATTTCATACAACCTCACTCCCTAGAATATACATACAACTGAAAGAAAGAAACTTATCTTCAAGAGAATGACATGTGGTCTGAAATAGGTAAACATTACACCAAAATGAATTAGGACTACAGTCAACTCTCTTTGAATAGCCACATTCATAAACAACGATCTCCCTTAAAGGACCACCTTTTCAAATCCCCGTTTTGAAACATCTCTTATAAGCAAACACTCTCGTAAACAACCATAGATCCTGTAAGTACCACTTAATCCTCACCCCTCGATGTTTAGCTTATGAGAGAGTCAACTGTATTTACAAATTAAATATCATTTCCCCCATTAAAAAAAGTGATTTGATATCCTAATCCAACTTGCAGTAAAAAAAATGGCGCTACTATTTAACTGTTTAAATGGGAGGCTATCTTGTGGGATACATACCTGGGTCTAGCCCAAGAATGCCTAGTACAATCCATAAGAGAACCACAATAAATCTTGTTACGCCACTTTATGTTCACTACTAAAACACCTAGAGGCAGAACAAAAACAAAACTTATTAGAAACCCAAGCTTCCATTCGAAAGATAAACCTTTAGCTTATCACCAAGACTCAATTGCCCTATTTCCCTATGACGTCACTGTAGAAGATAATATAGGTAAGTTGTAGTGCTTGGGAACGAGGTTATTCCGGGCGGAAGCCCTTGGAATTAAATTTGGAAAAATTAATTTCCGACCTCGCTGGGATTCGAACCCACGACCTTCGGAATTGTACTACCGATGCTCTACCAGCTGAGCTAGAGGTCAGACTGAGAGCAGGCCGGGGTGAAATAGATGTTAGGTCGCGGTAATTATGATGCAAAGATGAGAGTATGTGGACCGCGTGGCACTAATGAAATAGTAGAAGATAATATAGGTAAGTTGTAGTGCTTGGGAACGAGGTTATTCCGGGCGGAAGCCCTTGTGGTACACTCTCATCTATGACGTCACTGCTTGTTTATGTGGGGGATAGAATTGCAAAATCCAATAGAAAATACAACAAAATTTGCTCCTAGCGAAACAGTTTAATCTAAAATGGCCTTATTTTAAGATAATATGTGTTAATATGTACTAAAAAATATTCTGAGCATTTGCTGGCTATTCTACTTCTCTTCGTGGATTGATACGGGTTTTTAGAACAATTTTCGGTGAATTTGAGTTGATTTGACCCCCTCCGACAACCATGATCCTTTGCGTTTAAACAATAGATTGCTTTGATGTGACGTCACAGTGAAATAGGGCAATTCTAACCTGAGAATTTGTTTAATAATCATGAAACACTTCAATTCAAAGCAGATTTCATCTTACCTCCCATTGTCTCATGGCAGATAACTCCCTCCAGGTTTACTGGGGTACCTGATGGAGCAGGTGCTAACGTCATCTCAGAGGTCCCTGAATTCATCATCACCACAGATGTATCATCTGAACCCTATCATAATATTAAGTACCATTAACAATTGTTACAAACATTTTTAGACATATGGTGTGTACCACAACGAAAGCATGTTAGACTTTTTTACAAGATTAGTGTCAAAACATATTCAGTAATATTATTAGCAATAAATTAGAAGACATACCTTAATGTTCAGTGAGCTCAAGAGTTTTTCATTGATGCTATCCATACTATTAGCAGTTTTGTCTCGCCCGTTTGCAGTTTCATCTTCATCTTCTTCTTCATTTTTATTATCCTCATCATCCTCTTCCTCTTCCTCCTCTTCCTCATCCTCTTCTTCATCATCATCATCTTCATCTATATATTCATCATCATCATCGTCATCACTGTCATCATTGTCTTCACCATTTCCATCAGCTCCTGAGTTTCCATTACTAGAATTATTGTCATAATTTTGATACCTTCCACTTCTTCTAGTGCTACCTCTACTACCACCACTATTGGTTGGCTGTGTTGGCTTATACTGCTTATCTACACTGCGCCGACGGCCTCTGCTGACGACTTTCATCCCAGATCCAGGAAAAACAGAACCATTTGCCATACTTGTTTCCTTCTTATGTGGAGTTTTGTTTTTGGAAAAGACCATTGAGATTGAATCAGAAGTGCTCTTAATTGTTGCTGTGAAGGATGTCTCTTCATCCAAACACTGTGGTAAGTTGGTTATACTATCATTGTCAGGTGTTTCATCATCTTTCCATTCTTCAAAGCCATTTGTTATAATCCCAGTAGCTGGGGGTGATACTATCTTTTCCACAGATGTCCGAGTGTTAATCTCTGGGACAATAACTGTCATGATATTGATGGACACAGTCAAATGCTATTTTCTGCTTTTCATATTGTTATTCATATCTGCAAAAGAATTGAATAGAAAACTTTAATATTATACCATAAAGTGCTACTCTGACGAAAATCGCTCAAACTTGGATTCAGCTGAAACTTCCTAAGAATACTCTTTAAAGGTCCAATAATCACTGTATGAAGTGTTTTCTCGATATTCAGGAAGAAAGTATGATATTTTTACGATTATTTTTGGAGTCTGTGACGTCATAGACTCAACATCGAACTTCGCTCCATATATTCTTTGTATACAAATCCTTAATTTATTTTATTCCTAAGAAGCCCAAAGGGTGGCTAATGTGCTTATTTTACATTACTTGTGACTATAATATATATTTATGGGGTGTTTGGGTATTTCTTTATCAGCTTTACTACTGATATTTTGACCATAAACTACTAAGAAATGTATGGAGCGATGTTCAATGTTGAGTCTATGACGTCACAGACTCAAAATAATAATTGTAAAAATATCATACTTTCGTCCTGAATATCGAGAAAACACTTCATACAGTGATTATTGGACCTTTAAAGAGTATTCTTAGGAAGTTTCAGCTGAATCCAAGTTTGAGCGATTTTCGTCAGAGTAGCACTATAAAAAGAATCAAATTTACAAAACATCAGCATCAACTTCATTTAACTTTCATTATCCTAACACGAAATACTAAGTTCAAAACTGAAAAATAACTATAATAAGAATCAAATCCAACAGAAAAAAGTATAAATAATCACAACTAGCAAATAAATTATTAATTTTGAGGTGAGACTTGAAATCACATTTAATCTTAATAGGATGTTTGCATGACCGCATCATTTGACTCCCACTACCATAAAGCTCCACAAATTTTCTTCGTTATTCAAATTTTTATTTCCTCATGAGAATAGTAAGACAATTGGTGTTAATTGACAGAACAAAAGAAAGAGCGCAAGGGAGTCTGGTAGTAGGAGTTAAATGATGCCATCATGCAAATTTTCTATTTATATAGATGTTTAAAAGGTGGTAGGATAAATATTGACATTATTCATGTTTCTGTTCTATGTTTATGCATGTGTGGCATTATATCTTCTGAATTGCAAATCAATCATAAATCAAAAGTACTTAACTAATAAAGACACCTATTTAAATCTATTAGAATTAATATAAATAAATATTTTATATCTAAAGAAAGTATTAAAAGAACTTTAATTAAATGAAACATTGATATAAAACCAAAATGTCAAAATCATTCATCCACTGATAATAAAAATGAGCTTATTGTCTGATATCTGACTTATTTCCTCTTTTGACTCCTTCAGGGAAGTCAGTGTGTAGGAGATAAACACTCAAGTGTATTTAACATACTTCCTATCAAAAGTGTTATTTTGTTCTCTTGAAATATAGAACAAAATAACTAATATGGATTGATAATTTATGATAGACGAATCTTTCTACAAAAACGTTTTATTAATTTATCCATTTAATCAATTTAGAATGTTCAAATATTGATTTTCCTAATTAAAAAAAAAGAATTAAATAAATAATATGGATTGGCAATTTATGAAAGATGAATGTCTCCCAAAAAAAGGTTTTTCATTCATTTAATCTTATCAAAAAATTTAAATTTCATTTTGTCATTTCGTTCTCTTAAAAAAATAGAATGAAACAAAATAATAATATAGATTAATAATCAATGATAAATGAATGTTTCCTCAAAATAGGATCTCCTTCATCAATCTTATCAGAATTTTAAATTTCACTTTATTATTTGATTTTATTATTCAATTTAATTGGATTTTTAAAATATTGATTTTATTTATTTGTTTTCTTAAAAAAATAGAAAAAATTATTGATATATAAATTTTTTAATTATGCTAGAGAATATTTCCACTAAAGGGTTTCTTCAACCAATGAATCAAGTTTGAATCTAGATTTTATCATTTTCTTCTTCAAATGAAACCAATAAAACAAAACATTACTTTTTCAACTAAAGATTATGAGGAAAAACCTAACAAACAAATTAATGTTCATTTTAAAGTTGACATCTATATTTGTATACTACCTTTTGATAAATGAATAAACTTAGAAATTCAGTTGAGTATTATATTAAAAAGATTAGGCTATATCAGCCTAATCTGTTATTAAATTAAAGGTAAAAATACCTTTTAATCTTCAAGATATAAATGTTTCCAAATTATCCTAAAAATAAAATAGATGTCTTGATAAATTTGACATTTTTTCATGATATCTCAATTAATATCAATTTTATATACCATAAAATATTACATGTATATGTCTTAAATTTCATAAAATAAGAGGAACTAGCTTAATTTTTTCTTTAACCAGATCTTATCTGTTTTCCCAATCCAAGTGGAAGGTATAACCTTAGACTTGATAGATAAGAAACCAATAAATTTTATCAGATTAAAAAATAACTTTATCTTTTCTAATCCTTAGCAATTTGAAAGTCATATTATTCATGCAAGTAAACGAGTCCTTACAGTGACAGTGTGGAAAGGAAAGAATTAAGAAATAATAGTTTGTGGGGCGAGTGAGAGCATCCAAGAAATATTTTTTTGCAATACAATTTCACTAATTATTTGAATCAATTGCAAAAATTACTTTTAAGATTAAAAAGTGACACGAGAAATTGATATAATTTTGTCAAAATTAATTTCTGCAGGCAAAGACAAATATTCATTTATTTATTTTTCTACCTTTGGCACGAATATAATTGAGCCATACTTTTATAGATTGGTGTGGTCAAAGCTACTTTACAATGTTAATTTGTTTATGTCTTTCATTGTATTGTTAGGTTCTATTTTAGTCTATATTTTTAGCATAGTTTTAATCAGAGCTCTAATTTATATTCCAGTTGTAACATAGCCTATAGTTTATCACTTATTATTATATATCATATATTATATATTTTTTAATGCTAATATAATAGGTATGATTTATTGATAAAAATCAGGTTTTATTGATAATACCAATTTATAAAAAATTAAATGATGTTGAATCACAAAGCTCTAAATAAATAAATAAAGTTAAAGTTAACGCAAATAAACAACTGTACAAATGAGTCTCTGGCCTTCAAAAACAAATTTCAAATTCAAAACTGGTGTATTGTAGTAATGTTTTGCAACATATAAATTTACAAAATTTCAAAATAAGAAATAGGGATTAATTACTTTTTAAAGCAAAACTGGAGCAATTAATTTACTGTTTTGTATATGCAGACTGACATTTTTGATACCTTGTTGGTATATACCTAATTTAAAAAAAGTTGTCAGGTCAAAAAAAGGTTATATCATCAAAGCTAAGACCGAAGGGGAGCATGGGAAGACAAACAATTTCGCTAATTTCATGCGTATTGCAGTTTTCCCTTCCTGTGCACATTTTATGCATCATGGCCTTGGCATGTTGTTAATCTAGGTTGATCGACTTTGCTCTACTGTGCATTTTTACATGTCTATATGCAAATATAATACACATTTCAGAGTACCCAAAATCCTTTTTGGTCTTAGCTTCAATGATATAACCTTCTCGAGCCCGACTACATTTTTTCAATTAGGTGTATACTAAAACAGTTATTCTAATCGATTTAGAGGGCTTTAGGATCGAATTATTATGAGAAATATTTCTAATCAATTCCTATATGTTATTTCGTTATTTTTACTTTTATACTTTTTTACTTGTAATTAGGTGTAATCAAATAAGTAAATAGATAAATAATTTGATATCATAGTTTTATAAAAAAAACATTTTGTTAATATATAAATATGAACTAAACTAGTTCTATGAAAAGAACATTTCTTATTTTTATTGCTTAGATATGTACACCAGCAACTATCATTAAAATGATAATAACATCAAGATAAGTAAGTCAAAGCAGTTGGTAATTATCATAAGAATAGCTGCCAAAAACACTACTCTCTACCTGCTGTGAGAAGATTAAAATATTTTTGTTATTGATATTGTTTATCTACATATATTTAAATGCCTGATAAATAACTTTTTGATCACAATTACTTTGTCTCCATTAAAAATATATATTTATACATTTTGTGGGCATATATTTTCAATTTGGAATATAACTAAAAGATGATTTGTTTTTAATCGTTTTAAAACTAAATATATATGAAAAAGAAAGATGATTCAAATCATTTTCTTTTTCTTTTTCTTTAATTTTTCAAAGAAAAAAGACTTAGAACATACAATAGGTCTTTCTACTTTGGGGATAACAGCATGTGACAAGGAAGGTAGAGAGATGTCCACTTAACTTTCTAATTGTTTAAGAGGTTATGAAAAACAGTTTCCCGTGAAATCTCTTTCTGCTGATGCGAGAGTTTAATAACACTAATGTATGCGCATTTATATGCCCTATAATAATAAAAAGTATAAAAACTAACAATTATATTAAAGTCATGGCTCAGTAACTTATCAATCACAGGTCTTTGATATGCTTGGCTTTGTTTGGAATTCATTATAATGAGTATGGATAACGTTTCGTCTGTGAGAATTCAAAGTCTAACAAGCATAAATAAACGGAGTTGTCTATATTAAAATTCACTGACAAACCATAAAGGAAATTTTAGAATTATGAAAGAAAAAAATTTGAACACCTTTAGTCTATTGAACAGATGTCACCATAGTTAATGGAGGGGAATGGTTATGAAACCTATTGTTATAGGTCTTTGTTCACTTTTTTCAAGCGTGACCGTGCACAATCCTTTGTTTTACCATTGTTTTACCATTGTTGGCAATGGCTGAGTGAACAGACCAAAATCTTTCTTTTGGCAGCTAGTTCAAAAGACTTAAAGATCTATAAGAGATATTTGAATATTCCTTACAACAATCCCATAGACAAAGTTTATGTTTACTTATTTTGCAATTTCAGATGAGCATAAATCAAAAATTGTGCACCGTCAAGACCGGTTCAACATCAAAAGCGAACAAAGACCTGATAACAATAGGTTTCCTAACCATTCCCCTCTATTAACTATGATGTCACTAAATATTGATCTTTGTGGGGACTTGAGACGTCTTTAATAACCATTTCTAAAGAAGGAATGCAGTCACAATCGATTAACGAGTTTATCGTATAATGTGTTATCAATTGTTCAAACAAAAATCTGATTGGCTGAATGGAACACCCTTAGAATAATAATACAAAGAGAAAAGACTGGCTTGCACCGTGTCGAGTTGTGAGATTTCGGTAAATAGCAGACATTAATAACGCGACTTCAGAAGTGTCAAAAAGCAACATCGCCATGGAAATATAACCTTGTAAAAACTATGATAATATACGGAAATGGCGAAATAATTAATTTATAGGAAAACAATTTTAAGTAAACAAATTGTACGAAATATGAATTTTCGAATCATCCCCAAAGATTAGAGACATGAATAGCCCGGTTTTCATTGGCTTAAATAAAAACTCTGCAGTCTTTGTAAAGATCAAGATCATATTTCATATCTCGGTCGAAACAGAATTTTCAAGACAATTTCGAATGAAAAGGAAAGCGATACAAGAGGGTAAGATAATGCTTCGAAAAAGTTGAAGCGCGATGACAGACATTTTCCAAAAGGTCGCAGCCTTAAAAACAAAACAATTTAATCAAGACTTTTAATTCCCACTATAAAAATATAAAATGAATAAACCCTCTTCAAAATTTTATGAAAATTTACGATTCAAGACGGAATATTGATTTGCCGATATTTTTGGCACGGTTTTTAATTACAGTCAGCGATAACGATCGGCAGGAATATATAAACCTTTTTTTTCAGACAATTATAGTAACTGGACGAAAAACATTTAATGCTATAAATTTGTAATATTTCGCTGACATAAACATACTTATGACTTTTTTTTTTTATCATCGTTTTTCTTAATTTTATTTTGGACAATTAAAAATATTTTATTGATGTTATCCCCGTGTATGATAAATTTTTGCTAGTGGGTTGATAAAATATGTGATGTCTAGCGCCAGCAGCGTCGTTTTTTATAGCAGACAGCTTGTCAGTAGAAAATATGGTTCAACTTTACTCGGATGATATAAAACAGTCCACTGCCTCGAGGGTAGTTTACCATGGTAGAAGAGGAACTCAAAGCCATAATAATATACACCAAAAATTATTATTCTCAGAATGTCCTAGAAAAGATGGTATCTCAGAGTAGACGGGGTTTAATAAAAAGGGGATGTATTTTAAGTGGAAGGAGATCGAGAATTCGAGGATTATAGCAAACAGGAAGGAGTTGAGTTAGTTTTATGAAAAGCACGTCCATGACTTGCTTGAACATCGACCTCACGTTTTTGAGCCCTTCGAATTAAAATTCTATATTGCTTTGAAAATAAAGGGATTTTCTGCTTACAGTTACTTAGATAAGAAAATCGAAACTCCAATTATATGATCTTGTAAGGGGCTGTTGGGTAAAGATTATTAGTGCAGACAAAACTTTTTTGAAATGTGACAAAATTAGAAATTCAAATCTGTGCTGTTTGTTATTCATCAACAATATACCACGAGTGTTGGGTCGTGTAAAAATACGAATTTCGAAGACATTTCGAAAAGAAACAAAACCAAATTAGTACACAATATGTAAAAAAGACTAAGGAACGAAATGGCATAGGTTTTTCGCTGAAAATTCAAGTGAGAACTCTGTCAAGACAGTTTTTATCGCGCTTATGATCGTACATGCTTCGAATGCTTGCTCGGACAACATAAAGAAGTAAAAACGCCAATGGCGTTTAAAATACCTGTAAAACTGTAGAGTTTTTGATGTAAACGTGTCCCCGGATACTTGAACTCGATGTGTGAAGATTTTCAAGGCTTTAGGTAGACGAAATGAGTGATTTTACGGCCAAAACATGAGACAAGTCTGAAGGCTGTGCATTAAAAGGCCCGGGCGTTCTTGTGAGCTTGCTGACCATAGGAGAACAATTGATGATCGAACCAACCAATCGCAGCGCCGTATCTATATGGGTATTGTCACGCTTGACATGCAATATGCCGCGTGCTTCAAAAACCACAGTTAACCCAAAACAAATTAACAAACTGGCCACTAAAATCTCTAATATATTTAGCCCTCACATGATATACAAGGAAATATACTTGAAAGTATAGCGTGGCTTGTATGGGCTTGGTGGAATATCCACTTTAGATATTGTCGGCTGTTTTTGATGGCATTAAAAATGAAATACTAGCCAAGACAATGTGTGAAACTTATTACCGAATCCGCGGTACAACTATATCGAATACTCCGAAGAAAAAAATGATTGTAATGAAGTTCGGATCATTCGGATGGGTAAAAAGCTTTGCTTAGATCTCATAAAAGCACTCGAATTTTAAAGCGATTGCGAGATAAAAGCAAGTTGTGACTGCAATGTTAAATATGGTTCACAGTGATTATTTTAAGCTTTGTCGTAGTTTGTAAATGACCTTGATGGAATGACGTCATAAGTGTATATTAATTCCTGTTGGCTGGTTGAAAAACATAATCGCTTGAAAAATACTTATCATTAGTAAAGAAAGAGGAACGACCTTGAACAACAAATCTCATGAACAGAGCAAGCCGGAACTTGCAGATAATTCGAGAAAAAGTTAAATAGTAACTTTTCATCGAAAGAAATGAAATCATAAGAACTCGCGTTTCACGTAATAAAATAAAACAATTTATTTTTTATTTTAGTTTTGTTATGGCTTTTATAGTTATTCCACTGATTTTTTAAGATTCTATTTTGTGGCGTAAGAGATATAAAATCGAGGTACAAATCGGTAAAAGATGTTTTGAAGTTCGGTCCGAATCGATAAATATTCAACTGAAACGGATCACCAGCGCTGCACGAAACGATATAGCGCTTTTGTTTTCGTTATTATTTTATGGACAATGCGTGGCTGACCAAGTAGAACCCTGAATTTCAAGTATCTATGATATGATAATCAGTTAAGGGGAACACGAGGGATCAACCCACTTCTTTTTTGATATGCTAATGTCGGTTGCTATGACAATCTTGACGTCACACACTTGAAATGTTTTTCGACATTTCTGTCTACCGCTTTTAGAACATTGTCTCAGCCGGAAATGTTGAATTACATAAATTCAATTATTAACAAAGTAATATTGAAGTTTGTGACAGTTTTAGCTTGAGTCGATTATACCACGTGATCTTAATGGGAATTACGTATAATATAAAAAAATATTATTTTGGTCTCTTTTTATTTCGGATAGAAGCTTCATAAAAAATCCAAGAATAAAAATATAAGAAGAGATAACTAGATAAAAACTAGTGTGAGCTGCGTCGGTGTTTATAATGAAACAGTAATGATAAAAAGGTAAATTATACACCGTGAAAAGATGAAAACACTTACTGACGTTTCGGACGTTCATGACATGAAATTTTCGAGTCACCCCCAAAAAAATAAGGAATATTAAAAGCGATTTTTTTCTTCGAAAATCGCGAAATTAAAGGTGTCGCGGAAATTTCAGGTAATGAACTGCACATTAGCAATCTTTGTTTTTTCCCCGTTTGTCCTAATTAAAGAGGAACATGAATAGGTAAAATGAGAGCTGGGGTTCGCCTTTTTGGGGCTGAGACTTTATACTCTGCTCTCTCAAACAATCTAAAACAATCAAAAAATGGGAATGGGATTGAGATTTGACTGAAACATAGGCAGGGACGACTATGGGATTTGGTCAAAATAGAGGATTGGAAATGGGATTAGGATCCCCCCCCTTCCCATTCGCTTCAGGACCCTCTTCTTCAAATATCATTTGCAAGTGTTCTAAATATATATAAAATCTCATTTGTTGAAAATATTTTTCATTTCGAGAATTAATACTGTCTTTATGCAGCTGACTAAAAAATCGAATGGAACTTTATCTGACAATTATTTTTTATATAAAACATCATTTGCTTTAAATTTATTATAATCACACCGCAGTTTAATTTAGCCAAAGATAATTTGATATATGACTTTACAAATATATAGAAACACGTTTGAAAAGATTATTGTATATTAAAAGGGTGTTGATCTTGCTGTAAAAGTTAAAGCGTTCCCTGAAGACTTTCCATTAATGGCCGGAAAGAATTCTGTCAGCCTGAAAAGCAACTTCGTCTAGCACTACACAAACACGAATTGTAATCTCTATATGTGTTTGGTTTCGAACAATAAAAACATCAGTGCGAAGGGAAACGAAAGCGTTAGTTTAATTTAGATTTAGTTACTAAGAAATTACCATAATAACTTTACCGGTAATACAGGCGACAATCTTGAATGAATCTGAGACAGAATGACATGATGATAAAGACATTTGAGTGAATGAGTTTTCTCGCCATTGAAAAAAAAATTTACTTTCATTTGCTTCTTTGAGAAAGTTTATATTCGTTTAGACGAAAGAATAAAGTTTAAAAAACATAATTGTTCTTTATTTTGATAATAAAACATCCAAACAAACCTCCACGAAGATCATTTTTATTTCTTATTATATAAGTCATCAAGGCCATCACAGGTGTTTGTCTCACTTGATAAGTCGGTGATTGCTTTTATATACTCAAAAGGGTGGTCTTGAATTAAGGAGAGAATTTTTACAGACTTGAGATCCATTAAAACTACGAAATAACAATGGGTTTAGAAATAAAACTTCAATCTAAAATTATTTGAAACTAAGAAATTCAGTACTTCAAATTCCCACGATGCATGTCTTTTCAGAATATCTAATAACCATATGTTTTTAGTTCCAGTCTATATATACTCAGTATACTAGCAACTTTCCCGCTTCTAATAGCGCAGCGCAACCGTGACGTCATAAAAACGAAGACAAAGGCGAAATTCGGACAAACAAACTTACAAGTTTATTTTCAGCAGATAATTTTCACAGCCGATCGCAGTTGATCTTAGTTTACATGGGTTATTATTATAACTTTAAGTAAAAATAATAAAATCGTTTCGTATAATCCTCGTAGCGGTTAAACAGAATGCAATGTTTGTCCGAATCTTTAAGCTATTTTTAGAATCAGTGCGCTGCCGAGACCCTTCAGCCAATGATATCGTGTGAACTTGACATTATACTGACTTCAATGTTTTCAATCTATAGTTGTTGTTTTTTCATTTCATTTTTATTCTATTTTATTTATTTATTTTATTTTTACAGATATACATTGATTATGTCAAGCTCACTCTAGTTGAGATTGAAATACATATGCTGCTTTGATTAGCCGAATCAAAATTAGAGAAGACGAATAAAAGTAAGGATCCTTTTACGACATTTGGAAATTTTTTAAATCTTGTTTTAACCTAGACCCTTTTCTAAGATTTCACTTCACTTCACTTGCCTTGAATTTCAGCTCTGAATTTCAGCAGTTAACGAAAAAGAACATGCGTGGAAATCAATTTGCGACACGTCATACGTAGCCCTACCTCCAATCGATCACTTTGGAAACGTAGTAACATCGATTGACAACAGTCGCATGCCAGCAACGGCCTCTTGGATAATGCCGAGAGTCTTCTGGGTAGAGTTGCGCAATTTTCTTAAAGTTCGTCAAGCAGGGCCGTAGGGAAATACCTGATGAAGTTATTTTAAGACTTTGTCACAGGCAACCCATTAAATCATATTCGCCGACCGTCTAATAGTTCCTGTTATGCAGTGGAGACAGTGAAGGTGAAATCTGGCTGAAAGTCTTATCACGTAGCTATTGTTGCATTTAGTTTTTTAGTCTTTCAACAAGGTATTCGCCGATCGCATAACTGGAATTCTCCGGAAACGTCTCAGTGCCGAGTTTCAATCAAAGATGATGGTTTTAGCGTGTTTTGAGAAGTCCGTAGGAAATGCCTTTATTGAGAGATATTCCTTTTTTTACCTTTTTTCTTTCCTTTCCTTTCCTTTCCTTTCCTTTCCTTTCCTTTCCTTTCCTTTCCTTTCCTTTGCCTTTCTTTTATTGGGTAGGGACGTAAGGGAGGGGTCTGCATATAAAAAAAGAACACTGACCAATATTTGGTGACAGACGGAGTCAGACAATAGAATGAAAAGAGCACCAGTTTAAACCTGTTTTCATAGTGTTAATATGTTCCGGATCCGATAAATAAGTCATTGCAGTCAAAGCTTGCAAAACGTCCAAGAACGTAGACCTAGAACACTAATTCTGTTATTATATTAAAAAAAACACAATTACCAGAAACAAATGAGCAAGAAACAAACCTGAAAAGATATTGATTGTCCACAAGGTGAGAAAGAAAATAAATAAGGCCGTTATAGGAATCGGTTTGGTAATTGGTAAGTTGTCTTGTATATTATATCGACCTTAGTGCAATCTGTTTTTCATTAAAGTAGTGTCAACAATCAGAATCACTAGAATATGAAGAAGTTTTTCATTCTAAACCATTTTCATTTTTTCGGTGACCCAGTCAACTATAGACGCCGAACGTTTATTTTTGTTTTGGCTTCCGTTTATCGTAAAAACAACAAACCGAGTTGATGGAAGCCAAAAACTCGAGGGTCAATTTCCTACAATTGCAAATCATAAGAAAAACCGTAGATTTATTATACAGCCAAGAGAAGAAGAAGGAACAAAAAAACAAGAATAGACCTCGTGTCATTCCCTAAAGTATCATTTCTTTGTTTAACGGTTACGCTCGGTAGCACATGAAAGGACACTATGAAATATATATATATTGGATACAAGCGATAGAGTGCAAACAATTAATCCGTGAAACACTAATTACTAAATAGTACAAAATAGTGTTAATTAAACAATAAAAAACAATGGAATTTGCATGAAATTGTGCTATTTAGTATTACTAAAGTTTCACGGTTATATTGTTTACACTCTACAACTCAAACAAAAGAATCTTATTTTTCAAGAGAAATGAAACGTTGTCTGAAATGCATGGGAAAACATTACACCCGAGTCGAGGAGGTCTATTGTCAAAAATATTAGCCAACGTTCGGTATTTTGGTCGAATGTGAGCACGCACAAAAAAAAAGTCGAGTCGAGGCTCTGTGGGGAAAGAAAAGCCAGAATGATTACGACTACGTCATTGTTTCCTAGTCCGGAGCCTCGACTTGAAATGTTTTGTGTTGTCAAGGTTTTTTTGTGGTTGTTGTGCTTTCCCATTTCCAAGATACACATATTTGCAATTTATGTCTATTTACTGTCTTTACTATCACTTAGTTGTGAAAAAAGACAAGTACTGTTAATGTGTAGTAGACTAATAAGTCTACGTATGTTGCTTACGATTCCGACGCCATTCTGAACCAGTCTTACAATTCTTCCTCCCTAATTTTAGGGAGGACCCGGGTGGCCCTAGAAATGACCTAACGAAGCGACTACAGTATGATCCAACTCTGAATCACTATTATTTTTGCAGGAAATTTCCAACTATGATGGCAGCTCGTAATTTTATGGCCAAGTTGATTTTATGTGAGTATAAAAATAAACAATTCACCATCTTCCATACATCTATTCACTGGTCAAAGGTTCAAATTTGAATAATTTTTTGAAACTGCCTTGGCGCTTCGCTATGTGTTTGACCAGTGAACCGATGTATGGAAAGTGGTAAATGTCTGGTTTGCTTTTATTTTGATTGATATACGGACCTTTTCCGAGATAGGGAACATATGCATTGTGGTGTAGCTTCGGTACAACCATCTTTTGATTTGCATGCCTTATATGGTGTTGTTTGTACCAAAGCTTAGACCACAATGGATCCGGTTAATCGAACTCAGGAAATACCTATGGCAATGCCAAAACTTAGATTCAACCAAGATATGGTGACTATGAGAATTAGAAATTTGAATTCCCCCTAAACTAGTTAGATAACAAATACGATATTGAAATTACGCCTCTAGCTTTGTAGGATGTATTTTCAACCAAACTTACCCTAAACATGCATTCTTGTTTTACAGTGCTAATGGAAAAACCGTGGGGACCTCGATTAGCACTGTAAATCATTTGAAAGCACTTGTATATATTTTAATTCACAAAGTCTGTCTTGGCAGGTCTGACTTTACAAGGTGTAATAGTTTCACCGATGAGCCTTGGTCTTGATCGTCAACGACAGTTCATTCAACAATCCATTGAAAGTACGGTTTCCAATGCATACGATCCATTCATTAGACCTTACCAACAACTCAAAGCCGACAAAGCTGAAAACCCTTCGACCGAATCCGCGCCGAACGAAAAACCCCCAAGCGAAACTTCGCCGAATGAAGAACCCTCCAGCGAAACTAAGCCCAATGAAAAACCCTCCAGCGAAGCTAAGCCGAATGAAAAACCCTCCAGCGAAACTAAGCCGAACGAAAAACCCTCCAGCGAAAGTACGCCGAATGAAAAACCCTCCAGCGAAACTACGCCGAATGAAAAACCTAATTCAGAGGGGGAAAAGAACAAAATGGGAAGTTTTAAGATTGATGATGGAGATGTCATTGGTAAGAAGTTTTACTAAACTAGTTTCTTTCCTCATACATTTTCTTATCAGTGCGCTGAATCATGTGGCTGTTTAAGAAGACGCCATTTTTATTCAATATGGCGGAAAACTTAGAAATGATTTCTCTTGAATAACAGACTGAAAACCAAATCAAATGTGACGCGATTCAAAAAACAAAGCCTGTAAAACGAAAAAGACAAATGGTGTTCCTTAGATAGCCCCATGACTCAGCGAGGCTGCTACTCGTTAACGTTTTCCGCGCGAGTTCGGAAAGGCCAACTAATGGTTTGCTTGGAGAGCATCTCTTCTTAGCATAAAATTAATTTTGAATATATTTTGTCAAATGCGCATGCGTAACATTGTCATTGGTTCCTTTCCAAAGGTGGCGGAATATATGAAATTAAACCAGATGGCATGGTTGCCATGGATATCAAACTCAAGATTAGTCCTGGAGCCTCCTCCCCTGCGCTATGTCCAGCCCCGCCTTGTCCATCAGAAGCTCCAAAATCAAAATCAACGAAAGCGCCCATCAATATTGAAAACCCACCGACAACAGTAACCCCAGCACCAATTGCGGTCACCGCGTCAGGTAAAATACCGGAAGAAACTTTATATTCAAAGCCAGAATCCAGTTCCAAAGATGAACCAGTGTCCAGTCAAGTCAATGTAGAGGGGCCGAATGAACATAATACAGCCAAAACCTTCGAAGCTGCCAAGCAAGACGTAAAAGGAGAATTTCCAAAAACTACTTCAATGACCATTAAGGAACAAGAGGTGAGCACTCTTCCTTCAAAGGAAAGTCTTACACCTATTACCAAGGACGAAGAGAAAACAAAGGCTTCGTCTGGTGGGTTTGGTGAGTCTCGTAAAGCACTTGGTTCCAGTGGTGAAGGTGCTACGAGTTTATTCAGTGATGCTGCCCAAGCACGACTGAAAGGTCAGAAAACTCTTAATTATGTAACCATGAATTTTCCGAAAAAACGCATGTAAAATTGTCGAAATCCATTAATCCTCACGTACCCTTCAACGAGTGAATAAAAAGGAAACTTACATCGTGTAAGAATTTTGGTATATTTTCATTTTTTATAAATCTTACATGTTTATGTTTCCTTATGAATATAATTATCAATTGAAGGTAGAAAGGGTCTAACGCTACTTACTACTCTACCGCCACGACTTGCTTAATCTGCGCATGCACAGACAGAGCTTCATTCTATTGTATAACTTGGGGTCTTTTGTTGTTTCTATTGAATTACTGTAAACTGTGTCCAGTACCCGAAGAAGGAGCTCGGTTTTGAGGTTGGTCACTAGACTTGTCCTCAGTTTTTACATGTCGAGCGTCTCGTTTGAATGCTCTCTCCTGTTCTACGACAGTACGGTTTTTCTTTGGGTTCACTAGTTTTCTTTCCTCACTAAATTCGTGAAATACGAATTCTAAAGCTCGATTTTATCTCGCTTCGAACGCTCGATTGATCATCTTGCTTAGCTGACTTAGCAATCATTCACACAGCTTGTCTGGTCGAGATTTGGATAACGAAGAGGTTTAAAGGTTTTGCATAATCACGTGCAGGCGCGGCGGCCATGTTTAATGGCAAATCAATAAAATCCTTTTCTCCGGAGAATTGAATTATTCTTTATTGAAAAAACTTAAAACGATCGTTAGAACAGTATTTTCTTTCCCAGCTATCGTCATTAGTATCAGTCCCAGTCCCTCCAAGATCTGGGGAGAGGAGACTAGTGTAGGGCTGTCAACCCCCGAGATATTCAAATCTGGAGATATTGATAGGAAAGGGACATGACGTCACAGCGCGTCAAAAAGCGCGCGAAAAGACGTCTTTTGCTTTGTAACATTTGATGTGATTGGTTTATTTCTGACAAATCAGATTAACGCTTATATTACAATGGCCTGCTTGCAAGAACAGTTTATGAGGAACGTTTTGATTTTGTTAGCGATTTAAAATAACACAAACGTGACACAAAATAATTGGAATTTTATGGTTGTGAAAGTCGAGTCTCACAAGACAAGAAATGGTCAGCTTTAGGGATTATCCGGGAGATTTGATACTCTAATCTGGAGGCCGGGAGATACGGTCCAAAATCTGGAGACTCCCGGTTTATCCGGGAGAGTTGACAGCCCTGCTAGTGACGTATGACTGCGAAGGCGACTAAGGAAATCCTGGCTGATTTTGACACTTTTATTTTTCAGCGATTAAGCAAAATCTTCGTCTGGGAAGTAAAAACCTGCCAGAATTAAACAAACTACAAGCTGCCTTATCTGATGCTGCTACAGCATGGGCCTTCAACTATAGGAACGCGGATTTGGGCAGAAGAAGTGATTACATGGCGAAACCTCGCCGCATCTACTACACACATCAGAACTATGTTCCTATGCAATAAGAGCTTTTACTGGTAAGTCCGAGCGACGCATTTCCAGTTGCAACTGCTCAAAAAAACCTCTATAAAGCAAAGTTCTCTCAATGTTTTAACCCTCGCCTGAATCGATCAACAAGACAACGAATCCTTTAACGAAAAAAACTAACAATAGATCTTCGTTGATTTTGGACCCTGAAGGCCTTCTCCCATTCGATTGATGACGTACTTAAACCGTCTATAAGGCTCAGGTCAAACGTCGAACTTCACATGCATGAGCCAAACCTAATTACATGAAAGAAGACCGCCTTGTTATCATTTGTTTACATTAGGTTCGGTTCATGAGAAGTTCGACTTTTGACCCGAGCCTAACAGCGCTAATCTTCAACCAAGGGCCTTTGTCGTTCACGGCCGGGTTTCACATGCATAATATATATATTATATATATCAACATATTTCCAAGATGGCGTCTGTGCTTACTCAACCCAGTTTATTCTCAACTTTGGAACGGCTAATACAGTATGAAGTCATTTTGTTGCGAGAAATGCCCCTGTTCCAGTGTCCTGGGAGAGTTAGACCGAGACTGTCCGGCGGAGGAGCATTGGTGCCAGAATTAAAGTCTCTGAGCACCAGGGTGATGAAAGTGATAAAACCAAGAAGAAAAACAATACAGTAAATAAAACAGTAGTTTATTGTATAAAGTCTTTTGAATATACAATCCATATTAATAACCTTAAATTGTATGCTTCATTTTAACTCTTAATGTAGCCTTTGATGAATAAATATAAATATTATCAATCGTATGTAGTCATCACACAACATTTAAAGAAACACTTGCATTAAAAAATGTAAGGGTGGTACGCCCTTGCTTGTCACGTGATCATGTGGCGCCTAGTTGGATGGCTAGCGTGGATGTTTTCAAACCTTGTTTCCCGTTATAAAGTATTTGGCCATTCAACTGGGCGGGAAATAACCACGTGATCAGCAGATGCTGTGAATATTGCCAGTCTTATTTGTCGCACAGAGAAATATTCGAATTACAGATATTTATCAATAAAAAAGCTACAGAATTAGGAAGAATGCTAATCTTACAAAAATGGCGATAATTTCAGATTTCATCTCGTACAAACATATATGCCGCCAAATTACGATAATATTCTAGTTTTTTTATACAAAAAATACCTAATTGAAATCTATTTTATTGTGACTAAGTTAGCAACTTCGGTGGCGCTCGTTTTCAGTTTACTTTCTTTGGAGCAAGCGAAAATTTTCTGTTTTGGAAGCAACCAAAAACATATGAATCCGCTGTCACTATGAGGGCTGGTCAGCAGTTCCTCTTGTAAATTGAAAGTCTTACAAGTGCGTTGAGCATGGGCAAGCAAAAGCTCGAATACTAGAAGAGGGAATTTTTCTTTCCTTTCTTTACAAAATATTTTTTTAACGTTTGTTCCAAAACACTGCTTATGTGCTTGTACTGGCGGGCCTGCTAATCATAAGAAAACTTTTGCTTGTTCAGAAATAATCAAAATATAGATTGCCTACGAAGCTTTCTTACAAATACTATTATCACGACTGCAAAATATTAAGTATATATATTTAGTTGGTTAACACATTTCTTTGCTTGCATGTGAAGTCATCGCCGCCATTTTGGATGACTTTTTTTCGTTGATGATCGTCATATGTTCTTTTCGTTTTAGAAGCTGCGTATTTGTCATTTCTCTTTTTTTTTCAGTTGGAGCTACGCCAAGCCAAGTGCTTAAGTAGGAAAATCTAGTTGATTATAAGTGTGTGTCTGGTATGGATATTCTTCTTAGTTCAAAGTGCTCTGCTCCACGACCATACGGATCTTTTTCATCATCAAGTTCTGGGTCAAAGTTTCCTCCCGTCTTCAATGCAAAGATCAAGTCATCAAAGTCTTGGGTTTCCATCTCGTCTTCAAAGGTCTCGTTTGCTCGACCAAAAGAACCAGTATCGTCCATGTTGATCATCAACTTGCGGTTACTACTTGGCGTTGCTACGTGATCAAGTTCATCCCATTCGCTCTGTAGATAATAAAATCATCCAGTTAGCTTTAATCATGGTTCTTGGGGAATCCGGGAGTGAAGGAAAGTCTTTTGCACCTTATATTGTCTATTTATGATGATGTAGCAATCAAGGCGTTGCTCGATACTGTTGGATGGTAATCTAAGTGCATTCCATTTTATTGATCTTGATAACCACTTATTTTTGATCAAAGTGAATGAAAATACTCGGAATAATATACGAAAGCCAGAAAGATTGATTATTATAGAAGTCAGGTTAATCTTAGTTTAGCTGTTTTATGGAATGCATTTCATTTTTAAAATTTCAAACGAAATTTAAAACTTGTTTGTTCAACTTTCAATTCAAGGATATTTGTCATTCTGTCCCCTTGCAGACCAAAAAAAGTGTGTATCTATTAAATATTGGTAGTGCAAATTCTACTGGTTGTATGATGAAGAAATAGAAAACGCGTTCGCGTGCTGTGTGCAGTTATAAAGCACGCAGGGGTTGGAATAACACGAGAGAAGTGTTAGGAGAAGCACGACAGTTACGGAGTGCATCTCGACACTTCTCGAGTGTTCTGCCAATTCCAAAGTGCTTTATAACTGCACACAGCACAGCAAGCAAGTTTTTATTTTTTATTTTTTAAGTTACATAAATGACAAAACTACTGAAAGTGCGCGGCGTGCTGTGTGCTCTCATAAAGCACGCGCTCCCAACCAATCAGAACGCGAGATTTAGAACAGTTGTTTTATAATAAGGCATGCAATATATTTTTAAAGGAGTAAAGGAGCCACTAACAAATTTAGTTTTTCTAAGTAGAATCGGTTGGCCTCCATGTGTTGACGTTGATTCTCGTATCTGTGTGTATGGGTTAAATCGATTAGAATGAATGATAAGCTGTACCCAGGAGAAGAAGAAGGGTGGGGAGGGGGTGGGGGATGGGGGGTTCTAGGATGTCTATGGCCCTCCTTCTCATTGGCATTTGTGTTACGTTTACAGATGTTTTGGGGTGACGAGGGAGGGATATATTGCGGGTAGGTCACTCGGGGGAATGACGCCAAAAAGGGGAACTCCGGATACAACTGTTGAATGAAAAGTTTCAAAAATGTCTGTAGCAGATTTCTCATGACTGACAAAATTGGCTCTTTCTTGGTGTTGCAGGGCACCTTAGGCATGAAGACAATAAAACAAAAGCCGAGAGCAATAAGTTTGGAGCTAAACAATACCCTGCAATACAATAACCCGAACCCAGAATACAATACATCCTGCAACCCATCGCACAAACTCCGTAACATTCGGATCGAATTAGCAATGCCTGCGGATTGAACGGTTGTCTCGAATACCGTACCGTGACCGTGCGTGTTGCGTGACTGTCATACGAAATCTACACTATAGTAATTAGTTGAAAGTGAGTCATCCAAATTCTATTCGACAATGTTTGCAGGGTGAAATGACTTAACTGTGTCTCGTGTCGATTCTGCCGGGCTCGGCGTCGTACGTGACTAGAGTCGATTGTTAGTTCTCTCCTGTGCTTCGAGGGTTTTCCAGGTTCTTCAAAGTAATGGGCCGTGAAAAATTGGTAGGACACGGAAGAGGAGAACGACATAAAAGCCTTCGATCCTACCGACACTTTTGGCAATAATTAGTTTCCCTAGCCGTTTAGCGCACTGGTAGGTGGAATAAATAGACTTACCGGCATCTCGGGAGATTGTCCCATCTTGAATCTTTTCGAGCTGCCTGAACTGTGTTCTGTTCCCATCTGACTTCTGAAGAAATCATCGTGGGTTTGGATTGGGGGCGGCTCCCCCCTGAACGCGTAGGTTTGCTTGAAGACCCCACGTACTTGATTACGTAATACGAAGAAGAGGATGAAAACATAGAGACCCTGAAGGATAAAGGATATTTACATACAGATCAGCGCAACGATATTCTTAACCGAAATGTCGAGGAATATTTCAGTTCGCGTGCTTACGTACGTAATTTTTTGTTAGCCAATAGTAACCCATATTGGATACAAGCGAAAAACGTCTGCGCATGCGTTAATTCCTATTTAAATTAGTCAAAACGTCTTCATGCTATTGTAAAAATGTGTAAAGGTGGCTTTCAAACATGCCTGATAATTTGGACTTCACAAAATACCAAATTTTAAAATTACTTTTGAAACTTGAGACTAATTCTTTCATATTGACTTAATCAATGCAGTATCTTGGTATAAAAAAAGCCGGTATACTTGAGAAATTTTTTTATGCTCGGAGAAAATGAAGATTTATTTTCTCACTCACACGCTTCTAAGTTCTTAGAAAACGTGCTGAAATGCACGCATGCGCAAACGTTTTTCTCTAGTGTCACCATAACAAGTGTCAATTAGTATTATGGACCTCTATCACACGGCGGCCATGTTTATTCTCATGAGAATAAAAACCTTTGTTTCCCCAGCATAAACTAATTCTTAAACGCTTGAATTTGAGGCTACGCGTGGTGGAATCTATTGTTCAATCCAACATTGAAAATACTTACTGTAAAATGCCTGTTGCGATTTATAATTCTAGCTATTCATTAAAATGTTATTTCTCTTGTAATGTATGTGTATTAATAGTACATACCAGTATGACGTCAAGGATAACGAATAAGATAATCATCCACAGGTAGCCGTAAGCCAGGTGAAGACCAGCAAACAACCACGTGATGGCTACACCTATGAACAGTATGATCACGTTGCGTACCTCTGTTGATAACAAATGGACACAATATAATGTAAGAATGAAATAGTATCACCGCTAATACGACTGTTCACCAGTCAGAGAGTGAGTCAGTGAGTGAGTGAGTGAGCGAGTCAGTGAGTGAGTGAGTGAGCGAGTCAGTGAGTGAGTGAGTCAGTGAGTGAGTAAGTCAGTGAGTGAGTGAGCGAGTCAGTGAGTCAGTGAGCCAGTCAGTCAGTGAGTCAGTCAGTGAGTCAGTCAGTGAGTCAGTCAGTGAGTCAGTCAGTGAGCCAGTGAGTCAGTGAGTCAGTCAGTGAGTCAGTCAGTGAGTCAGTCAGTGAGTCAGTCAGTGAGTCAGTGAATGAGTATGGTAGTTGGCATAGTTAACTTGACAGAGTCCATGCTAAGGAAGACACTTGATACCTTTGATATTGTAGTGTCCTCGGTATATATCATCATAATATCTCCATTGCATGGTGACCTGGTAGGCTTGAGTAAACACCACAGCCACGAACATTAGGAACAGTAGCGTGGGTACAACGACTGAACTCAAGGCAGCGTAGGCATTGGGTATGAAGCACCTAACAAATACAAGGAATACTCCATTTAACTTTGGGCCATTTCGCTCATTTTCCTACAAAATAATTCGAAACAGGCTTTTTTCGAGTTCGAAATTGCCGCTGTGTTCCTTGATTATAGAACCCTTTAACTCAGGGCTAGCCCCATTTCAGTGTCTAAGATTTACGAATGCCCGAGTATGCACTCTCGACCCCAGAGCCATATCATACTTACTGCGCATGCTCTCGAAATGCTAGTTGTTCGTCGAGCATGCGCAGTAAGAATAACAGGACTCTGGGGTCGAGAGTGATACCAATAATAAAATATAGAATGTACTACTTCCACAATACAGAAACTTTGAAACTCCACGGACCTTTACTGTAACACGTGAATATTCTGCTCACATTAGCTAACCCTGAGCAACAGAGAACTCGACAGTTATTGGCCTCTATTTTAGACATCGACAAATGCCTTAGTGATAGCTCGCTCGTTCTCGCCCAATATACGTCTATTATAAGGTTTTGATATAATACTTACATATCGCCATTCAAGTGCACATCACCATACATTTGATGAAGGTTCCAAGAAAAGGCTGCTTGTGCTACGATGATGTAGAGTACTATGATGACCACCGGGATACCTGTGGAATGAGACACACGTCAGACAATGTTCCATGAGGCGGCACACTAGTGAATTCAAAGTAACATCAAAATTGTATCTAGTATTTTTTATCTCGCTTTTTCAAAAATACAATTAAGGGTAAATTTAAACGACATATTTCCGTTCAGGCAACGCCACAAAATGTAGTGAAAGCGAGAGAAGGGTTAAGACTAAGTGTTTCAAGACGTGTTCGTGGGGAAATAGTTATGCCTCTTTAATCAAACAATCACTTCTCTAAGTATCTAATTACAACTGCGTAAGCTAATATTGTAACATCTCCCCTTTTATAATGTTTGAAATACATGGCTGGGATGATATAGAAAAATTTTAAAGATTTAAAAAATAAATGACCAAACAAAATGGCTGACTAAACTACGAAATGATTATATGGATATTAAAGTTCAACTGTAACAAAATCAATGTCCTATAAATGTTCGGTAGTCAAGTAAACCGATCAGGTTTCTTAACCACTCTCTGACTTCTTCGCAGTACAGGTGGATTGACCGCGGGTTCTGACGCAGGTAGAACTTGAGGTGTCCTTGCACTGTCTGCCTCTGGTGATGCTTGTGTGTCACTAGCTGGTTCTTTCGGTGCTTCGTCGACGGGCTTTAAAAGCTGTCTGTTTCGGCGAAGTAACTCTCCGTTCGACTCAACTAGGTATGACCTGTCTGAGAGTTTCTCTTTACAGTTCCCTACTTCCCAGGGCTTGCCTCTCTGGTTTGGCGCTACTCTTACTTCTTGGCCTATTTCTAGGTCTGGTAGGACCTTTACATGTCTGTCGTAGTGACTTTTGGCTTTCTGGCGCTTAAGGTGGATTTTGGTTGTCACACCTTCCGCTACTTTGGGATACAGAAGGTTAGTTGCTATGGGGACTAGTGTCTTTGTTCTCCTAGACATCAAGCGCTGTACTGGGCTGCTCTGCATTCCTTGAGTGGGGGTATTCCGATAATCTAGCAAGGCTAACCACGGATCTTTACGGTCTTGCATGGCTTTCTTGAGCAGGCTCTTGGCTACTTTCACTGCTGATTCCGCCTTTCCATTTGACTTTGGGTGGTATGGCGATGAGGTGACATGTTTGAACTCCCAGTCTCTTGCGAATTCAGCAAACTCGTTGCTGACGTATTGAGGCCCGTTGTCGGATACCAGCACATCGGGTATCCCATGTCGACTGAACTGTTCCTTCAGAAACTTGGTAATGGATGCTGAGGTTGTATCTTTCAGAGGACTTATTTCTATGTAGTCTGAGTAGTAATCTACCAAGACTATATAGTCTCTGTTCTGCAGCGTGAAAAGATCTGTGCCTAGTCTGCTCCAAGGTCTGTCGGGTATTTCGTGCGACTGCATTGGCATGCTGGGGTTACTTGGTTGATATTCTGAGCACACATGACAAGCCTTTACTGCATTTTCGATGTCGTGGTTCATTGCTGGCCAGTAAACGCGATCTCGTGCTTTCCTTGCACACGCCTCGATTCCTTGATGACTTGAGTGTAACCTCGCGACTACTTCAGATCTGAGGGCTCGAGGTATGATGATGCGTTGATTCTTGAATAAGATGCCGTTGTGGAGTGTCAGTTCCTCTCGGAAATGCCAGTAGTCTCTGATAGCTACTGGTACTTTGTCACGTACGTCAGTCCATCCTATTAGTATAGTATTCTTAAGTGACTGCATTGTAGGGTCTTGCTCTGTGGCTTTTTGTAGTTGCGCTAACCTTTCACTTGTGACCTTTACATTGTCGAGGGGGTTGATTCCTTCTAGTTCTAGCGCAAACACTTGGAACTCGTCTCCAGGTTCTCCTTGGTCTGCGAGGAAGGCTCGTGAGAGGTGATCTGCCACGTACATTTGTTGTCCTGGCTTGTAAGTTACGTTCAGGTTGTATCGCTGTAGGCGTAATATCATCCTCTGTAACCTGCTGGGTGCTGCTAACAAGGATTTCTTGAAGATCGCTTGCAAAGGTTTGTGGTCTGATTCTACTGTTATCAGCTCTCTCCGTGTGATGTACTGGCTGAACTTTGCACAAGCGAAGACGATTGCAAGACATTCTTTTTCGATTTGTGCGTAGCGTTGCTCAACTGGTGTGAGAGTTCGGGATGCAAACGCTACTGGTTGGCCGTTTTGAAGCAAGGTTGCTCCGAGGCCTTTCTCACTAGCATCACATTGGATAGTGACTTCTTCGCTCATGTCATAGTACTTGAGTACTGGATGCGCAATCACGAGTTGTTTAACTTCTGAGAAGGCTTTGTCGTGCTGGCGTGACCACACAAATCTTGCATTCTTTGTGGTTAGTTCACGAAGAGGCAGTGCGACTTCTGATAGTCGAGGGAGAAACTTGGAGAGATAATTTACAAAGCCTAGTAGGCTGAGTGTCTCTTGCTTGTTGGTAGGCTTTGGCATTTCGGTCACTGCTTTGACCTTATCTGGATCTGGCTTGAGTCCGGTGGATGACAAGATGTGTCCCATGAACTTCACTTTTTTTCTCCGCATGATGAGCTTCTTGCTGTTCAGCTTTAAGTTGATCTGTCTTGCTCTCTTGAGCAGACGTAGCAGATTTTCGTCATGGTTTTTGTTGGCTTCTGCTAATGTGTCACCGTAACCGACCACTAACATATCGTCGCGGAGCACTTCCACGCCTTCTAGGTCTCCCAGTCGCTCGTGTAGGGTGCTTTCGAATTCCTCTGGGGCTGAGCTGACGCCAAAAGGCATGCGTAGATATCTGTAACGGCCAAATGGGGTCCAAAAGGTTGTAAGCTTACTGCTAGCTTCGTCCAAACCGATTTGGTAGAACCCATCCTTTGCGTCTAACGTTGTGAAGACTTTGGCCTTGCCGAGTCTGGGTAGCATCTCGTCCATCGTAGGCATTTGGTATTTGGGTCGTTTGATCGCTTTGTTTAGATCTTTGGGATCCAAACAGATTCCTATCTTTCCAGGTTTGGCTACAACGACCATGCTGCTGATCCATTCGGTGGGTTCTGTCTCTTTGACGATGATTTTCCTTTTCTCGAGTTCAGCTAACTTTGTTTTGACTTCCTGGCGAAGCGTAACTGCGATTCTTCTAGGCGCGTGTTGAACTGGCGTGACATCTGGGTCAACTGCGATTGTAGCGTTACCAATGTTTCCCAATCCTTCGAAGACGTCTCGAAAATCTTTTAAGATACTTTCTTTAGTTAGGGGCAGAGTTCCGGTTTCTTGAACCGCGTGGACTTGATGATCGATGTTTAACTTGATTAGATCTAATTGTTGGCATGTCTCGGCTGATAAAATTGGTTTGTGGTTTCCGTTGACAACCTGAAATTTGAAGCAATGTTTTTCGTTGACCTTAAGTGTCACTTCACCTAATGTTTCCATGACTGATCCATCAAACAATCGTAGTTTGACATTGCTTTGCTTGAGCGTCGGATTACCGTCTTGGTTGATGATTGCTACATCCTTGTGGCTGATTACGTTACAGGTCGCTCCTGTGTCTAGTTGGCAGTCCAAATCCGTTTTATAACTGGAATTGGTGTTCATAAACTCAAGCTTTGCAAAAAGCTGCTTGCCCTTCGTTTTCACCGAACCAACTTCTTCAATCTTCAACGTGAATTCGTCGGATGAGTATTCTCCTTCTTCTGATTCTCCTGATTCAGCTGTCATCACTTTGACATTGCTTGACCTCGATTTACACACAGACGCGAAATGGTTTTGTTTCTTGCACGTTTTGCATTCACGGCCATAGGCGGGGCAGTCTTCTAACTTGTGTTTCTGAGAACCACCACAGCGGTAGCACTTGTAACTGCTCGTTCGTCGACTTGTAGTTCGTTTACTGTCCTCGCTTGGCGTTCTGTGGGAACGTCTGTTGTTGTACTTGTCACTTGGCTTGCTTGGAGATTTAGGCTTCCGTTCTCGTATTTCATTGATTTCTTCGTTATTTGTCTTATCCACTAGACTCATGGCTTTTAACTGACTGCTAGCTAATTCACTTGAGCGGCAAATGTTGAGGGCTTTGTTGAGATCTAGACTGTCCTCTTTTAAAAGACGTAGTTTTGTTGCGTGTTCTCGTATACCAAGAACGAGTCGATCCCTGATAAGCTCTTCCGTTAACGGACCAAACTGACATGATGAAGCGCATTTTCTAAGGCGATTTACGTAGCTATCTACGGTTTCTTCTGGGCCTTGAGTACAGCTGTTGAACAGATATCGTTCGTACACCACGTTGCGCTTTGGTTTGAAGTAGGCTTCTAGCGCGTTTAAGCATGTGTTTACGTCGTTCTTTTCTTCGTCACTTAACTTGAGATTAAGGAATATTTGCAGACATTCCTTCCCCATTACAGAGCGAAACGTTGCTAGTCGTATCTTTGGGTCTTGCTGGTACAGTCCGGTTGCGACTTCGTAGTCCTCCCACTGTTGTTTAAAGAAGTCCCAATTGTTTACTTGATCTCCTTTGGTATTCATCGGCGTTGGTACCGGAAAATGCGACGTGAATATTGGTCCTCGTGGACCGCTGCTGGTCGAAGCTTCCTCCTTACTTGACATATTACTTCTTCAATGCCTCGGCAGTAGGAACTTGACGGTTTTTTCAGCTACTTTGGAAGCGTTATTTCCAATTTATTTCTGACACCATGTTTCAAGACGTGTTCGTGGGGAAATAGTTATGCCTCTTTAATCAAACAATCACTTCTCTAAGTATCTAATTACAACTGCGTAAGCTAATATTGTAACACTAAGAAACCTAGCATGAGTATGGATCTATAATATTGTTTATTCTTGGCCAAGTTAATAAAATTGAGAGAGCATAAATAAGAGAGGGAGACTTCTTAATAAACTTCTCATTGTTTTGATCACTAAAAACGAAACGGAAAGAGTGCGCTTGCCAAGTTGATGACGCACTGGAGTAGGGTAAGGCGAAATCTAACTGCATTCGGTTACTAAAAATAGCCCAACTGGTGATTTACATGGCGCGCGCGTTATTGAAGAAGTTTCCCTCTATCATTTATGTTTTCTTGATAAAATACGATAAAATCTTTATTGTCAAACTTAAAGTTGAAGTAACCGTTTAAATATTAGATATGAAAATCTTTATTTTTCTTACCCCATCCAAGTACGAAGAACAGTACGTATTTCCTGTCGGTGTGTTCGTCGTTAAGAACAAGAATACGCCACAGATTCCATCCCTGAAACAGAGAAATGATTATTTAAAGCCCCGCTTACACTAGTGATTTTTGCGGCGATTTTTGCTGCGATTTTTTTTGCGATTTTGTCCATAATAAATAATGGTAAAGAATTTACTTGTAAAGTTTTTTTCAGAGTACCAAGATTTTCCTAGACGAATGTCTCTTTCGAAGGATGAGACAAAAGATTTCATATTTCCGAAAATTGCCACAAAAATCGCAGCAAAAATCGCCAGTGTAAACGGGGCTTTAAGGTGACTGCATAATTTTTGAAATGCGATCTGAGCCCACGATGTGCGAGCGCACCAAAACCGTAGAAAAAACCTTCAAAATTTTATTGAGGAACCATACACGCTTTGAACTTCAAGAGGACAAAACCATCAAATTTTGTGTGTAAAAAAATGTATGTGCTTAATCGAGAAAAAAAACTTTGAAGAAAGTCGATTAAAAAAAGTTAACCTCAATCAAGGAGCTGCAATCAAGTTCAAGTATTCTTACAGTTGTCCCAATTAATAATTATTTAGAAAATGACTTTACCTGAATGAACATCCATGAGAACTGGCAGAGGAAGAAGTAATGAATGAACATTCCCAGAACAGAGCACCGTACAGGAGGATCTTCTGTGATGACCGCCTGACTAGAGCTTACGTATGCACCAACAACATACATCAGCTGTAAACAGAACATGAAAACAAAACTAGTTACTAGGGAACATCAATTGTATCAATCAGCTGAATGAATCTCACACCAACTACATAAATCAGCTGTCAACAGAACATGAATACAAACTAGTTACTGAGGAACCTCAATTGTATTAATCAGCTGAATAAATCTCATTGCCAGCCTATATTGACAGGCAAACACTGCCATCAACCAGATTCTATAGAGTATTTGCACTATCACGTGGTGGCAGCCATGACAGGAGGCATGGAGTTGGTGTGACAGTAGTCTTTCTCCCCTGGGAAACTGAATTCTTTCTTATGTAAATCAGACTAGACCAGATTCAATTGTTCCTGCCTCCTGTCATGGCTGCCATCAAGTAAAGGTCCATTACTTGGTATCAACCAGCTGAACGAATCTTATTACCAAGGCCTTCAGTGGAGGGCAAGCACTTCCTTCCATGCTCAATCATTCATGTACTAAACATACCATTCAACTGGTACGAATTCCTGTACATGAGACCCTAAAAGAACTAAGTTTGATAATCACCTTTCCTGTTTTTCATATACCATTTTAGAGATAGCGAACATGATGGCACAACATTAGGTACGACATCTCTTGTTCATCGTGTGTTATATGGCGTTTGTACCCAAGCTAGACCACAATGCATCATATTTATAGATCACCTAGAGAAGGCCTATTCTATGCAAGGACATATATCATAATGACGTCATACTAACCTGAGCAGCCATACATGCAAAGAACATGTGCATCAACAGCTTGGCCGAGAAGAGGTTATCCACTGAACATGCGTGGTGGGATAACAGAGCGAAAGCAAATGCACCCTGGAACAAAGAAAATCAAACAATTCGAAGTTCAAAGACACTGGATTATTCATCAAGAAGTTTAAATGGGCGCATGCGCAAACATAGGTCAAGATTGTGGTTTGACGAGCTTGTCGATGCTTTTGGTTCTTCCAGTTTTCATTTCTTTTCTTTTACTTGGAACCATCCTTAAATTGTTTTTCTATTTTTTTTTGTTTTTTTTTTTTTGATGTATTTACATTTGATTGCTATTATTTACTCTTGATAATGACAACGTCGAGTAAACTTATCGCCATAAATTTTATTTTATTTTACTTCATTTTACTTTACTTTTTCAAAACAGATGTTCCGTTAAGTAAGGGCTGTTTGTAATAAACTGACCCTTGTAGTATTGTAGTAAGAACTATTTTGAATTGTGATGGAATTTCGGTAGCACATCTGTAATAACCAAAGGCCTACAGTGAGGACACTCGAACCGTAAACACTTGGCCTGTGTCCAACAACATGGCTTTGGATGGTGTACAGTCTACATCCAAATCTGCCGTCATCCTCTTCCATCCTGCACGATAGCAGAAAACTATCTACATGCGCAGGTAGCCAGAGCTCCAAAGTCGACGAAATGTTTTATTTGGAGCTCGCAGGTTATATACAGCCGGAGAAATTAAAGATGTTCTCCAATGATTGTCCGCAAAACCGAATTTGTTTTACAGGTTATTATTTACTGACCTTTCGATTGATTCAAACCCTCTAAAATTAAGCATTGAGTTTTAAAATACAGAGTGATCAAAATAAGTTTTATTTCCAATCGATTGGCTTATGGGATGATTTACAGTATGTATTTTAAAAAAGTGACTTCAATCTTGATCGAGGTGTTCAAGGTTCGAGTCGGTCTTCACTGTACTATGTACCAAGAACAGTACACAAACTTCTCATTTGATAAATAATAATAATAAATAAATAACTTTATTTAAGTGTCGATGTATTTAATTCATGTAACTAATTGGGGACACTGAAATGAAACTGAAAATGAAGAAATAATCAAGGAAACATAAAGTGTTTTAAGAATCCCAACTGGCAAGGAGGCAAACCAGTTGGCTATTTACAAGCATGGTCGAGAAACTGAGTTTGAACTAATCAGAACCCAGGACAAATACAGTCTCAGCTAGTGGCTACAGCGGGACTCCAACTCAGTACCACCGGATTGCGAGATCGCCGCTATGACCACTCGACCATGCTGCTTGATTTGATAACAATTCAATGTACTTACCATACAGACAAAACAAGCAACAAAGAAATAAGTAGAATATCCAACGCGGTCATCACTTTGTCCTTGAGCAGCAAAGTTCGACATGTGGTTACACTGACACTCGACGAAGTCTTCTTTATCAGTCTGAAAATACCAACGATACCAGTTGCACTTAGTTACTAAAGCTAAGTATGAATGTGAAAACTATCTGCACGAGCGTTTCTTTTCCAGGTATTCTTCCTGGCCAATCCCTTTGTTTCTTTTTTCCTTTCCTACAAGAGCTTCCAGCTAATTTGATCATCAAAACGAACTCAAAGTCTACCAAGATTCTGCCAAGGAAACTCATGAAATGTAGATATCTTTTTTAATCTACATTTGAATTCCGTCGTTGAATCATAATTCGGGATTGTGGTTTAGAGGGTTCATAAATGTCCTGTACAGAACGTCGCGACGTCAACAGCTGTTTTGAGAGCCATTCGTCGTCCATAGTCTCATGAACGCTTATTGACGCGCTGCTGTCAAAACGTTTAATTTACCTTCACGCTGCAACCAGCTGTAGACCATTCTGACTTGGTAAAGTCCCAATACACACATCTATGAATACAAACACAGTTCATTAATGACGTATCGTTAATAATTTGCTGAGAATAGAGACGGAAGTAGATGCGCATGCGCAAAATAGGTGGAGATACGCATGCGCAATGGCTGTATATAGCGAGCAATGCATGTTTTAGGTTTTCTATGCTCATAATATAATGCGAAGGCTTAGAATATACGCATTTGTCTGTTAATGCATAAACTGCGACACCTAGGAACAGCCAATTTTAGTATTTCTAATTTCCATTTGTTATAAATCTGCATGTGATAAGTTAAGCGAGATGTCAGTGACTGAATAGACCTCTTCGGCTTAGGGTAATGTTTTCCCATTTCAGACCACGTCATTCCCTTGAGAATAAGATTCTTTGTTTGAGCTGTATCCATATTCATGTGCCTTCTCATGTGCAACCGAGCGTAAACCTTAAACGAAGAAATGATACTCTAGGGAATGACATGTGGTCTGAAATGGGAAAACATTACGTCAGAGCCGAAGAGGTCTATTTTTTTCTCCCCTTACTTGGCTCCTTTGGGCGTGACACGTTTGTTGTTGGAGTAGATTACATATGTGTTGGGGTTTTTCGATTTGCTCACGGCTGAGGTGTCATTTAACGAGGTGGAAAGCACCTATGAACAGAAAATGAAACAATTAAAATACAGAAGATAACGTTTAACATCCCTCCACCTTATCACAAAGATATCAACTCGCATATTCATTCTAAGTGGCTAGTTATTTGGAAAATAATTTATTAAGAAACGCGGGCGCAAAATTTGGACAAGTGTTTGATTTTGGGGGAGGTGGGGATGGGGGGGGGGGGGATCATGCAGTATTTCATAAAGGCATTTAGTCTTCAACGAAACAAGAAAAGGTCCTTCAGTAGCCTAGTAAACATCATAATAAATATGCGTTTTCCCATCAAAGCCTCTTTGGTGGCAACAAGACAATTCGACATTGCCATGGTAACGGTAAAAATTACCTTGTCGTTAAGCACGGCACCGTTAAACCAATGTGAGCTATGGTACTCGATAAAGTGCACATCATTGCACTGAGCGCTTTGACTGGAATCAACGCCGATGTACAAGTTGGAAGGGTAGGAGAAGTAATGCTTGCCGGTCCTACAGTGAAAAAATGTATGGGTATATCAGGAATACACTTCTGTTGTAACAAGGCCAGAGGAGTGTTTGTGAAAGGACTTTGCGTATATATCATCATCAATATAATACCATCTTCACCAGCACCCATATCACCATCATCATCATCACCATCACCACCATCATCATCATCACCATCGCCAACATAACCATCACCACCACCATCATCATCACGCCTATCACCAGCCTCATCACAACATCATCATCATCTTTATCATCATCACCATCATGGTCATCATCATCCAATATTTTTTTAGATGAATCAAATTTTTTATAGTTCTTTATGGCTGCTGATAATGAGTTTCATAAGGAAGGAGCAGCAATGTCAAAAGAACGAGCACCGTATATCTCAGTCTTGCGTCATTGCGTATTCTTAGCAGACCGTCTTCACTTCTGTATCATGCATGTCATTCTAAATACTTACACTGATTTCAGCTGCAGTCCATTCAGCATGGATGGAGGGTTCCTGTAGGCTGTTGCGTAAGCGTACTTCCCCTTCAATCCTAACGAATCCTTTGTTGGACAGGATGTCCCGTACGCCAAAGAAAAGGCAAACATTTCAAAAATGGGCGCCAGATCCACTCGACCTCTGATGATTTGAAAACAGCAAATGTTAAAATAAAAATCCGCAATACACAAACGCATTTTATTCCTCCTAGGCGCAGCCTTTTTTTAATGGCTTTTTTAGAATCGAGGAATTGCGCAACTAATGGAATGCTAATACATGGGTCCCTCTTACTACAGATTGAGCGCCTAGGACTTGCACAACTAATGGAATGTTATTACATGGGTCCCTCTTACTACAGATTGAGCCTAGGATTTGCGCAACTAATGGAATGTTATTACATGGGTCCCTCTTACTACAGATTGAGCGCCTAGGATTTGCACAACTAATGGAATGTTATTACATGGGTCCCTCTTACTACAGATTGAGCCTAGGATTTGCACAACTAATGGAATGCTATTACATGGGTCCCTCTTACTACAGATTGAGCGCCTAGGATTTGCGCAACTATTGGAATGTTATTACATGGGTCCCTCTTACTACAGATTGAGCGCCTAGGATTTGCACAACTAATGGAATGTTATTACATTACTTTCATGAACCATTCAGAGATGGATCACCAGAAAGCACAACGCTAACTTAAGCAGTTTTCTATTGTTCTTCTAACTGAAAAAAATATTTCGTGCTTCTATACGCAGTAGTCGTTATCTCGCGAGGACGTTTATTGTTTATGTCATACCTCGTGTTGCTTCTAGGAGTCAAAAGCTCGTCAAAGATGTCCATGAGCGTTGTCTTGGAGATATCTTGCAATCTAAACATAACATTATATGAATTTATGTTATTATATTTTTAAAATCAAATATATAGTAAATATATTAATTAAGAACATATTTATATGAATGTAGAAGAAAAGCAAGTACAAAATGAAGAGACTGACATATCAAACGCACCGCAATAGATGGTGAATTGCGCTAGATTTACGATATTTGGTGTGAGACTTCATATATGGACTGCTTATAATGACGCTTAGAGCAGCGCAGTTTGCGATTTTTACGGAGCCCTTTGGTTTTAATTAATGCACCTATGGGGAGGGAGAGGGACAGAGGGAGGGGGGAGGGAGGGAAGGAGGGAGGGACAGAGGGCAAGAGGGAGGGACTGAAGGAGGGAGGGAGGGAGGGCAGGAGAGACGGAGGGCAGGAGGGAGGAAGGGCAGGAGGGAGGGAGGGTCGGAGGGCAGGAGGGACAGAGGGCAGGAGGGACAGAGGGCAGGAGGGACGGAGGACAGGAGGGACGGAGGGATGGAGGGCAGGAGGGATGGGGGGCAGGAGGGATGGAGGGCAGGAGGGACGGAGGGCAGGAGGGACGGAGGGACGGAGGGACGGAGGGAGAAATAACAATTATAAATCAGGTTAAAACTTTATCGAGATAAAACTAAGACAGCTTCTTACTTTCTCTCTAACATCAGGGGCCTGTTTTTCTTGTAGTCCAAAATATTTTTAATGGTGTCTTTAGTGAGGGCCAAACGGGCATTGTCAAGAGGTTTCTTCACGTAGATCTTCAATTCAGCCAGGATCCTAGGAGAACAAAACAAGTAAAGCAAGGGGAAATATAAACTTAGGCGGGCCACTAGTTGACCTCTCTTTTATTGCAAAGCACCGCATAGAACAGGTTGTACAGGGAAGGACATAGGACAACACAGCATAGCCTAGCATAGTATAGTAAAGCAAAGTAAAGCACTGCACAGCGCAGCGCAGCACAGCATCACATAGCACAGTATAGTATATGATAGCAAAGCATAGCAAGGCATAGAATAGCGCATAGCACAGCATAGCTCATAGCACAGCATTACTCATAGCCACAGCACAGCACAGCACAGCACAGCACAGCACAGCACAGCACAGCACAGCACAGCACAGCACAGCACAGCACAGCACAGCACAGCACAGCACAGCACAGCACAGCACAGCACAGCACAGCACAGCGCAGCGCAGCACAGCACAGCACAGCAGAACATGTTTACTTACTCGTTAATATGTTCATCATTTAAAGGTAGTCTTGATCTGGCACGGAGGGCAAGGAATCTCGTTGTATCTTCATCATTAGATATTATCACCATAGCACGACTAGTCTCCTTATTGATACTGGAAATACGTAAAAGAACGAACCTACGTTATACTCATTTTCAATATAAAGCGAACCCTACAAGACATCAAGCTTCCTGCCTTCGACCAATCAAATCTTCAACGACCTGAGTTGAGTATCATTTTGATTGAAGGAAGAAGGACATCTAGTTAAATTTTGGTTACGCATTTTTGACACAGGGCGAGATAAGAGTAGAAATCATTGAAAATTGAAAGCTTAAATTCATTTGACGTCATTTCCTGTCTCGTGCAGAATATTAATCAGCTGAATCACAAGATTTCAATAGAATTCTTTTTGGTTGACAGCACATGGTGGTCAGTGTGGGACCACTATTTGGAGCAGATATTGAGATTTAAAACTTTATAAACTAATAAACATCTAGCAACATTTGATGGATCATACTTATGTTAATCGAAGTATTATGATCATCCGGGTGGATGTAGTCCTGAGAAGGACTGTTTGATGTGACTGACGTTTCGACAACCTGAGCGGAAGTCATCTTCAGAGTCAAGTGAAGAATAAAAGTCAGATTGGTCATATTTATACTGCCAATTTGATGTGACCAGTAACGTTTCGACAACCTGAGCGGAAGTCATCTTCAGAGTGAAGAATAAAAGTCAGATTGGTCATATTTATACTGGCAGTATAAATATGACCAATCTGACTTTTATTCTTCACTTGACTCTGAAGATGTCTTCCGCTCAGGTTGTCGAAACGTCAGTCACATCAAACAGTCCTTCTCAGGACTACATCCACACGGATGATCATAATACTTCGATTAATATTAATTCACCTGGGTTCAGACCGTTCTATACAATTGGATTATACTTACATAGCCTTGTTGGTGACGTTGAGGATCTTGATCCTGAATGCCTTTGGATAGCGACTGTCTGAAGGAGTCTCAGGAGTCAGGGTAATACTAATGGTCTTTCTTGTCTGTTGGTGGAAACGTAGGTAATATATATAAGTAAAGAAAAAACACATGGCACGGCACGGTAACGGTATATACTCGTCCCAAGAGGGAATGGTTTAGAGTCTAGCCATTTTATTATCTGTCTCGATGCATTTTTAGCTTTTTTACTTCTTTACTTATAATATACATTTTTAGAAAATATTCGCGTGATAATGGCATGTCTCTTACGTCACCTCTGTTGTCCCACGACTAAAACAATAATAAAATCTTGTCAACACTTTAGGCTTAGAAATCGCTACCGCAACAAGCAGGGTACTAATGTGCCTGGCAGTAGGCATTGTGAATCATGAGATACAATAAAAAAGAGATATCCAGCAATAGACGAAGTCTCTCACCATCAGCCCAAGTCTCTAAACACTCGCCCCAGTTTCTTCATCACTCGCCCCAGTTTCTTCACCACTCGCCCCAGTTTCTTCACCACCAGCCCCAGTTTCTTCACCACCAGCCCCAGTCTCTTCACCAGTAGCCGCAGTCTCCTCGTTTCTAGCCCCAGTCTCTCACCACTAGGTTTATTGTTCTCACCAGTAGCCCCATCTCCTCACCACTCGCCCTAGTTTCTTCACTACTAGCCCCATTCTCTTCACCAGTAGCCCCAGTCTCTCACCACTAGCCCCATCTCCTCACCACTCGCCCTAGTTTCTTGGTCTACTATGTGTGCTCGATACTTACCTCCCCTGGTTTGAATCCCAATGTCTTTGTGCTTGGCTGTTGATAGTCTTGATTGACAACAGCTTGTGACGTAGGGATGCCAGATTCGGTGGATTTCTCAGGCACCATCTCTGTACCATACGTCACAGTGACGTCAGTCGTGTTGCCATAGCTACGAACGACTTCTAAGGTGACCTCTGTTGTCTTAAGGTTAACTGGTTTATACCTGAAAGCAAAAGAGTTTCATTAGTTTAACACGATCAAGCCCGAGCCTCACACGTTTGACTTTGAACGAGGAACTTACAGGTCCTGGGATGAGAAGCCGATCACACCATACGGGTAGTCACTGTCAAGTACAGTAATAACAGCTGAGCTGGCTGATGGTATTATTCTGGCTTGTACGGAGTTTTGGAGCTTCACCAGGTCAACGTGGAAAGAGTATCTGAATTCAGGTATCTGAAAAAAAGAAGACACACGTACGCAATTACTCCTTGCAAGTAGCCCCTTTTAGCTTTGGCCTAATGTTTTTAATATCAGACCACATGTCATTCCCTAGGGTATCATTTATTTGTCTAACGGTTCTGTATGATAAGCCACATAAATATGGATAAAAAAGAGAATGACACATGATCTGAAATGTAAGAAAATTACGCCCAAGGTAAAGAGGCCTATTACTGTGAGTAACCAAAGCCAACGAGCCAGCCCGTACCGCTCGGAACGAGTTACATGATTGGATTATAAAACAATAGATTGGTCATCCAAACGATAGCACTAAACCTAACCTTTACAAAAGCGGTACTGTACTTAGGGAGTAATGAAAATCCAGCTTTCGAGCGGTACTGAATTACTCGAGCCAACGCCAAAGATATAGTGTTGATTATTAGCAACAGAGCATGTAATAAAGTGTACTTCCATAGTTGTACTTACGTCATCCTTCTTTATCGTTATCACGAGGTCTTGTTCCATGACATCACGGTCAAAGGTCACAGTGCCCTGGTATTCTTCTACCTGTGGGCGCTTGTCTGGTTCACGAACACGCCACAACACCTGATAATAAACGTATACCAACGTTTAACTTCAATAAAAAGCTTCTGTATACCGATTTCAAAACCGTTTTCGGTCGGAGATTTAAAATCTGAAACCGAGGAAATTGTAATATATTTACTGCAGAAAAACGTAGTTTCCTTTTATATTGGAATAGCGGTTTTGCACCATCACGTGCCCATCCCACAATACTGCTTGGGCTTCCTGTGGTTAGATTGATAGAACGATAAAATCCCTTTGCTCTTGGGAATTGAATTCTTTCTCATGTAAAACGACTGTATTGTTCCTGCCATCTAACATGGCTGCCGTCACGTGGTGGTGCAAAACCTCTATATAAAACATAACCTTGAGATTTTTCGTTTTTCAGTCAGAAAACATCAAAGCACAAAAACTGCGCTTAGTCTCAGATCGCCCATATCAGATCTCGGACGGTGTGTGCAGTTAGGCCTGCAGCCGTGCATGGCAAAGCAATGTTCTAAGACATTTTGTTCTTGTTTCAAGCTTAAAAGTTTATATTGAAAAAGAAGAAAAGAAAACCAAAGTTATGTCTGTCTATACCTTAGATAGTCAAAGGATGCGAGAGCACAAACGATATATATAGCAGGAAGAAAAGGAAAAACAAAGAATGATTGAGTAAAAGAGTGAGAAACAGAGAAATTTTGAAACTTCCAATCTTATTGAACCCTGAAACAACCTCTAAGCTATTCTAAGTCAGGGCATGGCTCACAGATCGAAAGCAAGGAGTAAAGAAAGCAAAAGTGAATAGGAGGAACAAAGGTAAGAAGATAAGAGAAAGGACTTTGCACACTACCTTGACAGTATTGCAATAAAAGCAATTTGCGACCTGAAGAAAGAGAGAAAGAAAGAGAGAATGAAAGAGAAAAGTAGTACAAAGAACAGACGTATCCTTCAACCAAAACAGGATAAGTGAAAAACAAAAAGCAATAAGATGTTTAAAACAGATTCTGCACAGCCAAGATAGAAGTTAGACACTCTACTCCAGACACAGTTTTACGTCAAGAGAAAGGGTGGATGTATCACTTGATGCTGAGTGCTGGTTATTTCTACCGTAACACACACAAGATGAATGTAAGAGTAGCTTGTTTGGGGCAGTTGTAAAGAAGCCACGTCGACATGCGAGCTTATTAAAGACAAGTAGAGACATAAGGGTAGACTAGATTAGTTTCAAGCTAAGGGTAAAGTAAATTAAAAAATAATCTTTCGTAAAACCTGAAATGGAAGGGCGAGCTGAATTTCGAACACTTAATGTAAGGTAAAGGACAGTTAATTCTGTCATTCTTTTCAGCAATTATTGCATGTTCCTTCTCATAGGAATTATGGATAGCATAAATAAGTGGTTGTCTGAGAATAATAATAAAAATAACGGGCCAAGGAAGCATAGGACTAGAACACAAGAATAAAGAGAAATATTGTACTTTTAATCTTAGAAAACAAATTTGAAAAAACAAGGTTTTACTTACAGTAACTCTCCCAAATTTGGCTCCTCTTCTCTCGAGCTTCAAGGTGGCTGTCGAAAAAAGATAAATCATCATGGACTTTCGATATGAGATGAACAGCAAATATGTGTAACGAGATTGTTAGCAAATATGAATATTGTTACGCTTCCTTATAAAGGAATGCCGACTTTGAAGTCCATGCTTTGGCTATGAAACCATACAGGGAACCAAGAGAATATGAACTTGTGAATGCTCTAGAACTAGTTCATGTTCTCTTGAGGGAACAGAATTACTGGGTCATGCAGAATGTCTATCAGCTGAATCAAAAGTTTACAATAGAATTCTTTCTGGCTGATAGCACTTCCCTGCTAGTAGAGTCTCCCTCGTTGGCGATTATTGGCAAAGTAAAGAATCGCCAACAAGGGAGACTTAGTTAACAGGGAATGACAGCACATGATGATGATCAGTGTTTGACCACCATTTGAAGCAGATAATGATATTTGAAAATTTTGATCAGCTGATTGAAACCCAGCGATGGAAATCAAATCCTAAATTCCTAATAATCAACCATTATCCTGCAATCTGTAGTGTGCAAGTGTTTGTAGGTATTGACGAGTAAATACCTGTAGCAGCGCCATCTTCATCAATGGTGGCTGACTGAGATCCTGATATGAAGCCAATCTCGCCGTTCATTAGATCATTCCCTTCGATGGTTACGACTGCCCAGGACTGAATGATAATTGAAATGAAATATATATTAACAATTAGATAAAGCACAAAAATTTCGTTTAGGCTCAGGTCGCCAATATCAGATCTTGGACTGACAACGTTTTTTGAAATAGGTGTGTATACAAATACACTAGTTACCTGTAAGTTGTCACTACTCGTTGACAACCTTGCTCCTCCAGTAGCACCAGTAAGGTATAAATACACCTTCTCGTCTGGTTCAGGCACCGAATCTTCTAGGATCGTTAACTGAATGGTTTTACTTTGTCCTCCGGCAGGGAAGGGGAAGGCACTCTGTGAAAACAAACAGACACGTCTCTTGTTTTAGCAATAATACCAGGAAACAATTTGTAGTATTTATACTCATTTATCTTCTTTTTATCAAGATGCAGACGCCTAGATATAGTAATTTATGTCAAATTTATGTCAAATTTCGGTCAAATTTATGTCAAATTTCTGTTAAATTTCTCTCACATTTCTATTAAATTTCCAACGCCTTAGTTAGTAGTTTTTGATTGACGGAAGCCAAAAACCCATTCAGGTGTCTTGGGCTGTGTTAGTCGCGCAAGTATGCATAAGCCTAGTCTTCTTCGCTCCTTTGGGAACATAGGCCCTTCACAAGTTTGAATAATATAAGGGTATAAAGGAAAACGAGAACATTTTACACTGCGGTCACGTTTGCTCGCTTCATATCTTTAGTGGAGAACTGACCTCAAAAGAAAAGGAAAATACCAAAACGAAAACAAAGATACGGAACGCAAAAACCTGAAGCTGTTAAACCCCAACCAAGGCTTAAAACAATATATCCTCTTTTTTTACTCCAAAGAAGGTCTAACGTACAAAACGTCAGTCAGTTTGCAATTCTTTTAACACGCCGGTGTTTAAGTTCCTTCTCAAATACTATAGATATAGACAATATATATATCCCACAACACAAAGAAGGACATGATACTAACATCAAAGTTGACCGTGTTCTCCAGCTTGTTGTAGTCATTCCCAACTGTAGCATTAGCATCTTGTGGTCTTTTTGCCAGCTCATCTTTCAGTTCCTTTGGACTGACGTCTTTGTCCCAAGGTTCACCACCACCCACAGTACGAACAATCACCGATACTGCTCCGAGAGTGCCTCCTGTGCGCTTAATGGTCAGTTCAACTGTCCGCGTGTTCCCGGATGTTGCATTCTCTGGAACTTTCATTGAAGTGGGCTCGAAACTGAAAACTCCGTTTGCGTCGTCGTTGTCTTTAACGTTGACTAGAGCAGCAGTGTTGGTGCCGAGTCGAGGGGAATGACCTAGTAAATAAACAGCAATGTATACACCTAATTGGAAAAACGTAGTCGGGTTCAAGAAGGTCATCATCGAAGCTAAGACCGAAAGGATTTTGGGTACTCCGAAATGTGTATTGTATTTGTATATTGATATGTAAAAATGTACAGTAGAGCAAAGTCGGTCAACCTAGATTAACAACATGCCAAGGCCATGATGCATAAAATGTGCACAGGAAGGGAAAACTGCAATACGCATGAAATTAGCGAAATTGTTTGTCTTCCCATGCTCCCCTTCGGTCTTAGCTTTGATGATATAACCTTTTTTTGAACCCGACAACGTTTTTTCAATTAGGTGTATATATAATAAGCCTAGCCAAGAGAATATATATAAAATGACATTTGGGAATATAGGGGCGCTGTAGAGTGGAAATAGGAGCAGACACAGGAGCAGATGGCTGCAAATCCTTCGTATAGTATGAATTAGAATAGCAGTATTGAAATCCCTTGCTTACCGCCTGTGACTCCTGTGATGTTAATATAGTAGCTATAGTCTCTTTCAGCGACGTCATTATCACGTGATGGTACAGTAAAGTTCTTTGTGTATTCGCCATCGGCCATGTCGACCGTGGCAGTTACACCCTGTGCCATGTAACGAACTTTGATGTTATCAAAGATGCTGAACAAACGAACCAGCCTGAACATCACCTGTAACAGAAACAAGATGAAGATATTTGGATTGTGATGGAAAATTAAAGGTGTGATCGCGTAGTTATGAAATACGGTCCACGACCGAGTGCAAAGATTAACAAATCGCTCACAGATTTCCAATACATGACGTCAGCTATGTTAAATAAGAGGACAGTCAATTAAGATTTCTGAGCGATTTATTTTTTTTACAATAAAATTTTAAAAAAGCATCTAAAAACAAGGAGAAAGTTTAAAAGAAAACAGTTCAAGCGCGCACTGGCTCCGTGCACGAGCGATTCGTCATTCTATGTGTCTGTCCTCTCATTGATCATAGTTGTTAGCCAATCAGATTGCGAGAATACGCTCTGTTATTGTAAAAAAAAAGACTATTGATCTTACTTGTCCACCCTCGGTGACGACTTGGGATCGAGAATCTGGTGCAAACTCAACTACACCGCTGTATTCAATGACCGCGGTACGGTTAGATAATGATGTTGTAACATTGGCACCTCCAGGTACAGATGACGTAGCTGATTGTAGATGAATGGCGTACACTAGTGGACTGGTAGGTGAGGTTTTTGGTATGGCCTGGCCAAAACAACAATAAGATTAAAAAAGGTCGTTATACCATTGCAAGTTTGAAAGAATAACCAGTGTCTTTTTGAAATCGAAAGATTTTCCTACATCCAAAACCCCCAACATGGTCAATTCCAAATCGATATCTGCCTTGATTTAAGTCAGCCCAGAGCTCGTTTTATGGTTCCATTTGTGATTTAGCCGTGCTCTGACTTTGATCAGCCCAGAGGTTGTTTCAGGGTTTGATCCGTGAGTTAGTCGTGGTCTGACTTTGACAAGCCAGAGGTTGTTTCAGGGTTCAATCTGTGAGTTAGCCATGCTCTGACTTTGATCAGCCCAGAGGTTGTTTCAGGGTTCAATCTGTGAGTTAGCCATGCTCTGACTTTGATCAGCCCAGAGGTTGTTTCAGGGTTCGATCTGTGAGTTAGCCATGCACTGACTTTGATCAGCCCAGAGGTTGTTTCAGGGTTGGATCTGTGAGTTAGCCGTGCCCTGACTTTGACAAGCCAGAGGTTGTTTCAAGATATCAATTAAATTCAAAAGTTTCATAAAGAAACGTAAACAAGCACATTAGGAATTCAATAAAACTATTGTCGAACAGTGACACTGTACCTTTACTGAGAAAGTCATGTTTCTCGTGTTTGGAGTAAAAACCAAGTCATTAGTCGTTGGTTCAATACGACCAGCGGTATATCCCGGTGGAGCAGAGTCAGGTGGGTAGCCCATAGACCACGTGACAGTCACACTACCATAAAGACCTTGACGTACAACCATGATCGATGAAACTTGATTATCTAGGAGAAAGAAGAATCCATCAAATTTGCTTAACTGAACTAATGAAATCTTTCAATGTGCAGAGTTTGAAATTGATGCTGATAGCGTAGATGTTTGAAATGACTGTGAAAATTCAAGACGCACGCCGGTCACGGTACGGCACTGACAATATCAAACGAACCAATCATAACAGGAATCTCAAACAAGTCTTCACTAGTAACCTGATAAATATTCGATACGGGAAACACGGGTGGCGATGCGACCCGGGTTAGATTTCCGGGCTCGGTGTCGTGTGAGTAGAGCTGTTTGTTAGTTCTCTCCTGTGATTTGAGGGTTTTTTTTCTACGGGATCTCCGGTTAGGTTTTGCTCCCTTTGAAAAAATCCACTTCTAAATTCCACTTCGATCTGGCTTTGAGTGCTTTATTCATGGGCCTCTGGTTATGGAGACTGAGTAATCATTCGATTCTTGCATGTTCGATGTAAAATGAATCACATAAACATTTACCATTTGCTGCGGTGAGTCTTGTTGAGCCGGCTGCAAAACTGAACAGCCCGTTAGCTGCCGTTTCTGGTACGGGAATGGTTGCTTGGAAGTCCGTGGACGACAGCCGTGGCCGTAAGAACGCTGAATCAAGACCTGTGAAATAAAAAACCAATCAGATATCAGATGGATAATCATATCAATCATGATGCACCTTGAGGTATAATTTACTCCATAGCCCACTTCACGGCTTCTCTGCCATCTTGAATAAATCATGAGAATTAACATTGAAACGAGACGAACGGTGAGTCACATATTTTCAATTTAAACTAAACTGAAAAAATTGAAAAGGAAGCAGAAAGCTTTTATAACGTCCACCGAGAAGATAGAAGATACTGCGATGTCTTAAAATCAAAAGCACAAGAAACAGGTCACCGTTCGTCTCGTTTTCGTATTCATTGTCATTTTTCGATAATTGAGTATAAGCAGTGACGAACGCGGCCTTATATTAGGAATGATATTCAAGAAGCACTTACCTTGACTGCTGGTGTATCGTGCTTTAGTCAGTGTAATCTTGAAAGAAGATCCGACAGCTAGAAATGCTGACAGCGCTACGTGTGTACTCACCTAACAAGCAAATCATTAAGTAAGCAACATACAGACTATCGTCTATAACAAAAACATCCTTGGGGGGAGGGGAGGGGGGTCAGAATTAAAAAACAATTCCAATCTTTTCCTCTTTCTTTCTAGTCTCATCAAAAAACCCATCATTTAATATTTTATAAATCAATCTTTATTAATATAAGATTTTTTGTTACCTCTGTTTTACCATCAGGAACCGTGACTGACCCACCAAGATTGCCAGGATACCACGAGGAGTACGTGACACTGTAATCAATAGTCACGTCACCAAAGGTTCCACGGTCACGCTGAATTGTAATGTTTAATTTTCTTGATGAGGAAGACACAAGTATCCCCTGAGCACCTGACTTAAGCTTGAATACTCCATGAGGATCGTCATTGGCTCTAGAAGATTAACATATATGGTACTATCAAAAAAAGCAAGGGACTGGTGACAAGTTTCAAGGTATACGTTAAAGGCATTATTTAACGCAAGTCTTTGTTCAGCAAGTAACTGTTCTTGCTAGGGGCTGAAGGTGTGCCTGGCGTGTATCAATGCTTATGACAATAAAAGCCAGCAAAAAATGGCCGCCATGTTGGATGAACCGAAGACGACAGCATTTGGCTCATCCAACATGGTGGCTATAAAAACACATACGACCCCAGAATATATCATACAAACCTTATTGTAATAGTGATATTTTGCTTGCTAGGAATCAAGTCTCCTCCGCCATCAACTCTATACAGCATGACCACAAATGTCTCATTCAGTTCTGGTTTGTCATCTCCCTTGATCTCGATGTTAAGAAATCTCTCCTTTATATTTGGAGGGAAGGTCAAGAAACCTGAGGTGGAAGCTACATCCTCGGGACCTGCGCCAATGGTTCGCCAGTAAACCTGGGTGATTGGTAAAGATAACTTTTAATTTGATTGCAAATGAATTGATCACTGAAAGTAAATTAACTGACAAATAAATGGTTGGACAGGTAAATTGATGGATAATTGTGGATAGATGGATGGATGGAAGTTATGGGATAGAGAAAGGGATGGATGGATAGATGGAAGGGATGGATGGAAGGACGTATAAATGGACAGATGGGTGAGTGGTTGGAGGGATTGAGGGATGGAGGGATGGTTGGATGGATGGATGGAAGGATGGAGGGATGGAGGGATGGAGGGAGGGATGGAGGGAGGGAGGGATGGAGGGATGGTTGGATGGATGGAGGGAGGGATGGAGGGAGGGATGGAGGGAGGGAGGGAGGGAGGGAGGGAGGGAGGGAGGGAGGGAGGGAGGGATGGACGGACGGACTGACGGACGGACAGGATAACTGTATGATTGATAGGGAGGACGGATGGATGGATAGATGAATGAATGAAAGGATAGAAAATAATTATTCAATTGACGGAAGATTGAGTCAAAAGATTTGCTGCTATTATCCCCAGTTATTTTGATACTCATTCAATTTTCTCCTTTTCCTTTTCTTTTGGTTTAACACAAGTCAGTTATGTTAATATGAGCATTAGCAAGACATACACAACGAAACGGATACAGTGATGTGTACTAATATTATTTTCTGTATTTACGACGAAAGAGTCTTCAGAATTATCCTGCATTAGATTAGATTTCAAATTAAATGACATTAATTTTATATCAGTTAGTTTAGTTCATATTTATTTATAACACTACTATTATGTCACGTGTGGGGTCACGCGTCATCCAAGTGGCGGGAAGCAGTCACGTGATAGTTTACAGCATTTCTCGTACATTGCACAAAAAGATGCACTACTTGAAAACTTTTTTACAGCTTTTTATACCTCACTAAGGAAGAAAAACATGTTAATTCAAGATTATGTTTTCTTTTTATTTTAAAGTGGCTTTGATTAAAATAAATGTACATCAGTGATTTTATGTTATTCAATCTCTCACTGACATTCCGTACTTTTACTTCTGAGCATTTTTAAAAAGTTTTTTTACACCGAATTAGCTTTACTTCGAAGTTTATAGTAATCTGTTAACAGGCTCATGGTACAATAGTCTGTGTCTATAAATTGCAGGCGTTCCTCGTTGGTTCTGTGACGGAGACTGGGGACGGGGGTAAAGATCCAACAAGTAAGGTCTGCAATGCAGGCTACCGCACGATCCTTCGCACCACGTGTTTTTTTACCAGTCCTCTAGCTTTCCACCTCTAAGAGGCGATTCTCGTTTAGTTAGTTTCAACATTGCTCCGCTTTCACTCCCTTTAAAAAACTTAAAGGACTAAAGGAAATGTCATAGCCAAGTCAGTTAGCTCACATACCTTCACTTCTCCTTGATCACCTACTGTTCTTTCTACCGTTAGAGGAATAGTAGTAGTAAGGTTGAGGTCAGGCTCGGTAACGACCATCGCTGAAGTATCTTTGAATGAGAACTTGCCATTGGGGAAGCCATGTTTGAGGACGGTGATGGTGATGTTGGATTGGACATTGTCAAGTGTAGCACCACCGGTTATGTCACTCAAATAAAGAAGAAAGATTTCTTGTGGCTCGGGTTCTGTCGAAATGAAAATATATAACCAATTGATAAATATTCGTTCAAACTGGTTAGAGCTGTGCTCTGATGTGTCATACATGGACTGTATAGCGGCTGCCAGAGGTGCCTTTGCATGCTTTCAGTTCGACCGGTACCCAACCAAATGAGCTAACCGGGAGGCGGTAACTTATAGTAGATTTATATTCGACTTCTTCACTAGCCTGCAAAGTAACCAAGGGTTTGTATTCGGTTGCACACAGGCTACGTCTTAAACCTCTCGACTTAAGCCTGGTATTTATGATTTCTGGTTTTCAGTCATCAGAATGTCAGAATTGGAAAGGTAGGCAGTAGGTCGCTTTGCCGGTCGGTCGGTCGGCCGATAGACGCGCCAAGTCGGCCATAATGTTTGTTCGTCGGTAAAACGGTCCGTCACCCATTCTACATTCTTTTTGTTCTTTTTCTCTCTCCTTTCCGCTATTTAGCGTAGCACTGCTTATAAACCATCTCTACGAACAAACAAGATTTTCACATACCTGTATACGCATCAAGTTTGAGCTCCAAGTATTGGGTGGATCCTTCACCATCAGCAAAGTTGAGACGACCATCAAAACTAGAGCTGGTAAAATCATCAGACAAAGGTTCACTTGTCGGTTCTATACTTATTACTTGCCACTTAACCTGGATATAAATAAATAAGACCCTTTAATAGACAAATGAGCTTCGTCTTTCCTCGCTACAGGTACCGTATAAGTTTCTTGGTATCGATTTCAATGTCTTTCTAAAAAAAATCCACTCCATGTAAGAGCTCATCTAAGGACACTCAACTCACATGCTAATTTTTACGGTCTGGGAGGAAAACTAGAGTGGCGAGGTAGAGAACGGCACATCAAACAAACACAACCCACATGTAGGGTTCAGAGTAGCATCGAAGCAGCAACTACAGGGGTGAAATATTACTGGGTTTCAATCAGCTCATGAAAGTCTTTGAATCTCATTATCTGTTCCAAATGGTGGTCATCACCATGTGCTGTCAGCCAGGACGATTTCTATTGCAAACTTGTAATGCAGCTGATGAATGAGATTCGCATGAGGCAGCAAGTGGCGTCACGTTAGATATTTTCAAAAGGTTTTACCCCAGTTTTCATAATCTAGACACCTGGGTATTTGGCTTCTATAAGTCAAAAAACTACTTTTGTTGAGACTGTTGACAATTTGATCAGTAAGGACCAAGAAACTCAGACGTCTAGCTAGGTCTCTGGTCAATGGCTGTATGATTATAAAAATTCTGTAAGTCTCGTGAACAATTGTGTTGGATCGTTACAAATACGGGAATACGATAGCTGATTGGATTATTCCCCCCCCCCCCCCCCCCAAATAACCTACCGATATAGCTCCCTGTGAACCATCTGTTCTAGATACACCAAACTTCAGGGTTCGTGTGGTATTAGGATTAGGCAGTCGAAGATCAGTACTGTTCACAAACCCCACAAGACCGTACGGATTATCGCTCGTCAGGATGTTGATGTTAATCGAACGTATCGAGCCCAGGACCGCTCCGCCTGACACTGAATCCAACAAAACTGAAAACGTTTCACGGTGCTCAGGTTTCGAGTCATCGATGATCGGAATGGTTATGTTGGCTGTCGTCTGGTTTTCGTCGAACGTAACTGAGCCCTTTGATTGGTTGTAATCTTCGCCGAAAGTAGCCGTGCCGTTGAGGACGATAAAGTGGACCATGACTCTCCCGAGGGCGCCACCTGGAAAAAATAGCTCTTTTATTTGAATCATCAGAATTATTTACGCACACGAAGAAGAAAGAAAGATGATAAAAGGAGACGGCCTAACAACACAAAGAGGAAGAGAAAATGAACGAAAGAAGAAAGCCAAAGGTAATGCCGCTGTGATAGACCGGGTCGGGAAATTATCTGGCCCAGTAGCACCATTATCTGAAAGTCAGTTGACATATTTATTGTCAAATTCCCTTGTGATCAAATTGAAGGTATAGGGCTCATTGGAAGGAAGGAAGGAAGGAAGGAAGGAAGGAAGGAAGGAAGGAAGAGTAATAACTAAACGCGTCTCTACTGAACAAGTCTATGTTAAGGCCGAATTACACGGTACGATTTTCCTCACAATCATCGCGCGCCACATACGGAGAAACCCAAACTTCTTGTCTAAATACACCGTACAACTTGCTTAGGACTATAAATGGCTGCTACAACTTGGCGTAAGCATGTTGCGGACGACAGTTGTGAGAAAAAGTCCTACCGTGTAAATCAGCATTTGGTGTCTCCTACTTACCAACACGTTCCAATTCTATCACCACCTGTTTGTCCTTTTCACGAACATCTTTGGTCGATTCCGTCAACTGAATGACCCCATTTGCTTTATCATTCTTTTCAATGGTGATCTTCACACTTCTGTTTGTACCAATCCTCGGTGGTTGATCTGGTCTGAGGCCTCCAAAAATGCTATAATTCATGGGGCGAGTTGGCAAAAGAGTCACGTGTTCGAGTCGAACCAATAGCTCTTCTTCTAGTTCTGGTTCGCTGTCATTTTTAATCTTAATGTAGACTTGTTTATTCTCATCTTTGTCAGCAAAATTGATGGCTGAAAGAAAAAGGACACGATGGTTAAACAAAGCACAAGTAACACGAATCGAAGACATTCAAAATATTCAAGAAAAATGATAAGGCTGATTAATTCAAAGACCTTTTTGAATTTAAACTCTCTCATGTTTAATCATTTTCAACACAAGGATCGCGGCTTTGGCGTAATGTATCGTACACCCATTTTAGACCACGTGGCATTCTCTTGTGAATAAGATTCCTTGTTCGAGTGGGATTCATATTCGTGTGTCTTATCATGTGCAACCGTTAAACAAAGAAATAATATGTTAAGTGTATGCTACATCGAGTGTATAAGCAGATTAAAAAATCTGCCTCAGTTATATTCACTCGATGTAGCATACACTTAACATATAGATCTTTACCGAGTGACAAAAACACTTTTCATAAAGAAATAATACTCTAGGGAATGACACGTGGACTTGAATGGGAAAATGCTTCGCCCAAAGGTAATAGTCTATTTGTTGTATACGTACAGTAACTAGATACTTTGTAGTCCTTGCCAGCTGTAGCTGTAGATGACGTCACCGTGAAATTGACAACGACATGGCCAAAGCGTCCTTGTTTTCGCGTGACTGTGAGATTAACGTAATGGTCGTGCTCAGAGACATTGCGTATGAGAGGAGGGTTAAATATGAACACTCCATAAGGATCGTCACTAGCGGCAACATTGATGATTGACTGGAGAGTTTCCTGGCCACCGAAGTCGGCACCATTATCGATTTTGATTTTAAACAAATATGATGCGAATTCCTCTGAAACGGAATCTTGCTTAACCTATAAGAACAACAATGTGAAGAAAATAAAAATTAGGAATTTTCTTTCATTAATTTACTATCGTTATTATCCATCGCCACCGCCACCGCCACCGCCGCCGCCAAAAATCCGGGTTGAATTGGCATTGCAGTAATAATAATTATGCCGGGTTTTTATTTTTAAAATAATGCTTTATTTTATTTTTTTATTTCGTCCCACAGTCCCAAAGTGCACTGCATACAAACTCGACCCAGTTTTTTTACTCACTCGAGTAATGGCTAATATCGCCAACAACATGAGGCGCTCAATAAAAGTACGTTCTGTTTGAAATGGACTAACACTATACTCATACTAAGTGGTTATTAACGATACCTGTATCACGACTAAAATGCTTTTCACTCCCGTGGTAAATTCCACTTGTCCACTCGTAGCATTGAATGTATCATCTGGTGACGAGCTAGATGCATTAAGAGTCGTTATTTGCCATGTTACTGGAGCTTTACCGATCTGACCAACACTGCGCAGAATCCTGTTGATGCAGAATATGATACCCTTTCAACAAGTGAAATGACAAACTTGAAGACGCAAATATACACCTAACTAAAGTGCAAGAATGTTGTCTTTTAAAATGACAGAATTACAAACAAGCAAACAAACGAATAAACAAGAAGGTAAACAAACAAACATGTATACAAGCAAGTAAGCAAACATACAAAAAGTAAACGAGCAAACAAACAAGTGAATAAGCAAGCAAACAAACAAAAAGTAAACAAGCAAGCAAACAAATAAGTATACAAACAAACAAACGAACAAGTGAACAAGCAAGCAAGCAAGCAAACAAACAAAATGAAAACAAGCAAGGCAAAAGAACTAGCAAACAAATAAACAAATAGCTAACAGCACAAGCAAACAAACAAGACACTAAAGAGACAGCACTGCAAACAAACAATTGAACAAACAAACCAAGAAAAAAACCAACCTTATTTCGAAGACTCCATTATAACGAGCAGATGGTTCACCTACAAGTAAGTTTCTTGATGACGGGTCAATCGAGATGATTCCTTCAGCTTTGTCATTAGCAGGAACAAGTACAACTACTGTCTTGTGGGAAGCATTGATTTTTGCATCATTATTGACTGTTTCAAGGATACATGTGTATTTTTGTGGTGGTTCAGGAACAGAATCATTGATTGCAAGCAACACGATTTCCTTCGTGCGGTCACCCTGTGGAATGAAAAGGATCAAAATTATAGGCCCGGCTTACTCACAGATCGAACCCTGAAACAACCTCTGGGCTGATCAAAGTCAGGGCACGGCTAACTCACAGATCCAACCCAGAAACAACCTCTGGGCTGATCTAAGTCAGGGCAAGGCTAACTCACAGATCAAACCCAGAAACAACCTCTGGGCTGATCTAAGTCAGGGCAAGGCTAACTCACAGATCAAACCCAGAAGCAACCTCTGGGCTGATCTAAGTCAGGGCACGGCTAACTCACAGATCAAACCCAGAAACAACCTCTGGGCTGATCTAAGTCAGGGCAAGGCTAACTCACAGATCAAACCCAGAAACAACCTCTGGGCTGATCTAAGTCAGGGCAAGGGTAATTCACAGATCGAACCCTTAAACAACCTCTGGGCTCATCAATTTCAGGGCACGATTAGCATAATTGATCGAATTTAGCGTGGTAGGAGTAGGAATCATGGAAAAATTAAGACCACACCTGTTCGAACGTCAATGTGCCGTTATATGGAGAGATCTGTGACGCAGCATTTGGTGACATACTCCAGTTGACATGGACTTCTCTGAATGCACCACCAAGCCTCTGGACCTCGAGGCGAGCCGTCGTACCTTCACCGACAGTAGTTCTAGACACTGTAAACCTGAACATAATGAAGATAATGAGGTTTAACTTTGTCCCTGAAACAGATGGACGAGAGGCGACCATAGCAACACCTGGGGAGGGGAGTTGTTGGTACATACAGTCAATTCAAAAAATGTTGTCGTCGACCAACTCAAGCCTACGCGACTGGACCGAAAGGAACTCTAGGTAGTAATCATTGAAGGCAAGTTGACTCCATAATTTTATCTGACTAGTTATGCCTGGTTTACAGCACAAACCTTCGTAGGCGAGCAGGAAGAGTTGAAGGAGACGTTTTTCTAATGCCTTCGTATTTTCGGATTCGTGAACTGAATCATAACTACTTGGTTTTTCTTTCCCTAAACCCGAAGACATGCATTTGATGGATTGTTTCTCGCCATTATTATCTTTATTACTAGTGGGAACAATTAATTCAGAACGAATATTTAACCGCTACAGTGATTTTTACCCATATTCCTTTCGGTCAAGTCGTGTAGGCTTGAGCCGGTCGACGACAGCGTTTTTTGAATTGACTGTATTCTCTACTTCACGTAACATCACTGGTTGGTCAGGTGGTGCAGGGGAGTGTAAGGTCAATGGGAGTGCATTTACACATATGTAATAATAAAGATAACTAGAATAATTACCCAAATACGCCGTAAGGATTATCGTTAGCTTTGATCACTACATCAACTCTACTCTTGGATCCAATCTTAACTCCATTGATTGGTCGTTCTATTGACACATAAAAAGCCTCTTCCACTTCAGGTATCCCATCGTCAACCACTGTAATATTGATGATTTTAGATGTTTCCCCATCCCTAAAGTAGACTCTTCCATCTGTTGGATGGAAGTCCGAACTACTTGCAGACGATATTGATCCAATAGTACGTGGTCTGACCGTATAATATAACCCTACTTCCCCAGCTGCACTTCCTGTACGTAAGACCTCAAGCATCACCGTCGACCCTTCTGAGGTTTCAATTTGAGAGTCAGACACATTCAAGTTCAGTTCACCCAGGGATTCATTGATCTTTGATATCACAACCTCAAGTAGCCTTGTTTGAAAGTCGACCCGAGGAGAGTTGGTAACTAGTGGAGTTGTTGGAGAGCCTGGAGCTAGAGTGACTGCTGTAATGTTGACATAAAATAGCTTGTTTTGCGAAGAATGGTTTCTCTACCGAATAAGACATAAATAACGCATGAGAACAAAAACATCGTTAGTGTATTAAGAGCAATTCTAAGGAATAGACCTTTTTGAACGAAATGTTTTCACATTTCAAACCACATTTTCACAAAAGTGTTGATAATCAAATAAGAAAACAATGCTCAAGGGAATGGCACGTGAAATGGGTAAAAGCTACTAACTGTAACGGGGACTTTTCTTGGTATAAGCTCAAAGGGAACCCAATCTTACACTCTTACAAAAACTTACATGGAGAATCTCGAAGGTGATATGGGTCGAGTTGACTCCATCAGGGATATCAATCGTGTCATGTTGCGCTATGAAGTCGACTCCGGCAACAGCCGCTTGCTCGTTGCCATGCAACCCTCCTAGCGGCTGCACCGGCTGGTACGACACAACCACGCCTCCTATCAGCCCTCCTTGCCTCGTGATCGTCAAAGTAATACTCTTATTGGTTGGTTTGGCTTCCTGTGACAGATACAAGATACTTGACCAGCCTATGACACCATGGGGTTCATCGTTGCCAGGGATTATTAGCGTTGCTAAGGCACGTGCTGTGTTGATGAGAGCTCCACGGCCTGGTTCGGAGGATCCTGTCTCATTCAGTCCAATGAGTCTGGAGACCGAAAAAGAATTATTTGTTCAAATTAGCAGATTGGGGCTGTGAAGCCAAATATAGGTACACCATGTATGTCCGCAATGACAATTCCATCTTCCCTTTGAGTACCAAATGAAGAACATTTTATACAATACATGAAGTACCTACTGAGAACAAGTCTAAACAAGTGACATTTTAAAGAACAAATTGTAAACGAGAAATGCCACTCGTCCTCAAATATGTGTAGATGTTACGTAAATATATTTTTATAGCAGACGAACTTTTTCAAATTCAGTTTTGTTTATGAGTGTTGTAGAAGAAATATTATCTATCTTTATAAGCCAGTAAAAGCGTATCTCTCATAAACATTTACAAAGCAAACTCAAGACACCCATGACGACCGTCGAAGGCGGGAGCACCAAGCGGGATTCGGGAGCAGGCCTTACCGAAATTTTTTTTAACTGAAACAATTGGAAGTGCGATTTCTAGTGTTTTGAGTGCATCTACAACATATTTATAGCATTGGCTATTGATATTTTGAATAGAAACAAGTAATTCAAAATATGCCGGCAAAATAATTGGGGGGAGGGGGGAGGGGGAGGGGGAGTGGGGAGAACTTCATAACAAAGCTCACACGAGGATTAAGTCACCTGATTTGAACTTGTTCGTCCAGCTCGGGTACATCGTCTTGGTGTACTGTCAAAGATATGTTTCGTGTCTTTTCTCCATTCGCAAACACAAGAGCTCCCGTTACAGGAGTAACCTCACCAGGGCTGAAGTTACCCGTTACATTCCATAATACCACCACACGACCAAATTGTCCGACTTCCCTAACAACTTCAAAAGAGACTAGAGTGTCTTGTTTTAACTCAGGTTGGATTTTCTTCAGCGACGCATCACTAAATCCCACTCTGCCATGAGCGTTGTCATTGGATAATATCGTGACAGTCAATTGTTTGTTTGGACCAACCACAGCCTTTCCTGATGCATTACTCAGAAGGATGGAAAATGTTTCGTCTTTTTCGGGTGTCGTGTCTTGAAGGATGGAAAAGTCAAGTTCAAGGTCTGTTTGCCCATTCTCGAAGGTTAGTTGTCCTTTCCTGTTTCAATATATGAGAATTTATATAATAAATGAAATATTTATAAAATACACATGTTAGCTACATGATTCCCGAGTGAATTGATACCGACGTAATTAGAGAATCGATCTGTAGATCGATGGGTAAGCCTTTACAGTTTTTCAAGTGTATTCGCTTATAGCACAGAACTCTATAATGCAGTTACACTAGTTCTCAATAACAGGCGCGGAAACATAGACACGAATCATTGGAAACCTCGCGTTTCCGACAACGTCATGAAGTAACCTCAATTGACTTTCACTAAAATCTACTTTGACACGACGTACTATGTCTAGAAAAATCTTCGTACCTTGGTATGAAGTCAGCCTGTGGTGATAGTTTCACGGGAACAAGGACACGAGAGACGGCAATACCACTGGCTGCAGTAACTAGCATCTGTAACTCACCAGCGAATGGGTCATTGATGATTACAGGTTGTACACTGGACGCACCCGGTAATGTGACGTTCTATCGATTGAAGTAATATGCTCGGTTAGAGCAAAAGTATGTATACCAAGAATATACAGACCATAAATTCAATGGACTACTTCGACGATACGGCGGCCATCTTGGACCGCAAGGCATTATTGGGCGTAGAGGGGGGCAAATAAAGCTTTGTTGCAGTAATGACGTCGATTGATATTGACAGCTCTTCACAAGAGAATAAGAACAAAGATGTATTAAGAGGGCACGTCGATTGCCGCCGTATCGTCAAAGTAGTCCATTCCATCCTATCAGGGAATCGGATTTTTTCCCGAGTTCCTTTACTTTCGCTATGACAGTATTGATTATAAGAATATGATGTCAAGAACATATGATTACATACCAGTTGTAAGACGAATGAATTCGCTGGAGAATCCCATGAATAGATCTTCAGTTGGTCAGTTCCATCCAATATAGACAAACAAGCTGTAACAGAATTCGAAAATGAAGTTAAACACGAAGTAACTGTAACTGGAAACATGTTATGTAATGAAATCTTCAATCCTGCGCTATGTCCCCCTTCCCCCCCTCTCTTATATATCCCTATACCTCAGTCAATAAAGAAAATTAGAAATGAAGAGGGATAAAGATAAATAAATAAATTTATTTTTTTCCGGTCCAGTATCCTAAAAAATCGTGCATTCTGATTGGCTGTTTGAGCGGGCGGTATTTTGTCAGTATCTGCCGGCGGTCGCGGTCCGGTATCCTTGGCCGCTAAACAACAAAACAAAACGAATAAAAAACAAGTAAGAAAATACGAGGAAAAAATACATAAGTTATTTACCGTCCTATAGTCGGTCCGGATAGGGAAAAACTGTGCCCTCGGTCTTGATAACGTATATTCAAGACCTCGTGCACAGTTTTTCCCTATCCAGACCTCCTGGCCGGTAAATAACATATATAGATTTTTACTGTTGCAAAGCTGGTCTTCACCATTTCAAAGTGAAAAGAATGTGTGCTACCGATGACACACAGTAGCTTGCATTCATTCCTTAGTTTTATGCTAATGGCGTTATGACGTTAGTGCTCTCATCTGAACGATGGGAGCACTACGCGAGGTGATGAAATTATGTAGATACCGTAATTTCACTGGGGTAAATATGAATGTAAAAACTGCACGGACGTGCCGTGCCATGATCGTAACGGTGCCGCATGCGTGCATGTAAAAGTAGTAATATCGGTACCCTATGCTTGGTTCATCGGAAGTCACTAATGCCGCACTGTGTCCGTGCCGTGTAACAGTTATACGTAATGTACTCTACGCTTACCGTTACAAATCATACCTTTGCCGTTGTAGCTGTACGTCTTAGCAGACTTCACTTCCACGGTTGGGATGCTCTGCATTGACGTGAAGCTACCACTTGTCGACCATTTATGGACTGCAACGTCTCCCTTAGTGTTCGCGAACACCAAGAAATGCTCCCCACCTTGTTCAAAATACTCAACATCTATTGGTCCCTTAGTAGAAATCTCCTGTTTCAACGCGAACTGATTGCCGTTCCATGTGAAGACGAGGGAATCGGTGTCGAAGGTGTTGCCAACACTGTCATAGAAGTTAGAGACAGCTAACATTTGGATTCCATTGATGGTAAAAACAGCAAGACCAGATGCTTTACGGGTTTGCTCAACAAGATTGGAATGGTATTTGAAGATTCCGTCTTGCAAATTGTACACCTGAAGCAATAAGGATTATCCCAAAAAAAAAAAGAAAAATGAAAAATTGATAACTAGAAAATTAATAACTGAAAGTAGTCTACAGTCAAACCAAACTTCCAACAAAAAAAATATAAATAAAGATACAAATACGAAAATAGAAAGTACAAAAATGAAAGAGACATTAACAAAAATTCAACACGATAAACCATGGGACAGTGCATTTTACATGTGGGCTGTTTCAAGAGACATATTTCTAAGATGGCGTCTCTCGCGTAGCGTAAAACGGTCTCATAATGCTCTGCAATGACAAACTCGACCCAGTTTTTTCATCAACCTCGGAATCATCATCATCATGTCCAGTCTCCCATCTCGGGGGTTATGGTGGGCAAGCCATCCTGATTCCTTTCTACGGCTTATACAGACAGGGGACGCCACACCTCTAGCTCTCTGCCCGACCTCAGAATGGCTAATACATATTACATATATCACTTATATATAAGGAGTATTTAATGCAGCAAGGAGGCCAGTAGAAAACAAGCGCCGCTTTTGATAGTCTCTATTCTTGAATAGTTGTGTATTAATGAATAAAAACACAGTATTCAAGAAAATGGCAAAATCTTCTTAAATAAATTGAAAGAGTTCAACTGGGAGCTGAATGTAAAGAAAGATAGGACAAATTTGAACCAAGCTGCATTTGCTACTAGAATGCTCTATGGTCGTGTGGTATAAAATGGGACAATATTATTGCACCGACTAAAAGGACTAAACAAGCGTTCATTACCTTTGAATCCAGCTTTGTTTCTCCAGCATTATTCTTTTGGTTTGCAATAACAAGATACAACTGATGGTTGTTGCTGAAAAACTTCACGTCAGAAGCGCCCTGGGTTGATATGTTTTGTACAAGTGTGACGTGGTAATCTCTATCTAATCGATACACACTCGACTTTGTCTCGGTTCGTCCTTCTTCTCCGTAGTTTGCAACGGCTAGATACGTTGAACCGTTATAGGTGAATGAATCGCAATTAACTGCACCATCACTTGGTATTGACTAATATAAAAAAGTAGCAAGAATAAATAATGATAATGGGTAAATAATGAAAAATAGATAATTAATAATGGTCCCTCTAGCACCTGACATCAATAAGATAATGAATCTTATCACCACGTATCAAAGATTGGCCCATTGTTCGGTTGCAATTTTGAAGTGCCAATTGATTGAGACCACTAATTGTAATCCGCTATTGTTTGAGTTCACTGATGTAATTTTGAATTAATTATCAAGTGCCAATATTCCAAAAGCCGATTCTTACCCGAAGGAGTTCCGTTTGGAAGAAGAATCCGAAAACAGCCTGGTTTGTCATATATTGGATCAATTAGACTCGGTCCAGATAATCTCAATCGTAGAAAAATGTCGTAACCAGAAATCGGAAAAGAAAGGTTTCTACCCAATCAGAAGCCAATAATTTAATTGATAAAGACAACAGTTTGTTTGCACAAAACCTAACTCCGACTTTCACCTTACTCGGGTCACAATACCCTCAATGAAGTGAGTCACCAAATGTCATTTGTTATGATCTTAGTTCATTGGTACTCAAAAAGCTTCACGAGCTTACCATGGGTTATTAAAAATGTGATTATTTAGCAAATATTTCCGTAAATGTAGCAGGCTAAATGATATTTAGAAAACACAATATTCTGAGCCTCTTAATCTTTCCGGTACGAGTTAATTATTGTAATAAATATATTTGCAGTACCTGGAGTTTCGTGTAGACACCCTGCCAACGATACAACGCTGACCCAGAAAAGCCATTCACATCACCACTGCTGTTATTTGTAAGCACCAGAAAATCGACACCATAGGCACTAAAACTGTACCAGCTTATAGCACCTGTGGTTTTGAGGCCCTGTATGGTCTCAAAGTGCACCACATCACCCGAAGTAGATAGAGCAGTGTTTGGTACTGTTTGGTAATCGACTGTGATGCGACCAAAGTTTCCCTTTTTACGCGAGACTTTAGCTTTTACAATCTTTGTAAACTCTTCGACATTGACAGTACTTGCAGATGAAGAGACGGACGTTATCTCTAGTTCACCGTAAGGGTAGTCATTCTCAGATACTGTTAGAAAAGCTTGATAGGGTGACTTGACCCGTCCACCATCACCTGAAAAAAATTCAGAAATGGGATCAGCTCCTGGAATCGATCGTGGTCTTTGTTCTCCGAGGAGAGTATGTCCCCGGCCTACATTCCCCTTGACATTCATTTGCGGAACAAGAGCCACAGGTTCGTTAGACACTGGTCATTAGGGACCGTTCATATTATTTATCGGAGGGGTATGGTTGATAAAATAGAAAAAGTACATAATTTCTCCAAACCCCCATTGGTATGCTCAATAGTTTTCGGGACACCCTATCTCGTTCCATCATTTTGAAGGCCCTACTTCATATAAATCATCAATTACTTGAAGACCCCTTTTTGCATAGTCTCCCTCGCATCCGTTTTTAGTGTCGGTCGTCACGCAACGCTCCCTCCCCACAAACGGCTGCTTACATTCGAACTACATTCCTTTCTCATTGTTTGGATCGTACCAATGAGGTCGAGCGTATTGTTTCCTATTGAGCCAATCACAGTGTCCGAAAGTATAAACATGCTGAGTTTCAATCGAGCTGCCGAAGAACATCCTCGAAAAAAATCGGTGCGGAATATTCGCCGTTTTCGACTTCACACCGTTCTTCCTCTTCTAGTGAGCTTATCTTCACAGAACTAACTCCTAAACTACGTAACTTTGAGACTTGGTCATCCATTAGACGTATTTATAGCGGCCTTTAGATACGACGACGTGTACGATAACGTAAGTCTTAGTCGATTTCCGATTTTTTTACAATCTAAAGTTTCAATTTATTTCATATACCATCAAGACAACAAAGAGATAGTGCCAATCTTTAAAAGTTTTAACTCGGACTCGTTCTCGTACTCGTCGTCGGACGTAAAGATCTCAATTAAAGGAGACACAACAACCACGATGTGACCAGACTCTAGTGTATATTTGTAGTCAAATACGAGAGGCAGAGCTTGATAAATTAGAGATTTGCCAAACCCTGTTGGAAGATTGTCAAAAATATCTTTTTTCTCTTCGACTAAAATTTTGATAGCCGACTTCTGATGCGCATTTAGATCAGGAATACCGAACTTTGAAGACACGAGGCCAAACATGTACACTTCTTCTATGAACGAACGAGTTGAGAATGCGAAATAAAAGATGCACTGTGATTGATCAGATCAAAAGTCCGCGAACGGTTCTCTAAATATGTAACCCGTCTTGTGATTGGCCAAATAATGAGAAAGGAATGTCGTTCGAATGCAAGCAGCCGTTTGTGGGGAGGGAGCGTTGCGTGACGACCGACACTAAAAACGGATGCGAGGGAGACTACTTTTTGCAAGGTGTCACTAAAATCTCAAGGTCCCCCATTTTCTCAAATATCCAAAAAAAATCCTTTCATAAATAATGAATGGTTCCTTAGTGTTACCCTAGAGAACGAAAGGTGCGTTATCTATTTCTTATTTGCACCAACAACAGCTCCTTCCTTCTCGAAAATCACATTTATAAGTGAAGAAGCTTCCTGTTAAAATATGAGTGTAAATAAATAAATAAATAAATAATTAAAGTTAAACATCATTTCGCTTACCGGACACAATCGACAATTCAATGACAAAGACTTCGTCCTTCTCAGGATGGGAATCCAGCAGACTATTGATGGTAAACTCTTTTTCATCTATTTTCTCCTTGAACTCCATTGTACCATTAACAGGGCTAACATCCAGTGATGCTGAACTATTAACCACCCGCCAACCAACCATAACAGTCCCAAAGGTGGCAACCTTACGGACAACCTTAAAAGTAGCACTTGTCGTTGCTCCATTACCAGGCTCAGATATCGTTTTCTCTATTGTTTCAAAACTGAAAACACCTCGAGCGTCATCGCTGTGCCTAATGCAAACTTTTGTCTTTTCGTAGCCATATCGTAATGGGCTGTCAACCTTCTTCAAGTTGACTGTAAAGCACTTGTTATCCTCTGGTTTGGAATTTTCTATCGTATAAATAGTGATGTTTTGTTCTCGTTGGCGATCGTAGAATTTTAGAATGCTACGTGGCGGAGTGTATGCTGGGATATAGAAGTCTGTATTTCTCTCGGCTGTTTTGCTGTTTTCAACGTAATATTCGACACTGATGTTTCCCAGGCTTCCTTGGGTTCGTTCGACAATGACGTCAAATGCTCCAGTACTTTCATTGACGTAATAACTAAAAATATAGAATAATCCATATTTGTATTTTAATAAACGAGAAAGGAAGTGATTGGGGGAAAGAAACAAGGAGAGAGAATGAAAGATTAGAGATGTAGGGATGCAGGGATGAAGGAAAGAAAGAAGGAAAGAAGAACAACTAAGGAAAGAAGGAAACCAGAAGGAAACCAGAAGGAAAGAAAGAAAGAAAGACAGACAGACAGACAGACAGAAAGAAAGAAAGAAAGGGAGGGACAGAGGGAGGGAGGGAGGGAGGGAGGGAGGGAAGGAAGGAAGGAAGGAAAGAGGGAAGGAAGCGCTGACATATATTACTTCAATACAAAGTCCAAGCATAGAATTTTCTAATTTGTTGTTCCAAAATTAAAATATGGTTATCCCCTACCTCAAAAACTCTAAAACACAGGGGACAGCGGTAGTATCAGTCTCTTCTGGCCATTCATTCCTTACCTTGTCTTGCTAAAGCCAAGCACCCCGTTTGGATTATCATTACTATTGATGACCACAAGAGCTGTTCTGTACTGACCAACACGAGGAACACCACCACTAGTATTATGAGGATTTTCCAACAGCTTAACCCCAGTAATATTCACAATAAACACTTCATCAAGTTCTGGCTGGTTTTCATTGATGATATGCACTGGGATTTTACCCATACTTTGCCCATTCACTATATCGATAAAGCTATTAGTTGCAGTAAAGTCAACGCCTGATACAGCTAGTTGCTGGTCTGCCGTAATGTCCGCGGTGCTGGCATTTTGGATTTGATAGTATACTCGGATCGAACCTGGAATTTAAAAATTAACATCTTTAGTTTGGAGGAAAATATTTCTCAGTTGAACAGCGAGTCTTAGAATACTATCTGCTTGAATACTATCTTGCTATCCTCGCGGGGCTAATCTTGGCGTTCATGATTTCTGATTCAAAAACTAAGGTTCTTATTCATAGGCCATGGCAAGTATTGATGCACAGCAGAGGCAATTATCAATAGGTCCTTCAAGCAACACCATATAAGTCATGATCACAATGGGACCACAATGTACCATGTTCGCTATCTTAAGAAAGGTCTACGCATATACCACTTGGTAATGTTTCTGGGAAGTGCATATGGTCTGGATGTCTGGGTTTCGGCTTCTACCAATATAAAATTTACTCCGTGTATAGGAAATAGAGTCAAAACACAAGTACATGAGTCGCGATTAGAGATGCCTCGGTCGCAGAAACACGAAAAGCGTTCTAAAGGTGTTGACACACGATGTGACATCATCACAACGTTGCATAAAAAAGGCTCTTTTTGGGGTGTCACACGGTGCGATGTAGTATGCGACCGTCGTAGAAGTAGAAATTACTCGCATTACGTCGCATGCAACACACCGTGTGTCCGCACCATAACACATTCCATAACCACTTACCAATTGTACCGAACAGCCTTGTCACAATGAGAGTCACATTGTTGTCTTCATCGGTTCGCAATATTCGAGAGCTTAGTTTGAACTCTACCACTCCATGTGGCTCGTCACTGGCCTGTATGGAGATGGTTGCTGTCGTCTGGTCTGGGTTCAGGATGGCTGCTCCAGAATCTGCTATCTCATATGTCTTAATACTTGTTAATTCGACAGTGAAAACCTCGTTTGGTTCGGGCTTGGCATCTGCCGTCACTTGGAAAGTAATGTTTGCTGCTGTTTGATACTGAACAAAATAGGAGGAAGTTGTTGGAAAGTTGACAAGAAAATTGTCATTCTCGCTTAACGATTGCGCACAAGAGGGCATATGAATACACTCAAGCGGAGTATCTTATTTTCAAGAATGACACGTGGTCTAAAACAGGAAAACATAACGCACAGGGTAAAGAAGTCTGTTCAATCGAATTCAACTAATTTTTACAATACCATATATCTAGTTTACCTGGGAAAAAGTCAGGTCACCACTAAAAGGATCAAAGTCACGTGACACATTTCCACCACTGATAACCCACGACACAGTAACCCGGCCTGCAGCGGGGCTTGACCTCTCCACCAAAAGTGACACATTAGTTCCTTCCTTAGCAACCACTGACTGAGCCTCTCTGTTGAATCCAACCTTACCAGCCACCACATCATTGGCACTGATGACTATTGTCAAGTTGTTTCCATGACCGCTCGTCACTTTAGCGCCGTTAGTAGGATTGACCAGCACAATAACAATCGCTTCGTCTGGTTCTGGTTTATTGTCGTCTAATATTTCGATAGTTGCTGTTTTTTCGGTGTCGCCGGGTTGAAATGTAAATGTGGCCCCGTCGCCGTTGTAATCGGTTCCCTTGGTTGCATTACTTGTAGAAGATATTTTCCACTCAACATTCACTTTACCAATTGTGCCTTTGTCAATAAAAAAAACGGTTAGAACTTTCGTATAATAAAGGTTAACAATCTGAATAGAATTGATGATAGTGGTGGCAGAGTTCATGTTGATATCATCGGTAGTGATAATGATGGTAACGATAATGTTGGCATGTCAAAGTGTACAATAATTTCGCTGGTATTAATGAGGATGATGCAGGGACTACAATTGGTGGTGATGATGATGATGATAATGATGATGAGATGGGGATGATGATGACGAAGATGATGACGATGATGACGATGGTAATGATAATGATGGTAATGATAATGATAGTAATGATAATGATAATCATGATAATGATGATGACGAAGATGATGATGATGATGATGATGCATGATGATGATGATAATGGTGATGATGATGATGATGGTGATGATGATGATGATGGAGAGAATGATGACGATGATGAGGATAAGGATGATAGTGTTAGTGGTGTATGGTGACTTTAATGAGGATGGTGCAGAGGCTATTGTTGCTGATAAATGTTATAATATTGGTGGTTATAATGATTGTATCAATAGCTGTTAATTGCATCATTAACCACTACCAATCCTTAATTACCTCCAAGCCTTTTGACGATGAACGTCACACTAGCATTCTGTTCCTTCAATGTCTCCCTTGATCCTTCCGTACCAGCAGCAGGTGATCTAGCCACTATGACAAAACGACCATTTGCATCGTCGTTTGACAAGATTGTCACATTAGCTTCCCTTGGCTCAGCAAGTCGGGGTGGAAGAGCAGGAGTCATGTCCACCATTTCAACCCTTTCCAGAATTACTTGAAACATCTCATTGAGTTCAGGAATTGTGTCGTTTAGTAATTTGATTGGTATGTCAGCCGTTGAGTTGCCGTTAGGAATGATTATTGAGGCGTTGGATTCAGCTTTGTAGTCTTCATCAGGGATAGAGCTGTTGGGTAGTGCCACAGTGCTGTAGAAGGAAAAATAATATGATATCAATATGATTTGTGAAGGTTACATTCATTACATTCAATCGAAGAAGTCGACAGATGAATAAAGACCAGGAAAAAACAAGCAAAAACAAACACACAAACAAAAACAATCTAGCAAGAACGAACGAACGAACAAACAAACGAATAAACAAACAAACAAACAAACAAACGAAAACAAACAAATAAAAAATAAGTTAAAATACAAGAATATGAAAACAAGCAAGTAAGTTCCAAACAAATAAAAACAAACGAAACAAGTCAGTCTAGCAAGAATATGGGAAATATCTGCACGGCATTTTTACAGACAAACAGTCTACAATCAACTCTATTTGGGGTTCTTTGAGAATTGGAAATCAAGAATACCGTGAATCAAGCTGGAATCGAGCGAATGAGCTAAGAAAGACTGAGAATCACAAAAATCCACAAAAATCCCAATCCTTAAAAAGACTCCCAAATATGAGAGTTGCCTGCCGGAGTGTCGCCTATGTACTTGAATCACGATGCCAGTTTATCTATACCTGTAATATAAACGAACATCACCGAAGGTACCGTAATCTCTCTTCACTGCAAGATGCACAGTCATTGTCTTCTTGTGGTTTCCTTCTATTACGTCGTACGCCTTGCGAGCGAGATGTATGACGCCATGTGGTTCGTCATTGGCTGATATTGTTATATTAGCAACACGTGACTGGGGATTGATCTTTGCTTTACCACTTGTCACGTTCATCAGGTGAATTTGTATAACCTTAGAAAATGAAATAATGAATTCAAACAAGCTCCTCTCTACAACATTGGGCTTACCACAAGCCCGCCAAATTGACAAAGTGGGTATCAATAGAGGTTTTGCACCATCACGTGCCCATCCCATAATACTGCTTGGGCTTCCTGTGGTTAGATGGCAGAACAATAAAATCCCTTTGCTCTCGGGAATTTATTTATTTTTCATGTATAACGATTGTATTGTTCCTGCCATCTAACATGGCTGCCGTCACGTAAGCCTCTGTAGACCTTTGCCGAGTTCCAAGTTACCGCTGTGTTCCTTGATTACAGACTCATTTACTCAGGGTTAGCCTCGTATCAGTGTTTAAATATTCACAAATACCGACAGTAAAGTAAAGAATGCATAAGTTCGAAAATACAAACACTTTAGAATTCTACGGATTTTCACTGGACCACATAAATATTCTGCCTAAATCGAGGCTATTCCTGAGCAAAAACGAACTCGAAACTGGAATATTGCAAATCAAATTGAAGCAGTGACTTCTAAATTCCAAGCAAACGAACAACCCACAAAAAAAAGCCGTCAACTGGCTGGAAAACTTTAAACATGACCATGATTAGTATATGATTATTGAATATTTTGGTACATACAGCTGATGGTAGTGTATGGCTGATGGGGGCCGGGGGATTGTAAAAGTTTCCTTAGTCAGTACAAAATAGCTAGGAATCCGGCCACGAGACAGAACACCCACTACCTGTCAATAGACCCCTTGCATGTAACGTCAAAGCAGCTCATTTTGGAGGACAAAACAAAAGAATTTCAATCTCCTGAGAATAGGAAACCTTTTGCTATGTCCTCCAAATTGAGATGCATTCCGACGTGCTGCAAGGGGTCTATACTTGGTCTCAAGAAAGTTAATGTAGATAAAAGTCAACGATACATATTCTTTAGACATCTCACTGACCTCATCAATTTCCGGGATATCGTCAGATAATATATCAAAATGTAATGTCTTCACTCTTTCTGATGACCCAGGTGGAAACAAAAGGTTTCCACTGACCGGTGTGACGTCACTGGATGGTCGGGCTCCGTTCAGTGCCACGGCTTCCCAATAAATCTCAGCTGCCCCATCAGTACCAAATGTACGCTCAATTTCAAGACTGACAGTTTTGTTTGAGCCGGTTGAAGGTTCTTCAGTTGTGACACTGCGCGAGCTACTTTTAAACTCTATCAAGAGAAAAATGAAATCGGAAAGTCATATCTATCCAGATTTTTCTTAGTTTGGTTTTAAATTAGTCGAAGTTAGACGTCTTTGAAAATGGAATATCCAGCATTAGTATAATTTTAGACTTGAATACAGAGTTTAATAATCACTGCTCGAGCGGTGACTATGAGGTTTCCCAAAATTAAAACTGGCGTGGAATATTGAAATACCAAATATGAATAACTGATACTAAGGCCCCGTCCACACGTATCCGCAAATTTTTGTATCCGCAAATTTTTTTTTACGGATACGGGTTGCGTCCACACGTGTCCGCAAATTTTTGTGTCCGTATCCGCAAATTTTACAAAAACGGATACGTGTGGACGGTGCGGGAAACGATTCGAATACGCTGCGTGTGGACGCAAACATTTTCGCATCCGCAAAAAATAATTTGCGGATACAAAAATTTCCGGATACGTGTGGACGGGGCCTTAACCATCTATGGAAAATTTGAAATTCAGTTCTGGATCATTTTGCATTGACTAGCGACTGACTAGCCTATCATAGTGTGAGAACGCTTTTATGTTTCCATATGGACACGATGCTAGTCAGTGCAGAACAATAGCTATTCAAATTGAAAATGATTTGGAAAGCTTTTTTTTTTTTTGGTTCTGCCGTCTTTTGCCTGCACCCCGCCCTCCCCACCCTCAACAAAATCCTGGGTCTGCCTCTGGTCTCATTTTGGTTTTGAGCGGTATACCAGTTTCCTGAGAGTCTCCTAACATCATCCTAAAATCTACTGCACCTTACCTATTAGACCATAAGGGTAGTCGTTGGCAGCGATGGTTACAAGACATTCCAGAGGACTTCCAAGCAACGCATCCTCATCAGATGACAGGAGCCTAATAGTGAACATTTCATCGTATTCCGGGGTATCGTCATCCACTATTTGTATTGGTACTGAGGCACTTCTTTGTCCGTCTTGGAAGGTGATGTTCTTGTACAGGATATTATAGTCTGACGTGGAAGCTGAGTTTGGAATGACTTCGAAGTAAACAGACACCTAAAATACAAACAAAAAAAACCCGAAAAAGTAAGATCTAAAACTAAATCTTATTCATGATATTCCCTCAAGAGTTAGTCAGTGATGAAAATGTTGCTTCACTGCATGATAGTCATGTTGATAGTCATAGTAACAGGTAGACTCCTACGCAGACGTTCTTAGTGTTTGTCACGCGACGTTTCCCTTCCAACGAACGTCTGCTTGTAACGAGTGAAAAATCCTCGATAGAAATTTCGTGCCAACTCGGAAGGAAATCCGCATGCTATCAAATGTTTTGCTTTTCTGATTCATAAAAACTTCGATCGCTTGTTTCTGGTAAGAGCCCAGGTTAATAATTTTGAAAATATTGCAAACATGCTGAAACGTTCTGAACTACGAGATACGCAATTTTTGATGTCGCGAAGTTAATCTCGATTCACCAATCAGCATGTCAGTCAATGTTTGGAAAAGAATGTTCTGCTCAAGTAAGCAGAAGTTGGTAGGGAAGGAAACGTTGCGTGACAGTCACGAAGAACATATGCGTGAGAGGCTAATAGACCCCCCATTCACGGTTCCCTGCGCCATCTTGAAAGGTAGCCGGGCCATTGCGTTGAAGCGAGACGAACGGTGAGCTTGCAATGATAGGGACCTGTGAATAATTGTCCAAGATGTTAAAAAAGGGTCTCTATTATTGCAAGCTCACCGTTCGTCTCGCTTCGATACAAAGGCCCGGCTACCTTTCAAGATGGCGCAGGGAACCGTGAAGGGGACTATTGACAGAAGGTCAACCGCCACCCGGGTAGCTCAGTTGGTAAGAGCGTCGGTCTGTTGTGCGGGAGGTCGTGGTTCAAGCCTCGGCCGGACCAACACTCAGGGTCTTAAGATAACTGAGGAGAAGGTGCTGCCTTTGTAATAATATCTGCAAATGGTTAGACCTTCAAGTCTTCTCGGACAAGGACTTTAAACCGTAGGCCCTGTCTCCTAACCCTTCCTAACCTACAGTAAAAATGGGGGACATAAAAGAACCACTGAGGACGTTAAAAGAACCACTGAGGACGTAAAAAGAAACCCTGGCAGTGACCACCCTCAGTGCCTACACTTCATACTAACCATCTCTCATGCTTGTAAATTGCATAAAGCAATCTGTCATTCACAACTCCATGTAAAGCGCCTTTGATTATATCCACATATTAAAGGGCGCTATATAAATCATAAATCATAATCATAAGGTGTACGTACTTCACCGAAGTGTCCCGCTGTTCTTGTAACATTCACAATTGCACCTGCGTAAGGTTCTGTAACATCGACATTACTAGCAGACAGCTGGAACACGCCGCTTGCATTATCGTTCTTCAAGATCCTGATCTGAGCGATATTATAACGACCAATGACGGGCGAGTTGGTTGGAACTAAAAATATTTATTAAAGATACTTAGTCAACAAAAACAATATTCACTGCATAGAATAATGGATTTCCTGCACCGCAAATGTGAAGCAAGTTTAAAGTAAATACCACATTTGTTCCAATTTGCTTATATTTGCTTCAGTACAAATCTGTGATTTGCCATCGGTTTTGCGCATGAAGCAAAGCCGGTAAATGCCGTCTTTGATTTAGATTTGGCGATCAGAGTAAAATGTTAGTGCTGTTGTATATTTGCGTTAAAATTGCATGCGTGCAAACCTGTTAGTAAACTCAATATTTACTACAAAATTGACTATCTGCAAATGTGAATAATCTTTAATATTTGAAAACGAAGCAAATGTGTAGAAAACTGGTTATTTGATTGTTTTCTGCTTCAAGAGCAAATGTGAGTAAAGTTAAGTATAAAGAAATTGTTTTGCTTTGTTGGTAAACGACCAAATTTGCTCGCGTTTGTTAGTTAAACAAATCTATGTCGACTGCCATATATTTTCAAGGCTGCCTATGCATCGCAAAACTCGTATTTGAACACCTTTGCTTCAGGAGCAAATGTGAGTAAAGTTAAGTATACAGAAATTGCTTTGCTTTGTTGGTAAACGACCAAATTTGCTCGCGTTTGTTAGTTAAACAAATCTATGTCAACTGCCATATATTTTCAAGGCTGCCTATGCATCGCAAAACTCGTATTTGAACATTTTTGCTTCAGGAGCAAATGTGAGTAAAGTTAAGTATACAGAAATTGCTTTGCTTTGTTGGTAAACGACCAAATTTGCTCGCGTTTGTTAGTTAAACAAATCTATGTCAACTGCCATATATTTTCAAGGCTGCCTATGCATCGCAAAACTCGTATTTGAACATTTTTGCTTCAGGAGCAAATGTGAGTAAAATCATGTTTCTTTTCGAGATAAATAACGAAATTTGCTCGCATTTCCAGTGAACATATGTGTACCACCTATACTCGCTATATGCATGATGTTTTCAATATTTATATTGTAAATTAATGTATTAACCAAACATTGCATTGATACTCAGGTTACATCAAGAAAAAAATTTATTGCTCTTTGACAATAATGACAGAAATAGTATTATTACAATTTCATTTTGACATTTGTTTTGTCCTGTCTCCCTGAACTGCAACAAATTGATACTTCATTTTGACGGACGTTTTTGGGGTTGTCAACAAGTCAACTCGTAAAGGGCTTTCAATAGACGTAATCGGCTAACGTGCTGCTATGTACGTTACCACCCAATTCAAACCTTCTGGGAATAGAATAGTTTGTCTCTACGAATTCAACTCTAAAACCAAAATATAACTACCAATGAAACATTCCCAGAATTGAATTGGGTGGCAACGTACGTAGCAACACGCTAGCCGATTAGGTCTATTGAAAATAATCGGCCGCATATTAAATCACAATGATCGTACTAACATGAAGTATCGCTATGGAGGCTAATTTGTGAATGCCGTCCTTATTTAAGGACGTGCATAATTAGAAATACCGATAGGAAAATAAAATGCATCAATTAATGTATTCAATGAGTACAAAGCTATTTCGGCCAAATGCTGTAGATAATATATTAATCAATGGTCTGGCCACATTAGCTTTTTACGCATTCACTCAATCAATTAGCCTATTTAAGAGAAAAGGCTGGGGCATCAATGTGAGCCAATCTCTTAGAAGGAGGTCCCACCCTTCTCTCTAAACTCATGTTAAGACTTTTTTGAGATTTCCTCCTCTTTGACTTTTTGTCCAAAACTTTCATCAGTTTAGTGACCTCCTCGCTTCTCCATGGGAGAGGTTTCAAAAGAAAGAAGTCCCTTTTCTTTCTTTTGCTCCCCTCTTTTTCCGAATCGGACTCTTCCGATGGATCCTCGGCATCTAACTCGTCTTCGGATGCCGACTCTTCCGAGGACATAAAATCCACTGTCATGACGTTGCAGTATTTTTTTTGTTGTCATCCTCAGCTATGGACGTAGACTGGTTGAGCGCTTTGATACGATTGGCCTTTTTCTGAGAAGAGACGAGAAGGATCGACAAATAACATTGTCAAACGTGGTATCATAATGTAATGGATTGCGCATACGACATGATTAGACCACAGTACTTTGGAATTTGAACCTATAAAATGGCCTCGCGTATCGATTTCCAAGGCTAATAATTCAATCGTCGGATAACAAAGGAGCGGTAATGAATAGTCACAGCGTCATATGAGACAAGATACACACTGGGGGAAATTATATTCACTCTAGCTCTTCTGTTATTCGATGATTGAATATTAACCCTGGAAAATCAGTAAATATTTATTTTGCTTATTAATTGTCTCATGTATACCAGATGTCCTCTTTATTAGCCCGGGTGCTAAAAATTATCAGAAGTAATAAGAAATCGCCTATTGTTATTAAAATTTCTTTGTTTCTTATTGTGAGCGAGTTTCATTAAAGGCCAAGAAACCTTTCAAGATACCTTTCCTACTGGTCAAACGGGACAAATTGAAAACCGAAACCATTGTTTTACTATATTATATGAGAAAAAGGTTCAACTCTCAAGCTGTTCACGAAAAAGTTTGATGTGCTTTTTTACTTACCGAGTTCAGTCGCGAACGCTTTCTTTGCTCTTTCAGCACTTGCGAGTCTTTCTTTTGTTCTTTGTTTTGTCTTTGCCGCTTTTTTGTTTTGAAATGCACTCTCATTGCTCCTGTTAATCAAAATTGGAATTGTGTAAGCTATAAAGTCTTGGATCACTTATCATTAATTTAAAAACTTACTCATAATTAGCGCGGTAGAAGTCTTTGAATCAGTGCTTCGAACTCCTGCCAAGATCGCGGCATTTATTTCCCTATCTTGATCATTGAATCTGTAATAAATACCAGCGATTGATTGTTTAGGTATAGGTAGGGTAATTCCAATGACAATAACTGAAACAGTATGAATATAATAAAGACTTACTTTTTTGACAAGTCCCATTTTTTATCGCTTTTGTCATAAACTGCTCTTACATTGCTCTGCGATAAAAACAGACGAAAAGTCAATACCAGTAAAAGTAAAATTTCGTAGCCTTTGACATTGATATTTAATCAGTAAAAATCTCGCTTCAGGGTGTAAAGCACGAGAGCTCAAGGTGCAATCGTTCAAGTCTAAAGAAGATACATATATACATTGGGTTGAAACCTTTTAGCTATTACGTGTTTACTACCAATAAGAGATCACTAGCAATTTGTTAATCACAGCGCGGGATTTGTAACAGACCACAAGTAATGCATGGTAAAATAAATTTGCAGCATCAACCGTAACTAACTTTGCGCGCCAAAACTAATGCGAAACAGAAAATTCAAAGCTTGTTGATTGACTTACCGATAGTTCCTTGGGAAGTCGTTTTGATTGCCTTGTTTTCTCTGCTGTTTCATTCAGCGCTAACTGAACTTTTTCTTCTATACTTTTGTTGAAGGCGTCTTGCCTTTTAAAAAACTCGTTTAACTGATTAGCGATGTCCGCTTGGCTATCTCCGTGATCTTCATGATCCGTGGTATTTCTTGGTGGAAGGAGGCTCAGGAAGCTTGACCTACGATGATTTTCGGTAGCAGTTGTGCGCGGAGTTTCGAACAACTGTGAACCACCACTTGGCAAAACTCGGCTTGTCTCATTAAGAACTGGGGTACTAGCTTCCAGAGGTTCTTGAATTAAACTTGTGTCAGTTGAAGAATTACCCGCATGCTCAGCTGGATCGGTGATCTGCGGCCTTGTCTTTCCCTGACTCTTGCTGGCTCTCTTATCTTGATCACGACGACGACTTGGCTTGTTAGGAGGCAGTCTGGCCATTTTTTACCACGATCGTTCAGTTTGAAACAAGGAATACACGTGTTCTGGACAAAAGATATTTGAAAGTGGCTACCACACACTCAAGTTTACCGCGCCTTAAGACTGTTCGAGTATTAGATTTCAGTGATCTTAGTTCTGGCATGCGGTTGGTTAGATTTGCGCTGTTTGGATAAGCTGTAACGCTATTGGCTTAAAGTAAATACAGCACGTGGTTCTTACATGATATGAATTTCAAAGGTCATAATTATTAATTGAAATATGATCGGTATTTCCTGTTTGCATAGAGTCCATTCAGTGAAACTGTTGAATAGTTGACGTCACCTAAATTAGATAAGTTAGTTAATATTTTAGTTGACGTCAACTAAATACTCATCTAAGTTATAAGATACATTTATCTAACTATTCAACAGTTTGACTGAATGCACTCTACACTCCCAAACGCTCCCTTTTAAAATCAACTCCCTTTTAAAATCAACTGATAAACTTGACCAGACACGTGACAATAATTTAAATGGAATACCGGTATGGGATTCCTGTGTTCCGGTACAGTTCCCGCCAGACAACCATGAAACAAATCCGAGAAACATGCCGTCAAATTCAAAGCGAAAATACTGTGAACACTGCAAAGAGTTTGTTTCCTTGAGGACATTCAGACAACATGTAGATTTATATTTCAACAAAAAAGGAGAATAAGTGGGAAATATGCGGTGAATCTTCCGAAGAAGAACATACCGATAGTGATACAAGCTTGAGTATAAATGGGGACAACAGTATAGATTTTGAAGCGACTTCGAGTTGTGAAGATCGAAATCCTCAAGGTATTTTAAGTTTTAACTGTAAAAAAAAGTTGTTTAAGTTTTTTCATGGGTTTTATTTTATTTCTCCTATTACAATAAATAACAGTTTGTTATGAAACTATGCTTAATAAAAATATATTTGCTTTGGTAGGTGTCAACATTGCAGAATTAGAAACGGAAGATCGAAACTTAGTTGGTCTTTCTGAGGGAGAGAGTGATGATGAATTTATATATCACGAAAGGAGACCAGAGCTACAGGAAGTATGGGACCTGAACGACATAGACGTTGACTGTGATTTCAGGGTCAATAAAAACCTGTATTCAGTGGATGTTAATGTTTTGGGTACATTGGATAAAGTAAAAGGTCTTGTTCATTGGCTGCTACTATTCGTATGTCTATGGTCTTCATTTTGTAGTCTCTCAGATAATGCAATTGATATTCTATTGAGTTTCTTGAAAACTTTCTTTGAAGCACTGGGATCAACGGTGCCCATGGTTCCCATGGTAACAGGCTTGGCTATGCTGATTCCAAAGTCATTGCATTTGCTCAAGAACAAATTGGGACTAAATCAAGATAAATTCATAAAGTTTGTAGTTTGTCCAAAATGTGAGAATCTGTATAATTTTGATGATTGTTACACTCTACAATTTGGAAAGCATGTCACAAAGAAATGCACATTTGTTGAATTTCCACACCATCGCCAGCAATTCCGTCGAACACAATGCAATGAATCACTTTTGAGAGAGGTACATTTGAAAGGTGGAAAAACTAGATTATATCCCTACAAAGTGTACTGTTACAATAGCATAGTGTCTACTCTGGAACAGTTTTTACAACGACCAAATTTCATGACAAAGTTAGAGAGCTGGCGTGATAGAAATGTACCAAAATCATTTCTTGCTGATGTATTCGATGGTAGACTATGGAAAGAATGGCAGTATGTAGATGGAAAACCTTTTTTAGCTGCAGCAAAAAATTATGCTTTTATGCTTAATGTTGACTGGTTCCAGCCATTTAAGCATTCAATATATAGTGTTGGAGCCATCTACATGGTTTTAATGAATCTTCTTTGATTCATTTACAATCCGATATACAAGATACTTAAAAATATATATTAATATCATATAAATAAAGAAAAAGCAGAATAGAACTCTAGTTGAGATAAATCTTATATTGTACACTAGAAATACTTATAATCTCTGATTTGAAAGATAGTGATCTTTTAATTTTCTTTTAAAGGAAAATGTTTTTAAGTTTTTGATATGCATTGGCAGTGTTTTCCAAAGAACAACAGCACTAAATGATACAGTTTGCTATCCTATATTTGTTCTCATTTTTGGTTTATATATGTTTTGGTTACATGTATATCTGGTGTTGTATGAATGCAAGGAGACTACTGGTATTCTGGAACAGAACGAGTGACGTCATGTATGTGAAAGATCTTTATGCTGTGAGATTACTGGTATTCTGGAACAGAAAGAGTGATGTCATGTATGTGAAAGATCTTTATGCTGTGAGAATACTGGTATTCTGGAACAGAAAGAGTGACGTCATGTATGTGAAAGATCTTTATGCTGTGAGAATACTGCTATTCTGGAACAGAAAGAGTGACGTCATGTATGTGAAAGATCTTTATGCTGTGAGATTACTGGTATTCTGGAACAGAAAGAGTGACGTCATGTATGTGAAAGATCTTTATGCTGTGAGAATACTGGTATTCTTGAACAGAAAGAGTGACGTCATGTATGTGAAAGATCTTTATGCTGTGAGATTACTGGTATTCTGGAACAGAAAGAGTGACGTCATGTATGTGAAAGATCTTTATGCTGTGAGAATACTGGTATTCTGGAACAGAAAGAGTGATGTCATGTATGCGAAAGATCTTTATGCTGTGAGATTACTGGTATTCTGGAACAGAAAGAGTGACGTCATGTATGTGAAAGATCTTTATGCTGTGAGATTACTGGTATTCTGGAACAGAAAGAGTGACGTCATGTATGTGAAAGATCTTTATGCTGTGAGAATACTGGTATTCTGGAACAGAACGAGTGACGTCATGTATGTGAAAGATCTTTATGCTGTGAGATTACTGGTATTCTGGAACAGAAAGAGTGACGTCATGTATGTGAAAGATCTTTATGCTGTGAGATTACTGGTATTCTGGAACAGAAAGAGTGATGTCATGTATGCGAAAGATCTTTATGCTGTGAGATTACTGGTATTCTGGAACAGAAAGAGTGAGGTCATGTATGTAAAAGATCTTTATGCTGTGAGAGTACTGGTATTCTGGAACAGAAAGAGTGACGTCATGTATGTGAAAGATCTTTATGCTGTGAGAATACTGCTATTCTGGAACAGAAAGAGTGACGTCATGTATGTGAAAGATCTTTATGCTGTGAGATTACTGGTATTCTGGAACAGAAAGAGTGACGTCATGTATGTGAAAGATCTTTATGCTGTGAGAATACTGGTATTCTGGAACAGAAAGAGTGGCGTCATGTATGTGAAAGATCTTTATGCTGTGAGAATACTGCTATTCTGGAACAGAAAGAGTGATGTCATGTATGTGAAAGATCTTTATGCTGTGAGATTACTGGTATTCTGGAACAGAAAGAGTGACGTCATGTATGTGAAAGATCTTTATGCTGTGAGATTACTGGTATTCTGGAACAGAAAGAGTGAGGTCATGTATGTGAAAGATCTTTATGCTGTGAGAATACTGGTATTCTGGAACAGAAAGAGTGACGTCATGTATGTGAAAAATCTTTATGCTGTGAGATTACTGGTATTCTGGAACAGAAAGAGTGACGTCATGTATGTGGCATATCGAATCCTATCTGAAACCCAGTATTTGTTATAGGGATAAAATATGTGTCAAATTTAATGCAAATATCAACGATGCTGCACTTTTACTCACATTTGATTGGGACACAAATATTTAAATTTGGACCAAATTTGCTTTCGTGGCAAATGTTTTGTAAAACCCAGCATTTGTTATAGGGATAAAATATTTGTCAAATCTGATGCAAATACCAATGATGCTACACTTTTACTCACAATTGATTGGGACACAAATATTTAAATTTGGACCAAATTTGCTTTCGTGGCAAATGTTTTGTAAAACCCAGCATTTGTTATAGGGATAAAATATTTGTCAAATCTGATGCAAATACCAATGATGCTACACTTTTACTCACAATTGATTGGGACACAAATATTTAAATTTGGACCAAATTTGCTTTCGTGGCAAATGTTTTGTAAAACCCAGTATTTGTTATAGAAATAAAATGTTTGTCAAATCTGATGCAAATACCAAGAATGCTACACTTTTACTCACATTTGATTGGGATAAAAAAATTACATTTGGACCAAATTTGGCTTGGAAACAAATTTGTGTCAATTTTAGTATAATAGATTTGCACAACATTTGCTCAGGTATGCAAATCCATTTTTCTATGCAGTGATTGTTTCAAATGCCAATATTCTAACCTTTTCTGACCTTTTCTGAAGTAGTGAACATGGTGCATTGTGGTCTAGCTTTGGTACACAGATCTTTTATTCATCATGCCTTATATATGGTGTTGTTTGAATCGAATCTAGACCACAATGCAATATCTTTATCGAACTCAGAAAAGGTTTATGGAGCAGATATGCATTGCTGTGACCGTGACGATACCGTTTCTGAGCATTTTTATTGGCTAAAGATTAATTTTGGACACTGTGATTGGTCCAATGGATTTCGTCAATTGTGTAACGCGACCGTGCTGTACCATTTCACGGTCATACGAAATATTTGTGTTTATCAAATAAAACACCAACCATGGTTGTTCAGCGTAAAGGCTTTGCAACATCACGTGATGGCAGCCATGACAGGAGGCCGGAACAATTCAATCTAGTCTAATTTGGCGTAGTTTACTAGTGGGAAAAGACCCCTTTGTTTTGCCTCCTGTCATGGCCGCTATCACAAGATCATGCAAAGCCGCTACACAAAACACAAAATCAAACCTGGAATAACTGGCGAGTGCTTGACAATCTCTACTCTTGTCAGGTTCACTAATAAAATCTCTTCATCTTCAGGTATGGCGTCATCCAAGATTTGAATCACGAATGAAGTGTTTTTCTGTCCTCCAGAAAAGTCAACATAGCCGTTCGATGCCACAAAGTCTTTCCCGGCTGAAGCCTTCTGTCTAATACTCCCGGACACATCTCCATCGTTCATGGTTTCATAGTACACTCGTACCGCTCCAAGGACACCTCTTTCCCTGTTGACGACTACAGTAACATTTCTGTTACTTTCTGTTACAGATACGACGCTGCGATTAAACTGAAAGATCCCGTACGGGTGATCACTGGCGATAATGGTGATGTTACTGATTGTACCAGTCGCTGCAAGTCTCCCAGACGACACATTCACAAGCTGGATAAGATAACTTTCTGACAGCTCAGGCGACTGAAAGATAAAGTAATATCTACAGTATGAGTGGCCGTGTTGTATCTGATATACAAACTCGAGGGGTAGCCGAGTGATTGTATATCTGATACAACACGGACACGAATACTGTAAATTGGTTGTCAAACGTCTAGGTTAATAACTTTGTGTTTCACTAAAATTTTCAAAATTAAAGTGAATATGGCCAAGAAAATCCAACTTAAGTTTATGCAAATGAACACAATTTTGTATCAGATTTACAACACTCTTCGCGGCCGTGATTTCTGTTGTGTTTTCCTCATGAGTTATTAATGGCTTTGACAAGAATTGAATATTTCCATGAGTGAGTGAGTAATGAGCTTGTCTCTTTCTGCAAGCAGAGTCTCCTTTTACCTTTAAGGTAAAAGGACACTTACTGCTCGCCAGGCAGAGTTTGCACATGTTCACATAGTTTGGAGGACAGGCGGCTATTTTTGCTAGCCTCCAAGCTATGTGAACATGTGCAAACGCTATTAAAATGCAGCCCTTTCTTCTTAGTTATTTGAAGATGAACATGAAGAGTCGTAGTCCGGCCACACAGCAGGCCCAAGGTCGCGAGCCAACCGTGATACATCTTTTTTATAGATGGTTTTGCACCATCAAGTGCCGGTTACCATAATACAACTTGGACTGCCTGTGGTAAGATGGCAGAACAATAAAATACCTTTGCTCTCGGAAATTGAATTCTTTTTCATGTCAAACGATTGTCGTGTTCCTGCCATCTAACATGGCTGCCGTCACGTGATGGTCCCAAACCTCTATTTTCACCTTTTATCTTAAAATCGATCAACGAATCCTACGTCTATACTGAGAGTTTCCAAGTACTAGGCTTACCGCATCGTCAGCTACTCGGAATTTAATTTGCGCTGTTTCTTTTCCTGTGGGTAGTTCTACATTGCCTTCCATTGGCATCAGGTCATCTTGGTGAGGACCAATGGCTTTCCAGTACACCGTGACGGGGCCAAGACTGCCTGCACTGCGCATGACTGTCAGGACGACAGACTCTGACTCCTCTACAGTCTTTTCGATGGAATCTTGTGTAAAATTCAAGACCCCAAATGCATCGTCACTTGGAAGAATATTGACTATTGCAGTTGAAGCGACCGAACTAAGGTTTGCTGAAACCAGATGAAATGATCAAAACTAAGACATAGCCACCACTTTTATTCCCTTAGAAATAATGACAAACCACCAATAGTGAACATCATCCAACATGGATGCCACTTTTATTCCTTAGGAATGATTACAAACCACCTATAGTGAACATAATCCAACATGGCCGCCACTTTTATTCCTTAGGAATAATGACAAACCACCTATAGTGAACATCATCCAACATGGATGCCAATTTATATTCCCTTAGGAATGATTCTAAACCACCTATAGTGAACATCATCCAACATGGATGCCATCTCACGCTTTATTCCCTTAGGAACGATTACAAACCACCTATAGTGAACATCATCCAACATGGATGCCATCTCACGATTTATTCCCTTAGGAATGATTCTAAACCACCTAAAGTGAACATCATCCAACATGGATGCCATCTCACGCTTTATTCCCTTAGGAATGATTCTAAACCACTTTATGAATGATTTCAAACCCCCTATGTTGAACATCATTCATGCAACATGGTCGAAACTTTAACAACATCTCCAACTCTTCAAACTTACCTCCTCCAATTGGATTATACAGAACAACTTTAAAAGTCTTGATGAGCTCAGGAACGTTGTCATCTTTTAGGCTAATGGCTATCGTATTGTTGCGAACACCAGATGGAAAGATCACTTCTCCTGCATCATTTACGTAATCAACAGCTGGTTTTGCAGATTGGGGTTCTATCTTCCAAAAACATTTCACCTCACCTAGACAAATAACATACAGTAAATGAATATTTTTGATGAGCCTTTTTTTTTTCCGGGAAAGATTGAGAGTAAAATTCATGGTCAGAAGGTTTGACAGGTTTGGAGAAAGAATCGTTAATCATAAGATATCGATCAAAATACTATAATAAAGTCCATACTTTAAATCTTCATCATTACCATTAGCATCATAGTTAATACTATTCGGTATTTTAGTAACTTACTAATTTTATTTGACACCTTTCTTGTAATTAGTTGTAGATCCAGGGGTGGTTCGGTAGGTTCTATGGAGCCCCCCTTTTTGTGAGATCAGCTTGTGAAACCAATCTAGTTCTTTACCCTCAGTAGAATGAAATTGGATACCCCTTTTGTGAAGCCAATCTTACCAGTTTTCTCTGCGTGGCGGCCATTTTAGAAACCCCCCCCCCCCTCTTTTTTTTTAAATCCAGGAGCCGCCCCAAGTGTGAGCATTCGTTTCGTGCACCAAAGGAATATTTATACAGAAAATTAAAGACACCGGCTCCTTTTGGATGTGCAATCGCCGTTTAAATCTCGTCGTTCTCACCGACAACCCGTTTAAAAAAGTGTAAACAAAAATAGCGAAATACGAAATAAAAATGACATATATATATAATACCATTAACTCCCTGTGCACGAACGACAACAAGCCGTACGCTTCCACTACTTTCCCTAACGTCTTTATAGTAAGCATCAACAGCAGGTGGTATGGAATCATTCCATGCAGGAACTCGGTCCATGAATTGCAGCAAGCCGAACGGAAAGTCATTCTTGATGACGGTGATGTTGATGGACGTTAAGTTGGGATCCAGACTGGCTCCACTTGTTGGTGTACTTGTGTTCTCGCTGTCGCCTGTTTCTGACGACACTAGCTTCAGGACAAAGTGTTCGTCTAGTTCTGGAAGATTGTCGTCTCGTGGAGTTATGAAGATATTCTGATTAAAAAAACATCTACAATAGTTAACCAATGAACTTATAAAACCCTTAAAACCTAACCAAAATACATATACATACATTTTGAAATAAACTAAAGGCTGGTCTAAGTCAGGAAACAAGCTCAAAGATCACATTGAAATCACAGGTGGAGAAGCAAAAAAATAACAACAACTCCTACAGTCCTGCTAATTTCAATGGATGAAGAGCAACTCCATGTTATATATTACCAGAAGCATTGTGACAGCGGTTGTCGTCATAAGAATTTCAATCTATCTTGTTAGGTTTTGCAATGGAAGAAAACCCAAGAAAACCCACAGAAAAACCAGTTTGAAAGAGAGACCTTACAAACTCTGCTGACATGAGGCCGAGTCCAGAAATCAAACCAAGACCCCAGAGGTGGGGTCCCTTCAAACCTACCTTTGTCTCTTCCTGGTCTTCGAAGATAATGCTTCCCTGGTAAGGTTCAAAATCATCTGAAGCCAATTGCAAATCTCTGTAACCTTTATACACTCCCCACGACACAGTAACTTGGCCTGCCTTGCCCCTTTCTCTTGTTATGGTTATGCTCTGATTGCTCACTTCTGACATAGTGATGGGCGAAATGCGTTCGAACCCAAACAGACCATTAGCGTTGTCACTCTTGAGAACTAGAACAAATCATTTCAAAAAGAAAATGAGATTTCACCTTTGCGATTCAATTGATCAAGATTTGATTTTCCATTAAATAAAATAACAAGAAAATAAATAAATAGGATTTAGCAGTGGCACTTCAACAGAGTGGCTCTTCATCCACTGAAATTGCAATTAGAATTTAGAAGTTGATTTTAGCGAAGGAAAGAAAACTGGAGAACCTGGAAAACGCTTGAAGCACACGAGAGAACCAACAACAACTTTACACACATCTTTTGCAAAGAGTCAATAAGCACTCTGATTAGTCTTATATATCAGTCGCTATCAACAAGTTAGCTTTTTGTTACTGACCAGTGAGCACAGCCTTAGCATGGTTTTCATCCAAGGTAGCACCACCTTTTGGTGCTAATAGGATTACAGGGAACTTTTCATCTTCTTCGGGCAGGTCATCATCAACAGTGCGTATTTCGATGTTTCTGTGACGCACACCAGCCGGGAAGTCAAGATAACCATTCAGTTGTTTAAAATCATTTATAGCTTTCGGCATTTCCTCAACAGTACTAAAAAAAACCAATAAAATAGAGGTATTTTTAATTTGAGTATCGTGTTATCATAAGTGATTAATCAATTGTTCTTGTTTTATGAAGGTATAGCACCAAGAGAAAATGAACTAAGAGAAGGTATTCATGCTTGTAACCATCATAGGCACCGTTTGATGCTTTTTTTAGAATCATTCATTCATTCATTCATTCGATTGTTTGTTTGTTTGTTTTTGTTCCTCCTATTTTCAAGAGAAAAACACGTGGTCTGAAATGGGAAAACGAATGGGGGGAAAATTGTATCCCTATTCTTCCATTGCACGTTAATTGGTCATCGCGGCCTGTCGGGGGGACGTTGGTGCCATTTAACAAAAGATTTCTTATTAGCATCCATTGTTATAACGGCACCACAATGCCGCCATGCTTTTGTCTTTTAATTCTCTTGGGGAATGCTTGCAATCCATCAATACTGAACAAAGTAGTAGGACCGACCAACCCGCGTTCTTTTGAGACATAGAAATCTCGATGTTACCTTCCTTCAAGCACAGCTGCTTGTATCCTGATGTCTTGGATACACCCAGTGTACTTTTGCTGATCTGGTTGTAAGGCACCGACAGTGAATGTACCACTGGTATCTACCGATCTCCCTGCAAAATTCCTGTGGAAACAATATGTTTGAGGTTATTGAAGATGGATACACTGTGAAATTCTAAAGTCTGGCTAGTGGCATTTTGTCAATCAAAAATACAATAGATGTTGCACTCTCGTCCGCTGGTTAACGAGCCGATCGGTCTCTGGTTGATATTTCAATAACAATACAAAAATAATGCCAAGCACAGCCTTTTAAGATCGAGCTTCAGACAATTTTTAGCCAATCACAGCAAATCAAAATTAAACTTAAGATTGACGAACCAATTAAGCATTTGGATCTATAGGCCCCTTGCATGTGACGTCACAGGAGCTCAATTTGGTGGACAAAACAAAAGAATTTCAACTTCCAGAGAATTAGCAACCTATTGTTATGTCCTCCAAATTGAGCTATGCATTCCGACGTGCTGCAAGGAGTCTATTGGTTTAATTTATTAATGATAGGAAAGCTGAAAATATCTCAAATTACCGGCTATGCTTTCATGGTATCTCGACACGGTAGAGAGACCAAAGAATTTCCATATGATTGGTTTAATGATGCTGGAAGCTTTTTCAACTTACCATGTACGTTTCTGTAATCCAGCAAGGTAGAATTTTGCCACTCCAGTTCCAAAATTAAGAGTGATGACTACCATATGCCAAGCGTTGTCAGCAATATCTACGCCCAAAGCAACAGTTACCTGTAGACAACAAAAAATATCAGGGAAATAAGGAAATAAACGGAGTCCTAGCTCTTGCTTATTTTGAGCAAACCAATGTTTTCTAATTCGACCAAACACTCATTTACACCTATTTCAAAAAACTTTGTCAATCGGAGATCTGAAATATGAAATCTGGGACTGTAATGATGTGTGGGCTATCAGCTGTGAATTGAAGTATGAAGGAAAGGATATTTTTTTCTTTTTAAATTAGTAGTTCGCAGCAAGTTTTAGATACATCTAAATACACCATCACCTCTGAGGTCCGGGGTTCGGATGCGAGCTGAGTTGGTTGGTTCTCTTTCTGACTCCCTAGGATTTTCCTGGGCCTCCTGTTTTTCCTCCCTCCTCAAAAAGCAACCCTAACTAATTCAAACTGTATAGCAGCTGCCAGAGGGGCCTTCACATGCTTTCAGTTCGACCCCATTGAGCTGCGCCACTGCTGATTTTCAGTTTTTATTCGTGCGATGTCCTACGCTTGCGAATTTCTCGGTTGCAGATCCGAAAAAAGAGGCCATGCTTTTTGAAATAGGTGTATATATTAAGCCTCATTTAGCCTCAATTCAAAGAGAATTACAAACTAGCGCTCTTGTCAACAAAGATTAGATTAGCAAAAGGTACTACGTTAATGGAATTACCAAGAAGCCTTTTTATTTATAAAGATCACAGGATTTCAACAGTTAGTAGAGAAGTTGGTTTATTAACAACATTCTTTATCAACATAGATTACAGGTTAGCAACAGTTGCTATAGAAGTTGAGTTATCGACTAGCCTCCTTAATAAAAAAAACTGCAGTTACCAACGATAATTATGGTAATGGCCTGTCAACTAGCCTCCTTAATTTCAATTAAATATTAAAATATTTACTTACATTTGAAGCACCAAATTCAAAAAAGAGAGAAGAAGTAGAAGCCGTGGTATTGACAGCCAAAGCATAGACAACGTCCCCTCCATCAGCATAGGACAACAAGTAACCAAATGTTGACTTAGCAGGTTGTAGCCATGAACTTTAGGGGGAAAGAAATAAAAAAAAAGCTTTTTAATTCAGACCAGCATATGATGAAGAGATTGGAGGGCATATACAGCGAGGAAAAAATTGCAATTGTTACGTCCGTCAAGTCCATACAGAACAGCAACGATCCCTCGTTTCCAGATCTAGCTCCTTATTAAAATTCGATCTTAGCTAAAATTACTCAGAAACCTTGCTTTTTTACCTTATAGTGATTTCTTTGGTTGAAAGTCCGTTCATTGAAGATACAGTCGCGTAAGATCCTGAAATTACAATAGATAGAACACTTTTAGAGAACAAGGTTTTGGGAACTGGCTATCTTCGTAAGCGTGGGCAGTCGTTGATACACCGCTTTTTGCTGCTAACCATGATGATGGGTCATCGGCGCGAAAGTTTGGTAATAAAAATGAATTATCACCATGACCCCCCATTACCATGACACCCCATACCATGACACCCCGTTACCATGACACCCCATTACCATGACACCCTATTACCATGACCCCCCATACCATGACCCCCCATTACTATGACTCCCCATTACCATGACCCCCATACCATGACCCCCATACCATGACCCCCATACCACGACTACCCATACCATGACCCCCAATACCATGACACTATTACCATGAGCCCCCATAACATGACCCCCATACCATGACCCCCATACCATGACCTCCCATACCATGGCCTTCATACCAGGACCCCACTACCATGACCCCCATACCATGACTCCCCATACCATGACCCCCCATACCATGACACCATTACCATGAGCCCCCATAACATGACCCCCTTACCATGACCCCCCATAAGATGACCATTTCCGTGAACCCATTACCATGACCTTGAAAGCCATGTCCCCCCATAGCATGACCTCCCATTACCATGACCCCCCTTTACCATGACCGCCCAAATTGTTGTTAAATTGTTAATTAGAGACCTACCACTTTTACTTGCATCAAAGCAATACACATTAGTGTTTGTTCTATCCCTTTTTTTGCTTGGATTCATCGTAACACCAGATCTCACATCACCAAGGAACATCAAATCATACGTGTAATGTGTCTTGATGCTGGCTTCTGAGGTGACGATTTCCCAGACAACCTAAAGAGTGATTGAACGTCAGTTAACAAATAGACATCAGGGCCCGGTTGTACGAAGCCTGGATAGCGCCATACGGCGGATAAATCCTTATCCAGTGGATAAGTCGATGCCGTTATCCAATAAATTTATCCACTGGATAAGATTTATCCGTCAGATAGCGCTATTCAGGCTTCGTACAACCGGGCCCAGTTTTTATGTGTCTGGCCTCTTATTGACGATAAATTGCGTCATCACATTGTCAAAGTAGTGTGGACATAAATTCCTGCAATCCCCCCTCAATTATTCAATTATCTAGCTAATGTTCCATCTTTACTATAAAATGTAGGCTCTAGTACATGACTTCGTAGTATAAAGCTTGAGGCTCGAGTTCTAATGTTTAGCATACGAAAAAAGTTGGATAGAAGAAAATATATGAAATATGTATACTGTACGCTGTTCCCAAAAATGACATCTTGTGCAAGTAGGATTAGGATATATCTGGAATTTATATTTATAATGACAGAACCAATCAGGAAGTGCATGTATGGTCTTTACACCTGATTTCTAATTTACATGTTTCTATGGCAACACACCTGGATATCACCCCAGTCTCCTTGTTCGCGCATCACGGTCAGATTCTTGATAGTAGTGTTCTTGAATCCAGGTTCAAAGTCCTCAGGAATCTTAACGTCACGTGATTGGGACGGGAACAAGAGCTTGCCATAAGGGTCATCGTTTGATAGGACAGTCAAGTACGCTGTAGTGTAGTTACCAAGGCGACCGTTTTCACCTGTCTCAATACCTTTGGAAGAAATAACTCAAGCATTATGATCAAAATTCATTGTCTTTATGAAGCATCCTTGCTCGAAACTGCTGTTGGGGCCAATGCATGGATTTTTCTCAAGCGTAAAGGTTAGGGTATTTTCCGCCTTTTACGATCCCACCTTTATCTACTTGTCAAAACAGCAAAATTTGCCCAGGAATTGTACCCATGATTAAGCTGCCAACCTTCATTTGACCACCCATGCATAATTTCTCAAGGGTGATCGTTTAAAAGAGATTCGACTAAATGAACTTTTTTTTTTCTTAAAACGTTCCTTTAAAAAATATTTACTTTACAAATATCCACCCTCTCCCAAGCACCTAATAAAACGTCTGACAAAGAGGTTTTACTGGTTTCTTTCTTTCTTTCTTTCTTTCTTTCTTTTTTTTTTTTTTGCTACTAGATTTATTATTTCATGAGGGCATGTCTTTTCCTAGTTTCATTTCTTTTTTTAACAATAGCTCACGAGAAGATACATGAACATTTCATGAATACATTGCTACATATATTTCTTTGTATATAAATCCTTAATTTATTTTATTCCTATGAAGCGCAAATGTGCTTATTTCACATTACTTGTGACTATAATTTATATTTTGGGGTGTTTGGGTATTTCTTTCTCCCTTTACTACTGATATTTTGATCATAAACTACAAAGAAATGTATGGAGCGATGTTCGATGTTGAGTGTATGACGTCACAGACTCCAAAAAATAATCGTAAAAATATCATACTTTCGTCCTGAATATCGAGGAAACACTTCATACAGTGATTATTGGACCTGTAAAGAGTATTCTTAGGAAGTTTCAGCTGAATCCAAATTTGAGCGATTTTCGTCATAGTAGCACTTTAAAAACCTGCATTTATTCTTAACATATACTCACCAGTCGCATTAATTATCTTGATAACAAACTTTTCATTCATTTCGGCGGTGACGTCATTTAATGGTGTTATGACGAGATTTTGTTCATTGTCTCCATCAGCAAACATGACGTAATTGACTGCAGGTTTAAAGTCAACGCCTGAAGAGATGGTTGCTAGGCTACCATTGTCAAGCAAACTAAACACTTGCCAATAAACATGGACTACACCATGGCTGGCTATTGTTCTTGTTATTCTAAAGAAAGAACATGGAGTACATTAGTACTGGGATAGCATGCTAGAGAACGTTGATCTTTAGGAAAAGAGGCGGGGAAATCCTGATTTCACCCTCCGCTCCCCCCACCACACTCGCGCGTGCGCTCACACACTCTCTAGAAGTGAGAAATATCTTAAAATCCAAGCCCAAATGATGTCCCAAAAAGAAAAAAAAACGATCACGTGATTGGAGGATCGCCCGCCCCCTTGATGAACCGGAGGCAATTATTTTCGGTTATTTCAGGGTAAACCCTTTTACATTCGTATTTTCATCTGCATTCAACTTACTTGAAGCTAGCCTGAGAGCCATCCTCCTTAATCGTCTTATTCAAAGGCGCATTCTTATCAAACTCGAACAACCCAGTACCAGCATCACTTGCATAGATCGAGATCGTTGCAACGGCATTCTGCAGAACTGTATCTCCAGTTGAATTCAAGAGTTTCACAGTAAGGTTTTCCACTCCTTCAGCTTTCTCGTCATCACGAGTGACGACCGATATGGATTTATTAAACTCTCCTACACCAAATGTTAACCGCTCGAAAGAAATTGCAAGGAAATCACCATCAGAAGCTCGAGCCGTCCCATCGAAGGTGCTATATGTTACTGTTACTGAACTAAGTCCGTCTCCACCACGACGAATGGTGAGGTTTGCAATCTGTCCTTCTCTGACCTTGATGTTTGTGGTCTCAAAGAAGATCGGGTCGTCATTTTTCTTGATGATTAATGTGACGTTAGTGCGGTCGCCAAAGGAAGCTTGACCGGTTTTTCTTTGAAGGAGAATGGTAAACGTTTCGTCCTTTTCGGGAATCTAGACAACGAAAAATTGGAAATTCATAGGTAATTCATTAGATTTTTTAGATCAGCTGATCTGAAATAGTGACGTAGCAATGACGTCACTGCAATAACGAGGGGTCATTAATTATTGCGTCACTTTTATCAAAACTTATCGAGGAAAGGATTTGGGGCCTGGAAATTTATAATTCTATGAGGAAAAATCACACCTCAGTTTTACACATTTTCTTGATTTTGATTGGCTAACATTTCAATTTCTCGGATCAGCTGGTAGCTAATGCCATTCAAACAGACTTCCTATTGACTCTATAGAAGCAGTTTCGTATCCCTGCCTTAAATAGCTGGTAGCTAATGCCATTCAAACAGACTTCCTATTGACTCTATAGAAGCAGTTTCGTATCCCTGCCTTAAATAGCTGGTAGCTAATGCCATTCAAACAGACTTCCTATTGACTCTATAGAAGCAGTTTCGTATCTCTGCCTTAGATAGCTGGTAGCTAATGCCATTCAAACAGACTTCCTATTGACTCTATAGAAGCAGTTTCGTATCTCTGCCTTAAATAGCTGGTAGCTAATGCCATTCAAACAGACTTCCTAATGACTCTATAGAAGCAGTTTCGTATCTCTGCCTTAAATAGCTGGTAGCTAGTGCCATTCAAACAGACTTCCTATTGACTCTAAAGAAGCAATGTTTCGCATCTCTGCCTTAAATAGTCCTCTACTTATAGAATGTGTTCACGCGACAGAATACCCAGAAAACGTCATAAACAGCAGTATTTTATAAAGCATACCTTGTCTGACAAGACATAAATTGAAATATTCCCGGCTGCTTGTTTTTCCAGGAAGGTCAAGACTCCAGATGTGGGATATATATCAAGGCTTGCGTCTGTATCACTAAGGATAACCCATGAGACATCCACAGTACCAAAGGTACCTTTATTTCGCTGCACCTCAAAACTGACTGTGGTGTTTTCTTCTTTTACCTCAGCTAAAATACGATCAGAAAGTAACTCTATTTTTTTATCCCAATTTGCGGGGAATTAAGTTTAAATTTGAAACAGGTGTTTCAATGGTACACTGATGAACAGGTAAGATATTCGAGCATCAGTCAGTCCAACTAGTGGTCTATCATCAATGCTGCGTTCTGATTGGATGAGCTACTACTAGGCTATAAGTTATAGCCTACTAGTAGCGAAAAGTGCTGACTTTGAAAACCAAAACATTAAATTGAACTTAAACTTTGACTCAAAACTTGTTTGCATTTAAATATTTGACCGACTAACAATCTCACTAAAAAATCGATTTCTTGTTAGAAAGCTGAGAAGGCATTGGGTACGAGAACAGACGACCCACTGCTAAATAGCGATTCACATGTTAACGAACGGTTATCAGGTACTTACCCACACGCTTGACAGAGTCCCGAGCAGCGAATTCAATGACACCATACGGGTCATCATTGGCGGGAATGGTGATGTTTATCATTATGTTCTGACCCAAAGTCCCTGGTGAATACTTTGGTGACTGATATTGATACAGGACAAGAGTATAGTGCTCGTCAATCTGAAACAACAACAAGCATAGATTTAATTAAGGTACGTGACTCACACAAAATTGCGAGTGAATTTAGCAATTTTTAAACTCGCTCGTTTTGTTTTTAAAACAATCGGATATTTCTGAATTTAGCACATATAGTAGCTCAATCATTAGGCTTTTGACGGTGTATTTGCAATTTTATTTTTGAACTGCGTTTCAGGCCCGCAGCAGGGGTAAAATTATTCAGTGGATGGGCTCGTTTTGCCAGGCCCCATATGACCGTACCAACTTTTATCAAATTTACAAAACAGCATAATTAATAATCAAAATTCTTTATTTTATGGGCAAAAGACCTTCAGCATCGAACATGTGAATATCTCTATTCAATAATATCACGTCAGAGTATGTACAAGCAAAAAATAGAAATTCAACATATGTATATGAAGCACACAGCTGACTTGATATAAAAAGAACCAGTTACCTTTAATTAAGTTGATTTAATAAAAGAAGCCGAGAATGAAATCGACAAGGTTCAGACACGAATTTCTAAGGCCCTGGCTAAACGAGGAAACATGTTTCCTTAAATGTTTCCAAAGGTGGCAAAACTGTCAGGGAACATCGGGAAACATGTTTACTCAATATTGGTTAGCGTATGCACACTTTCAAGATAAGTAACGAACTTTTAGAATGTTGACTTTCGTGGCTAAACGAGGAAACATTGGGAAACATTGTTTTCATGCGTCTTGAAAGCATGAAATGTTTCTGCCGCGCAGCAGAAACATTTTTGCGTCTTGGAAGCAAAATTTGTTACACGCAGCAATGTTTCGCATGTGGCTAAACTTGGAATCATCGGGGAACATGTGCGTGGGAAACATGTTTCTGGAAACTTGTTTCCTCGTTTAGCCAGGGCCTAAATGCAAATTATATGAAGCATTTGAATGGTTTCTTTCAAGTATGTGCTTTTCCGTATGTCTCGTTTTCAGTTTTCATCATTTACAAATGCCAACTATGTGAACTTTTTTCGGAAAAATGAGTCGCCTCTATCAATTTTAAGATAATAGTGTTTGAAATTTAGCTGTACGTTTACTTAAAAAAAAGTTGTCAAATTATTTGGGGGGGGGGGGGGATGGGGGGGGGGGAGGTGTGGGGGCCAAGGCCCCCTGGCCCCTCCCCCCGCTACGGGCCTGGGTTTACGGATGCTGTTACCGCCGATTTTCCGCTAACAGTAAATAGACTGTCATAATCCTGTCTGCCGAGTAGTGAGAAAATCTATCGACCGCTATTTTTAATGCTATTTTTTCGGCCTATTTTGCCGCTCAACTATCTAGCCTCTGTCTAGCCTCGAATCCAGAAGTTGCTTTTTTTAAATTCTAATTTCTTCTTTTGCTTACTGATCTCAGAAGTGAAGCTAGGCCTGCATACACTGCAATTCACTTGCAATAGAGGCTTTGCACCACCACGTGCCGGCGCCCATAATACAGCTTGGACTGCTGGTGCTTAGATGGCAGAACGATAAAATACCTTTGCTCTCGGGAAATGAATTCTTTCTCATTCGAAACGATTGTATTGTTCCTGCCATCTAGTAAGGCTACCGTCACGTGATGGAGCAAGGCCTTTATTAGGTTTCTCATCACAGAGGAACTCCACCCGGTTGGCACAGTTGGTTGGACACTACCCTGCTGTGCGAAAGGTCATGGGTCCACATTGGCGGATACTTGCAAAATCAGTGTAAATCGTAATATTTTTTTCATATCATTTTGAAATTTCTGATGGTAATTTAGCAGTTTATATTCATGGGTTGAAAAAAATATTCAACAAAAGTTAGTAAATGTCAATGCCCTTCCAATATTTCCTTACCTCTGGAATGTTATCAGCCTTAATAAAGACATACTCAGTTTCATTTGATTTGGAAGGAGGGAAATAAAAGACTCCTGAGTCACCATAAAAGTCACTCGTATCTGAAAAAAAAAATACAATGCCAATGAATTAGCTCTTTATTTCTGATACGGCGGCCATCTTGAATTCCATCGTTTTAAGTAAGACATTATGATATGCCGAGGGGGCAACTATTAGAAAATTGCACAGCTGTCAGGGTGTCTTTTTATATAACTTTATGCTTTTCAATGACAAGCACATCTTAAAAAAGCGATCGAATTCGCTGGTAGTTGCAGAACAATATGCGAAACACCAAGACTTCAAATTATTTGAAAACGTAACTCCGCCAGTCTATGGTTTATGAATTTTCTACGCCTTTGCCCCTCCGCATCCCATAATTCAATCTGGTGGCCGTATCAGTAAAACGGTCTATTCCAGGAGTTTTCAAGGCTATAAACTTCAAAATTACAGAACTAGTAATCGGAAATACGTCCGAGTAACAAAAGTCCCCCAGGGGACCCTAGTGAGGCTATTTAGTTCAGTTTCAAAGAAAATAACACAAACGTTGCTAATGGAGTACCTTGGTCCTGTTCTGAGAGAGCGAATAATGAGGCATCCTGGTCTACCATCGGTACAAACATCATGCCTTATATGGTGTTGTTTGTACTGAAGCTAGACCACAATGCATCCTGTTTATCGAACTCGTGAAGATCACATCTGATTACAACAAAATAACAGGACTTTTTCAGGATTTGGTTTAAAAAATGAAACTTTCAGCTTTTCCAGATAGTGCCTGAAATAAATTACTGGAATTTCAAGGACCTACCATGCTCTGGTATTATCTTGTAGGCGAGAGAACGACTGTCCAAAGAACTTCCACGACGAACAACTGTAAACTCGAAGCCATCTCCTTCCTAGAAGTTTAAATGACTCCGTTATACTGACATATCAAAACGTTCCACAAGCCCTACTGCCCCTCTTTTATTTTATCTGTTGCTGTCATTTAAAACTGTTTTATTTCTGCTTTGCTCAAACTTTCTGACGAGACGTTTTTCAGCTGGTGAAAAAATTATAACAACCAGCCAATCAAAGTTGTCAGTATTTTTGGCGCGAAACGAAATGCATCCTCGACCACGTCAACCGCGACTCTGTCGCTCGCAAAATTTGTTCTTCTGTTTTATCGGCTGGAAAATACAAGTTTAGCGTTGTTACTAAAAAACTTTAAATTATTATTTTTTGCATAATAATCTTAATAATACCTTAATAATTAAAGGCGATGTGTCCTGGATCTCGAATGTTCCTCCAGGATTGTCGTTCTCGAGGATCGTAACTGTAGCTGATTCCTTAAAAAGAAAACAATCATAATATTTGATTTTGTTTTCTTCCTTTTTTTCAATCACTTCAAGATCCCTTCTCGTTGCCATAGCTATTTTGGTCGCTATTTTGGTCTCTACTTTTGCTGATACACATGAATAATGTTTTGATAGTTTTTGAGCAGTTGTCCCCTACCCCTCCCCCCATAGTACAAAGTGCAAAGTAGTATGGGGATGTAAAAATGTTATTTTTACCACAGTTCTGAATTTTCTCGCTTTCTGATTGGTCTAGAGCCGGGGAAATAGGAGGACAGAATAGTAAAATTAATAATTTTCTGTGATAAAAAATAAATAAAAAAACATATAAAAAAAACAGGCTACGCCTCGTAAGTCCACAACATTTTGACGGCTAGATGGCATGATGAAGATCGTGTTACATAACAGGACATACCACGGAAAACTGGAGGAAATTGGTTAAGTGTACTAATCCTTTATTTTTATTTTTTGTGTAAAAGTATTCAACGCGAATATCTATACACCTACCATTCCCGCCTGCAGTCTGTTGCGTGATGAAACGTTACTTAGTGTGACAACAAAAGATTCGTCGAGTTCAGGAACGTCATCTGGATTGATTGTGATTGACAGATTGACAGAGTTTTGACCTGAAAAATGATCATATCAGCCAGTCACGCTAAAAAAAGCAAGCCAGCCAAAACCCGTCAATCCAATCCCCTTGCAATTCTAGTAAAATCACCAAGTCTTCCAGTAACCCTACAATCTAAATTATGCAGCCAATCAAAAGTCAGCCACCACGGTTACCACCCAATCAGCTACAAGTCTTGAAATCACTCAACTATCCAATCAGCGAGTCAGCCACCAAGGTAACTATCCAATCAGCAAGTCTTTCAATACCCTACTGGCCAATCAGAAGTCAGCCACCAAGGTAACCATCCAATCAGCAAGTCTTTCAATATACTCTACTGACCTATCAGCTAACCATGCTGACATTTACAGCAAACCTACAACTACTTGAAACCAGTGAACAAATCAGAAAATAAAGCTGAACATTAATGCTGTTTGTTCACCTTTTTCAAATGTTATCATTCCTCGACTTGCTCCAATATCGCTGGCATTAAAAGAAGCGTTGCTACTAGATATGGTCCATTCAGCTGTGGCACGTCCTGCAGTCCCATCTCTGACCACCAGTAGAATAACGTTCCTTGATGAAGGTCCTTCTGGCTCCTGTACGGGAATGGTTTGATGGAGTTTTTCAAAACCAATTTCACCATCGGCGTCCGATGCTGTGACGTTCAGGTAAATTTCGCTTCTGTTACCTAGTGTGGGAGTCTTTGCTTTGATGATAGGCAGATCTAGAAATTAGAAAGAACAAGTGATGTAGTGAGGAGAAAACCAGGTTTTTTACAACATCTTTGATTCCCAGCTCAAACTACTGTTTCTCCCGATTTCAAACTACGTGTCATTCGCTTCAGTACTATTTTTTATTTGCCTATGCACCGAATCGAAATATGGCGACCAATTTGAATAACTATTGTTCTGTATTGACTGCGACTGACTAGCATCGTGTTCATATGGAAATACAAAAGCGTTTTCACATGTATGAGAGGCTAGTCAGTCCGCCTAGCTATTCGGTGTATAACACTTGAGAAGATTCTCACTGACTTATATGGATAAAACTCGAAAAGAGACTCTTATTCTCAAGGTAATGACAGGCGTGGAAAAACAGTAATCGTATTAACTCAGTATAAGGTCTAGAGTTAGTCTCCTCAGCCCATGATCAGATGATTGACTAAAGACCCTTTCCACTAAATCCCTACCTGGGGCCAAAACTGGCAATGAAAAATATTAACCTAAAAAAATATCTCAATCCTCAAAAAATCGAATTCCTTTAATTTGAGCCCAAAAATTGGAAATTAGTGCAAAGGTTCTATTACCTAAAAAAATACATGGACTATAAACTAGTGTCTAGTCAATTAAACATACTCATACTGACAAAGTACCCACCTCCAACCAGATGCGTATCTAATAACTGTATCTTAAAGAAAGAACCAAACTTAAGAAAACTATCCGTAGGAATGACCACAGAGAAAGAAGCACTTGTTTCTCCACTTGAGAAGGTTACGTCTCCACTTGGCACCAAGCTTAGTTCGTTGGACGGTGAGCCTGAACCAGGGAGGTAATACTCAATGGAGTAATTGACAGATATGGATCGTAATGTTCCACCATTGCGTTCAATCTCTAGGCTTAACTGACGTGGTGTTGTGTTCTACGATACGAAAAGTAGGTACAAAGTTAATGCAATTCATTTGTTTAATTTAAGAGTTTAGGATGGGTTGCAGATGAGTGGAACTGGTACTTAAACTAGCAATAACTGACTAACAAGGAGGGGGATCAAGGGGGAGGGCTAAGGATGATTGCACATCCTTCTCCTTCCTATAATAGGACAAAATCTGGACACACACATCTACTGCTTCAAACTCATAAATATGCAACACCCTAATTTAAATTTATCTCGATCTCATGAGAAAGTAGATTATGAATGAGTGCGAAAAGTTACAGCACAAGTAACGATTTAACCTCGTGGCGTTCTTCTTTTCCCAAAAACACCCCAGTTACCGAGTTTTTTCTGCGGCTGGTCAAAAAAACAATAAAGAAAACCAACCAACCTGAATAATTTTCTGCTGGCTTTGACTGGAAAACTCGACGACACCATAAACTGAATCGCTGTCAGACACAAAGAACACAGCTCTGCGTGCTTCTTGTGTGTTGTCAAGGCGACCTCCACCCGTTGTATTAGAGAGTTCAAGAAAATATTTTACAGCTTCTTCAGGAGTCGAGTCTTTGCGTACAACAACTAAGATGGGTTTTGAAGACTCTCCTTCGGCGAAAACAAGAATTCCTGACGTTTTTTCAAACACGGAAGACAAATCACCTGAACCACCAGTAATTTTCCAGGACAAGGACACACTTCCAAAGGTTCCCGCACTCCTGTTGACAAAGAAGTCTCCACTATTCTCGCCATCTTCGTCCAAAACTTTTGGAAATGTTCCAAAAGAAAACACGCCATGTTGGTCGTCGTTTGGCAAAATAGTTACCATAGCAACGCCATCTTGACTGATGTAAACATTGTGTACAGATGTCTCAAGGTGAACTGAAAAATTCTCCGCAAGCTCGGGAACATTGTCATTGATGAGCTTGATTTGAATAGTTTTCTTTGTCTCATCAGGACCAAAGAAAACTGAATGGTTTTTGTTTTCAAAGTCTTGTCCCGGTTTGGTATTTCCAGGTACAACATACCAGTTGATGGTCGCTGCTTCCTGGACATTCCCGATTTTAGTCACGCCATCTTCTTCAAGTCCTCTATAGACCTCCAGGTCAACAATACTGACATTTTCTGGTACTGTTATTGATGTGACTGGAAATCTCACTCTTGCATCATTTGCCGGGATAATGATTTGAAGGTCAGAATAGCTGGTGTTGATTTCTGCTCCTCCGTATACAGATGTTAATCGTATTTTGTAGACCTGTTCATTTTCTGCTGTCTGTGATTAAAAACATGTGCAACAGCTTTAAGAAATAATGATGAAGAATGGAGAGGGTGGGTGATTTTTCAAGTCTCAGACCCCCTTTCTTTTGAAGGTACTTAACAGTTTTCGGTATCATCACTATTATCATCATCAACGCCTTTAATACTGTTATCATCACTATAATATCATCATTGTCACTATCATCATCACCATCATTGTCAACAGCAGTAATATTAGCATAATCGCTACCATCATAATTACCACCATTGTCACCAGCTTCACCACTAGTGTCATCCTCATCACCATCATCACTGCCATCGTCATCACCATCAGAATCTTCAACATCTTCACTATCATCATCACCATCATTATCACTGCCATCGTCATTACCACCAAAATCTTCAACATCTTTATTATCGTTATCATCATCATCACCATCATCACTGTCATCGTTATCACCACCAGAATCTTCATATCCTTATTAGCATCATCATCATCATTACATGTACTTCCAGCCATCATCATCAATGATAATACTGTCAGTATTGTATTTCTAGTAATTCCTCAATGAATAGAGTAATACATACATCATCTGCCTTAGCTTGTAAAGAGATGATCCCTTCAGATTGACCATCTGCAAATGAAACTATTCCTGAAGTCTGTTCAAAGTTCTGGATGCTCTCATTAACTCCTAGAACAAACTAAATGCATAATGTACGAGCTTTGATTAAAAATTCATGTTGTTTTGCCGAGGTCTAACAAAAAGTGCCGGAGTGTGAGTGTGTAGTGATTTTTGGAAGGAGAGGGAGAAATTTGGGGGGTCCCTAGAAGGACAAAGGAGCCCACTAGTCTGCCAGTACAAATGCCTGGGCTTGGAGCAACTCTAGGCAAGCTAGGGTTTGATTACAACTGAGATTTTTAGATATATAAATGAAATTTATATGGAAAGAAATAAGGTAAAAAACAAATTTGTTCTGACGCTTTGATCAAAAATTCATTCCTCTTCAGGAGAAGTTGGGAAGAATATGATGGAGTCAAGATGGAGTCTAGCTAATAATAACAGAATGATTTTTTTCTGAACCCAGCTTCTTCTTTTTATTGGCTCAGATTGTAGCATAGGGAACACCTATGTACTAGACATTAAGCATGCACAACCACGATTTTATGGATGTCCAACTATGTGGTGTTATGGTGTCACCCTCCCTATATTGTCGGAAAATACAAAGCTTTCAAGGGCACGTGTCTATGGAATATCATGGAAACACCTTGATTGACATAAATAAATAAATCACTTTTATTTAAGTGTCTAGTCGTTCTAGCACTTTTGCAATAATTGGGGACACTTTTCACTCACATGCGCTACCACTACATTTAATATTCTATGCACACAACGCTCAACTCACTTGTCGATTTTTACGGAGGGAGGAAACCAGAGAACCCGAAGAAAACACTGGTAGCATTGGAGAGAACAACACATCAAACAAACTCCATTCACATGTGACGACTGCAGGCCTTGAGCCAGCGACCCGACCCGTTGGACTCACAGCGGTGAAAGACGACACGTTAGCCATGAACGCCACCAATAATGCTACTCATTCAACAAAACCTACTTTGTCACAACAGAAACAATCGCTAGAGGGCGTATGTGATTAAAAATCAAAAGCTTCTATCTACATACACAACCACAACTAGCAAATGATAGTGCCAATTGGATCTAAACATCTTTATTATTCTCATAATTACCTCCCATCTCACAGCAACTGGTCCATATGAATAAACTGAACGTGTGAGAGAGATTTTGACAGGTCCTGGTGCAACTGGTGTTGGTTCATTTATCGTTATTGGTCCTCTCTGGAGGAAATAAAAATTAATGAAGGAATTAAAATAATATGTAATATGCAGCAGATGTACATACCAACATTATGTTGTAATGAATGGCATTCATATAAATATTAAAAAATGAATGTCTAGAACGAAGGAAGGAAGGAAGGAAGGAAGGAAGGAAGGAAGGAAGGAAGGAAGGAAGGAAGGAAGGAAGGAAGGAATAATTTAATGAATTAAACGCCTGAAATTGAAAAAGAAGATTAAATAAAGTATATGACTGAATGAGGGAAAAAAAGTGAATTGATGAAGGTAATAAGTGATTAAGGTAGAGTAATCGATAGATGGAATTGGATGACAATAACAATGTAAATGTAATTTCGTTTTGCATCTCAGCTGTTACCTACAACATATCACATATGTTAATTCATTCAGCATTGTGTATATCACTTGCCTGTGAGAATCCAATGACACCATAAGCCTTATCATTTGCAAGGATTGCGATGTTAGCAGTTTGTGGCTCTTCTACAACACCACCACCATTTAAAATTTTGAGCTGTACGACAAATGTCTCATTTCCCTCAGGAATAGAGTCTTCCTCAACAGTAAATTTACATGGCTTGATCACTTCATCTTGACTAAACCTCACATTGTCACTCCAGCCAACAAAATCTGCATTTGCATCTGAAAGCTGAGGTAAACGAATTTTTGAATTAGACTATATATGATTATGGTAATCAGCAATAATTAAGATATTAAATGTACAAAAAAGAGCATACTTGTTTGCATTTTACCAATCAAGTCCTTATGCACTTGATAACACCAGTTAGTGTTTACATATATACTTGCACATTTACTTCTTAAGGACCTAGTCATGAAGTTAATAGGGTAAAGGGAGGGAAGGGGGGGGGGAGAGATTCCCCATGCCCGAATATTTACAAATTGCCCACCTCTCTTAAGAAGTCCAACATTATGTGAACTGCATTTCCCCCCCCCCCTTCCACCCCTCACACACACACCCTTTAGCAATCCCTTATACAGACTAGACATGATTGATAAACCAATCCATGCATTTGACTTGTCAATACTGTATATGCACATACAGAAGGAAATTGATTAATTTTTTCATAAATTGCTATAAAAACAGCCGATAGCAATTCAGGAAAGTTTAAATAGCCTCCTTCACAGTTCCCTGTGTCCTCTTGAATCGAAGCTAGATGAATGGTGAGCTTGCAATAATAGAGACATGTTAATAATTGTCCAAGGTGTTTAAAAAAGGTTCATATCATTGCAAGCTCACCGTTCGTCTCGCTTCAATGCGAAGGCACGGCTACCTTCAAGAGGGCGCAGGGAACTGTGAAAGGGACTATTGAGCCTTTAGTTATTGATTGACATTCCACTTGCTCCCATTATATTCCACCAAAATGTTCTATAGCATGGAATGAAATCTTTTTTGTGACACATCATAGAATATGCATGCAGAAGCGGATCTAGTGGGTGTAGGTGCACCGGACACCACCCCCCCCTCAAACTGCCTTTTATTGTGGTACATGACATATATATATATATATCTTTTTATTTATGATTTCTGTTTCTCAAATCTTTAGTCTGACTCAAGATTAAATTTCATGAGATTACATCTAAAAATAAATCTAAGAACGAAAGAAATAACTCAGGTCAGGATTATTGATGACGTCATTTAATTTTGGGCACACTCCTTGCAAATTTCTGGATATACATGCTTGCCTGAGGGCAACAATTATGGGATATACTCCATAATATACTACTTAAAAGAATTATATAAATAGTATGTACATTGGTAAATACAGAACAATTTCAGGGAGGCTATTATGATATAACATCATCTTAAGATTTTCCTATATTCTTTATATTATTATCATCGTTGTCGTTGTCATCATCATCATCATCATCATTACCATCACCATTATTATTATTGAATTCCAAATAAGGGTGGCAAGCCAGCCAATCCACCACCCCCTAGCTTTCCCAAGATTTGCCCTTAAAACATGAGAATGCCATTATCTCACCTACCTTACTGTGAAGATATTTTAGGGTCATCCAATTATCAAGCAATGCTTATCTCCCCATACAGGAACCTTGTTTATACCAGAAACATTGCTTGATGCCCCTAAGGCTTACTTTTGCTGACCCCCCACCACCACCCATGGGCTAATAAATGAAAGCCCACTAAGAAGATATCTGTAAGAAGCTACATCTAACCTCACAAACAACAAGGACTGTTCCTGTCTTTCCTGCTCTTCTTTGAATGTTGAGAGTTACTGTTGATGGCTCAATAACTAATACAGAAGTATCTCGAAAACTGAAGTACCCATTTGTTGCACCATCACTATAAACACTTGGAAGAAATGCACTTAATAGGCTGACCAGAACCACTAGAAATAACATGATCCAACTGTTAGTAAAATCATTTAAAATTTAGTATTTCATTGGGATAAGGTAATGTTCTATATAAATTAATTTTAGGAACTAGGTTAGAAATGGGACACAAGTTCTGTTCCTTTTTTCTGTCACAACGTTGTTTAATTTGCTTGTTACCGTAAATTCTCTATTAAGCCCCCCGGGGGGCTTATTTATTTCAGGCATGTTTGAGGGGGGGCTTATTGGAGAGAGGGGGCTTAATTGAGAGGGGGGCGTATTGATTTAGTGGAAACGCAGTAAGTTGTACGCTATCAGGATGTAATATGATTGTAACTCAGGATTAAACTGAAGCATTACTATTGACCGTCTCGCATAATCTGTAGTGATGTACATGGCATTTTTATTATTTGATTCACCTTTGTTAGTTAAAAATGTTTTGAACAATCATTAATGTTCCATTGGTTCATTAACATGTGATTCTTTAGTTGAGAAGGGGGAGGGGAGGGGGCTAAAAAGAGAGGGGGGGCTTAACAATTTTTTTCCTTTAAAAAGGGGGGGGGGGCTTATTAGAGAGGGGGGCCTAAATAGAGGATTTACAGTAATTTGCTATTATTATTTTATTTATATTTACTTATTTATTTATCTATCTATTTACTTATTTATTTATTAGAAATGTTTTAACTGTGGCAAATACATCAAACTAAACTAAACTAAAGGAGCTAGGACTGTTAGGTGACTATCCCTTTCTCCTTAACACATCCAGGTGATCTTGTGCACACACTACTGTTTATTATTAACCGATCAGAAGCATTTTTGTTGCATCGCCAAAATTCAATGATGAATTTCAAAACGGAGTCGTATTTCAATTTAACTTTTTCAAAATACGCCCTGAAATATAACTATACATTGAAACATTCTATGTTACATGTACCACAAAAGCTTCCTCTTACCCTATCAGCAATTTAAATTTATAAAAGCAAAGCATAAATGCAATAAAAGGAAGCAAAATCTGTGTCGTGTTAATTAGTCACCATCTGCCATTTTGATTACCATGAGATATCATACAATAGGCGACTGGGTATTAGGAGCGGTTCGATTTGACAAATAATCCTTTGCACGCTTTAAGGCCAGATGACCTGGATACCTTTTCTCAGAAAGCCAACCCCCTACCACCCCTCCCCGCTTTCCCCAAAGCTAATATATCTGTTATTAAAGTAGTATTTGTGTGGCCATCCTTGTTTCTTGTTTTAGACGGTAGCCAGTGGGTAGCAAACCTGTGGCCATTGGAAAAGCGACATGGCCTTGTAATGGCAACAAAAGAGCCACCAATTAGCAAAGAACTTTGATGATTTACCAACAGCCACAGGTCCTGTTTAGGTGTAAATATCAAAAAGGGACTACACAAAAACATCCCTCAATTGTGACTTAAGCAGTTGTGAAAATCAGACAGAGGACATGGGTACCCCCCCCCCCCCCCCCCCCCCAATAGAGCCTCAATAGTATGTAACTGTCTCTTATCTCTTGAGACAGGCAATAACTTATTTTCAAATACTATAAGCCATGCAAAGCACAGAATTTAATGAAAAAATGTTAAAGACCTTAAAACTTTGGATGGAATTTTTTTTTCATCTCGATTTTAAGCCATTAAACAGGGTTTATTTAATTAGAATTCAAGTTAGGAAAAAGGTCAGAAAATTTGACAATAAATTGTTGACATATGAAACGCTTAGCAACGAATAGTTCGTGTACCCAAGGAAATATATCACTTGTTTTGAATTCTAAGGTAGAACCGGGTAGAAAAATTAATAAATTTAAGCCGAATTTACGAGAAGGAAGAATTAAGTTAAAAAAGAAAACAGCTTTTTACCGAGAGTGTTCATGACATTTCTATAACAATCATTTGACTTCAAATTAATTAATAAAAATCTTAACTACATGTAGTGTGTAATAGTTCGTGGCTAAATAAGCCCTCGAAGAATTATTTAACTAAATACCCATCTACTTTGCTTCCTATACATAACGATTCAAACGCAAAAAGTACAAAAAAAATATTAACTGAAGTTAAGTACAAGACGGTATTTTACCATCTATTATTTTAATCGTAATGTATTAAAATTCAAACCAAAGAAAATAAATAGAAAAATACTACTTTTTATGCGATATTTTCTTGTCTATTTAAAACCAGATAATATAATCTAGTAGAAAAAAACACGGTTGAGAAAAATTGATAACTACTATACATATTTGGTTTGATCAAAGATTATAATCGATTCATCGATAAAAATATTTTTTTCTTACACTGATGTAACTTGCGAACAGCTGAGATCAAACCAAGTCAAACACTCATTCATAACCCAAAAACACAAGATTATATTAAGAGTATGATAAGTAGTTTTGTCTTTAAATTAAAACCGAGAGCTGCAGAAAAGCGAACAGGTTCGGGCAATTTTGACAGCTTGCGGTATCTATGGACGCTGTAGTTGACTACGGCATGAAACATGAGAATACTGTAATTCCTAACCACACTTCGAGAAATACCAAACGTATTACTTACCAACAAATGAAATTCCCATAGTTACCGTCTATTGAGTTTAAACTTCAAGTAACATAGCTGAAAATTATAAAAATTCCGGGTTAAAATGCGAGAGTTTTTGTATAAATGAAGCTGAAGCCGTCGGCGTTCGATGGGCTAGAATAAGTTGCAATTACAGCTGCAATTTGCGTTCCATTATTCGAAAACAAACAAAATCTAAGAATATCGGCCCTAAAATGCAAAGGTTTCCTTTCCAATTCCCCTAGACGAGATAAATAGTTCTATTCAAACTTGATTCGCAGGTATAAACATTGATAATTAGCCGTAAATCAAACTCGTTGAAGGTCGATAACAATCAACGTTTCTTCTAAGTTTTCAAAGTTGACTTGAGGCACGAGCCACGGCTTGTAAAGCCGTGAAGCATTACGCACTCAAAATACTTACCAAAATATCCTTACATCAAAAATTAGAATATCAAACGGGGTCAAGCTTCTTTAGACACACTTTTTGTTTCGAATTTTCTTTTTCTGTTAGATATTTGAAGATAAATACTCTGGGGACTACGGAAAAATGCATACGGAATGATGTCGTTACATGACGTCATCCGTCGGTTTGAACTCGGCTTTGTGTTGAATGACACTCGCATAGTTACTGATCGATCCTTGCATACAACATTGTAACGCAAAAATTGAACTGAAAATAACACGAATTTTGAATTTGAAAACATAATGAAATGTGAATTTGTAATATGTAAGAATTTGACACAGCTAGGGATGGGAGGGGAGGAGAGAGAAAACATATTAGGCAGTTTTTTTGGGGGGGGGGAGGGGGGCAGTTTTTTGGGGGGGGAGGGGGGGGAGGGGGCGGACAGTCGCCAGCTGGTCACTTGACGAGGGTTGTTTCAAAATGTGAAACAAGAGAAGTTTTCAGCCTTATCTATTTGCATTCTTATCTTTATTTTCAAGAAGATTTGAAAAGCTATCCATGTTATTATTTGCATGTAAATCTTACACGGCTCATATATACACCCACAGGAAGCCCAAGCTCTATGGTTTCAAGTCTGTTTTAAAAATAACCCAGTAGATTTCTGAAACGGTGCTAAAGAAAATTAAATTTAACATATATTAAAATAAAAAAATCTTAAAATTAAACGCATAAAGTAAACAGACTGGAATGATTTTCAGTGCATTTGAAAAGTTCCTAAATGAATGCGACTCTTGCGGACAGACAGACAAATTCCTTACAGCTTGGCTACATGTACTTCGCTATAACATATTCTTTTGCTTTTAATCCCTCCTCTTCACCTTCCTCGGTTCTTATGACTTTCTCGACATCTTACCCCGTCAAGTCGTTTTTATCCTCTCTCTAGTCCTTCACCCCTCCCAGGAGTTATTTGTTAGCAAATTTGGATGCCACTAAGAAAAATTAAGACTGTGAGTCAATTAAGTTAATCCTAACTAATCTTTAAATCCTATGGAGTATCTATTGTGGTGAGTGCAATTAGCTGGCTGGTGCTAATACTGTTTGACATGTCAGGTGAGTCATGACAGTATTTTATCCAGCACTGACGTTGGAAAAAATTGAAAGCGTTTTTTCTGAGTTTAATAAACGTGATGCATTTTAGTCTAGCTTGGGCAGCGTGCGCTGATAATGCGTCGCCTCTCGACAATTCAAATCCTAATTTGACCAGGAATGAGGGCAAGAAGGGAAAAAACCTTTAATTCGTGCTTTATAATCTGTTATACCCTCATAAAACAAGGAGTAATCAAGATTTACTTTATCTTTTTTAAGTTTAATACAAAAATTATAATTCCTACATAGACTCCAATTCATAATCAAAAATTTTATAAATTACTTTAAGCTATTGTAATTTCAAATATGAATTTGATTATAAATGAATAAACAATTCATTTCAAACTCAAAAAATTCAATATGGAAACCCTTTTGTACCGAAGCTAGACTGCAACGGTGATGTATATATGTTTTTGTTTCTCGGACTAAATCTAATCTGTTATGCAGCAAGTTACGGTGGCCCATAAGGGACTTGCAGCAAGTCACGGAGACCTGCCATAAGGGACTTGCAGCAAGCTACGGTGGTCTATAAGTCTAGTCCCTTATGGGCCACCGTAACTTTCTGCAAGTCCCTTATGGTGCTTATGGGCAGTATGACTGCATGTCTACCAATAGGAGCCAGCATTTCCCAGTCCCTGCGCACAAATACATACCCAACTCATCCCCAAATCCCCACTTATTTTTGTTCAGAGTTATCATTAATATCGTGTCTCCTTTGAGAACATGAGCGTTTATCAAGCTACGACTTACACAACCCTTTATGAAATTAGTTTCAAAAAATTGTTTGGGGCTAATCACGTTAAATATAAATTGGATTATTAAAATATTCACCTATAAATATTTAATGAATTAGATGCTGGATAAAAATGCTGAATAAGGTCAACAGGTGGGACAAAAATTAAACAAATTCATATGATGAAAAATAGCGGAGTTTAAAATGCATTTTTTTCCTGAAAAATGAACAATTTTCAAAGACCCGAGTTAAATCAAATCCGTTAACAGAATTTTGTTAAGACGTATAACAGCCACACCTATGTCTTGTATCCAACTGAGTTCATTTGTTTGTCATTCGAAAGTTTAAGGCATTATAGACTTCGAGAAAATCGAGGGGAGAATTTGAGTGATCTATAATTTAATATTTATTTATTTATTATTTTACAGCACTATTTTCAGAAGATAAAAGATAAGTAACTAGATTAAATGACATTGGAGTTGGTCATCAGTTTTTATGAGAGGAAAAAAGAACTTTTTAGAAATTACTAGACTAGTAATGATAAAAAGGTAAATTATACACCGTGAAAAGATGAAAAAGCTTACTGACGTTTCGGACGCTAGTCCTTCGTCGGAGTAAAAGAGCTGTTACTGTTGTACCACCTGCTAACCCTTGAATTCAATTACTTTCAAAATATATTAATTGAACAATGACTGATGAATTTTTAAAATTTTTGTATGTGTAATTAGTTATGAACTACAGTTTAAAGTTCATTTCATAAAAAGTTGTGTAAGTCGTAACATGGCAAATGTTCTTGGGGAGAAAGTGATGATGGCCATTTTATTTCAAATTGTTCAGGTAACTAAGTCACTCATCTTTAACATAAGCGGTACACCTTTTTTGTGTCATTTTTCTTGGACATACCTTTTTTTATGAGACATAAATTTTTATGGGCTACCGCAATTTTTAGTTTCAAAATGCAACAGTTTTTGATAACTCGATGTGAAACGGATAAAATCTGTTCTTTAAGAGGGGTGAAATCTTAGGAATTAAAACTAAAGTGCAAGACCCTCAGTATCGCCAAAAGCCGGTGAGACAGTCTCACAGAATTGGAGTTCTCGATATCAGACAAGCCTGAAATTTTAAAGCTGATATAAAACTTGTTAAAGAAACACATTTTTTCTTTCTTCCTTCCTTCCTTCCTTTCTTTTCTTTCTGTGGATGGAGGAGGGAGTGGGGCGGGAGGTTTTAGCGGCGGAGTCGCGGAGGGAGTGCGGAGGAGGAGTGTAGGGAGGGGGGATGGAGTCTTTCTGTTTTTCTTTCTTTCTTTCTTTCTTCTCTCTCTCTCTCTCTCTCTCTTTCTTTCTTTCTTTCTTTCTTTCTTTCTTTCCTTCTTTCTTTCTTTCTTTCTTCTTCATTTCCTCCCCTTTTTTCTCTCCCTCCCCCGCCACAATGACGATTCTTAGTTCAATACAGGCGAGAAATACCGTCCTGGGGTGATTGTTTTAAATATTTTAATGTTGTGCTATCAAATTTACAGATAGCTGTTATGGGGACATTTATTTTTGCGAAAGTACGAGGTAAGATCTTAAAATATTAAACTAATTTAGTAACTATTTTTTCTACTCAGAGTAACTGTTACGCAATTAGAATTGTTTATGTAATTGGTCAGCATGAAATAAATGAACTCCCCTTCAAACAAAGCTTTAAAAAATTTTCAAACTAATATTTGTAGACAGGTTTTGAGGCTCGAGGTCACATCTTCTTTTAAGATCATTTTTAGGGAGTTTTCGCTTCAAACGTCATCAGCTTTTAATTTTTTTAATATGAAAAGATAGATAGAGCTAGTGCAAATGAATGTGAGGTGCAGGTGTGTTGAGGCAGTTCATCAGTAAGCTATGATTGCATTAATTTAGATTCTGTATCTCAAAACCATAAACAATTTTTTTCATCTCATAAACCTTTTAATGCATATTTTTTCTTTTCTTTTTTCTTTTTTCGATAAAAAAATTTATAAATGGCTACAACGGAACAGAGGTCAAAGTACAAAAATACAGTTGACGTATATCAAGCCCATCTTTCACGTTTTCAAAGGGTTTCACGAACACCTCCCTTACCCGCGGTATAGGTACCATAATTAGGGTCTTGACATCTCAAACTTCGTCCACAAGTAACGATTTTAATCGTAAACGCATACTTTTTGATGAGTTTAGTCCTTGCGTCCACACGTAAAACATGAAAACTCTCACCGTAAACGCATACTTTTTGATGAGTTTAGTCCTTGCGTCCACACGTAAAACATGAAAACTCTCACCGTAAACGCATACTTTTTGATGAGTTTAGTCCTTGCGTCCACACGTAAAGCATGAAAACTCTCACCGTAAACGCATACTTTTTGATGAGTTTAGTCCTTGCGTCCACACGTAAAACATGAAAACTCTCATCGTAAACGCATACTTTTGAAAACGCTCTTCAAAGTGGATCGTGTAGACGGCTGAAAACGATTCGCAAACGATGACTGTTTACGCTGTGTCTGGTCCATTCTGAATGAACTTAAAAATGTCGGTTCCCATTAAAGTAGAGACGTCATTGTAACAAGCTAGCGTACAGTTGCTTGGTTACTGACTGCCAAGACCCTCTAAGTATAGTTGATTTATTCAAGAGGTCTCAGTCTTCTTTCTTAACGGTGAAGGAGTAAACGTTAAAACTGATTAATTCCATAATTAAGTACATAGGGCGAAAGAGGTACTACTTTTCAAAGGTCAACTAAGATTTCTTTACTTTATTTCACATTTTGGCGATTTTATTGAGGCTTTTAAGCCATACATTTTCTTATGACATGACACCACGGAAACCTAGCTTGGGCTACCTGTGAAAAAACGATATGTAATAAGACTCCATGACAATTTTATTTATTTATTTATTTTTATTTTTTGGAGCAGGTTACAGCATCTTGGCTCATTGGTCACTTAATGGTACAGAACAAGGACTAAGGTAAGGATACAAACCATTTTAATCCTCCTATAGCTATACTGGTAACGTTTGCTCTTTGAAAAATCTTCTTTCTACAGTTCCATTGGTCTACAACGAATAATAGTCTCAAGCACAGGCAGCCCAAACAAGGTTCCTGTGTATGGTTTATAAGGGAATGTATGGGAGTTATGATAAAGTTACGAAAATAAAATGTTTCACTCAACAATTTGCCTCAAAACCTGCTGCAGTTGTTGGTTTTACTTTGTTCAGTCGTCTGGCGAAGTTTCAGCGCGATTTGAGGCCGTTTAGTGGGTTTTTTCAAAATCCGCTCTTCTCTACCTAAATAATGGGAAGGCTGGAGACTTAGCACCCGATATCGACTACATCACACTAGAAAATTTAAAAAAAACCTCTCTCTCCCCTTGAACCGCAATAAAAATGCAACATGTCAAAGGAACGATAATTTCTCTATTATAACATGTATTCTGAATGCCACCACGCCAAATATGTCCAGAAAAATCCTGGCTTGAAGTCGAATATTTGATTTCTTCTACGGTATGTGATCGATGGTGTTCAAACGACCGTTGTAAAGCGTGAGCGGGTCACGTTACATACTGCATTCCCATTATTTAGGTAGAGAAGAGCGGATTTTGAAAAAACCCACTAAACGGCCTCAAATCACGCTGAAACGTCGCCAGAAGACTGAACAAAGTAAAAGCAACAACTGCAGCAGGTTTTGAGGCAAATTGTCGAGTGAAACATTTTATTTTCGTAACTTTATCATAACTCCCATACATTCCCTTATAAACCACACACAGGAACCTTGTTTGGGCTGCCTGTGTCTCAAGTCGAGTTGCCGCGCAAAGCAAAACTATAGTTTATGATGTGCAGCAACTCCAATCTCGACGTGGAACTTTTATTCGTGGTCACGAAACTGTAAAAAGGAGTATTCCAGAAAATGTTTTGATACACTTATTTTAATAAAGTTAGTCACCAGAAAAGCTACAAAGCTGAGACCGACAAAAATTATGGGTAGAGACATTTTACATGTTTCAACCGCTTGATAACTGTTGATGGACTTGAGATCTTCTACCAGTTACAAGTTCACCTCCTCTGAGCATCCTCAACTTCTGCAGTTTGTGTCAAAAGCTTTACTTGTTGGATATAAAATATTTCCCATGATTCTGAGTGATCTCAGCCTTCTAGGTTTTTGGTGACTAACTTTATTGAAATAAGTATATACGTTCAGTTGTGTGGAAGTAACGGTCGCATTATCACACGTGTTTATCACACAGCCTTCACGGTGGACCCACCTTTGTCGAAGGTCGTTATCCAGGAAGTAAAGCCATCAACTTTAACCAACCGTCCAACTGCTTTGCACGAATTCCTAAGGTTGAACTTCGTGGCAAGAGTTTCACCATTGCTCTCTGGGTTAAAGTGAACAGCAGTCTTGACAGAGACCAAGTAGTGCTTGGTGACTGATATCAACCATATCAGTTTTTTTTACGAGTAAGAAAGCAAGAAAGCTATATATCTTTTCAGCGACATTCGTTATCGGACCAATGGTTAAGCTGCAGGAGTACGGAAAGGCTTAAGATTAACACATGGCAACACGTCGCAGTCGCGTGGGACCAACCAGGAGGTAATTTTAGACTTTATATTGATGCTAAAGAAGTTGCTACAAAGATCTTTGATACCAGTGAGGCGTGGTATCCTCCAACGAGAGACACGTACGAGATAGGTGATGATGGGCATGCGGATGAACACCAGTTTCTTGGCTCAGTCATGGAATTGTACATCGTCGATGGTGTCTTAAATGCAGAACAAATAAATCATCTCAGAGGTGAGAACTATAAAATAAAGGAAAGGCGTGCTTAAATCATCGTCGGGAAATGGTTTCTGGTGAACTATTGAGAAAATCTTAAAAGATTCGAGTATAACATTAGTGTAAAATGGGGAAGGTGTGATGAAGTGAATAGTCACGCAAATCACTTTTAAGTGATTCTTTGTTTAAAAACAAAGAATTATATAGTAATCTTAAACATGAAGTGTTTTATTAATGGCTGCAATGAAGATATGTAAACTAGAGTAGTGTTAAAGGAGTGTCACAGGCTCAAGATTCAATAGTTATACGATGCCTTCTTTCTCGTGGTTCACTATGGAATATTCCACTTGTTACTTAAATGTCACTAGAAAGCATTGTATGATATTAACATACCAATGAAATGCCAATGCCACATATTTAATATCCAATTATTCTCCTTCTCATTTCCTTGCTCAGGTTTCCCTGCTGAAATCACCACTCCAAGCCTTGTAAACAACACGTTTGTGTATACGAATGAGACAGTGAAATGTCAAGCCAAAGGTTCACCTACTCCATACGTGGCCTGGGTACGCTCAGGGGTAGTGCTAGTAAACAAGACATCTACTGCAGAGATCACTATCACTGAGAATAATGGCGAGTACGTGTGTGTTGCTTCCAACCGTGAAGGAACAAAGAACATGACCCTTATGGCAAAAGGTAAGCAACGCTTTTTCTATTCAAGCATTTCTTATGTGAAATTTGAAATTTTAAAATTGGATGTTTTAAAACAGCTCCTCTTCATCTTTGCCATGACTACCGCATCCTCAGTGACGTGTCCAGGGCTGTCAACCACATCTACCACTCATCTCAAGTCAAGAACGATAACACAGATATTGACCTTAACAAGTGGTATCGTATCCAGAGCCCATCTGGTAATCAGTTACCAACCACGTGTGTCCCACAGAACAGGTGTGGTACCCAGGCCCCTGGATGGTTGAACGGAGCACATCCAAGCATCCAAGAAGGAATTGTCAAGAGAACTGTCTGCTTTCACTTCAACGGTGACTGCTGTTATCAGAACACCGCAGTACACATCAGGAAGTGTTTTGGATATTACGTGTACAAGTTCAGCGGTGTGCCTAAGGTATTACCTGGTCGATACTGCATTGAAAATCAACAACACGACAACCAAGGTAAATAATGTTATGATCAGGTTTAGAATATCTTGCACTGACTAGTTCTCTTAATTTGTCTTTCAATCTTCTATTTTTATGTAGACCATCCTGACACAATGTTTCAAGCAATTGACGAAGAAGTAGGTTCCCGCCTCATTGGTCACGTAATTCATGCAGATACAGGCGTGCAGGACGTGTTTGTTTGCATGAGCTACTGTCAGTTGTACAATGGTTGTAAGTCATTTAACTTTAGCAGAGAGAAAAAGATCTGTGAGCTGAACAACGCCACACGAGGGGAACATCCAGATGCCTTCCACAGGAAAATCTCATTTGTTTTCTACCAGGAAGTTAGTGCATTCACTATCACAGTTCACTAAGGACACTTCTATGTCTGCTTAGCTAGCCTTACGTTATTGCACATGTGCAATGAGTGTGCGGGCGGCCGACAATTAGCAGGCACCATCCTTAAAAAGAGAAGTCTTTCGTAGTAAACAGAAAGTTCAAAAAATTAAGCCAATTTTAAGAAACAAGTAGTCGTTATGTAACAAATTTTAGGAAAATAAGAATCTTAGATTAGATCATTGTTATATTAGCCTTTCCAGAGTCATAGAATTGCGTTGCATAATGGGGCTGTTTTGAGAGAAGCTACCAAGTTCATCAATCAGTTGGCATTCTATGCATTAAAAGAATTTAAAAATTAACGTACACTACAATTAAAGTTTCGTAAATGAAGTTTCTTTAACTTTTCACTACTAGCAAGTGAAAAAGAAGCCATAAAAGCATCACAGCGTCCCTAAAACAGCCCCATGATGCAACGCGTTCTGCAACTCCGGAATGGCTTATAACGACGCGCCATTAGTTGATTTTTTATGTATTCAATTTTGTACTTATAGTTGTAACCAATGCTAAGGTTGTAGTTCAGGTTGTGCTGGAAGGTACGGCTTAAGTAAGGGAACTTGTACTAGACCAAAGGAAAGTCTGCCTGCGTGACAGTCGCACCTATTGAGGAAAATCTTTCTGGTCGACCTGGCATCGTATTTATTTAGGTAGCACAAAATTTTTTAAAAAATTATTTTAAAATGCCAGACTAACGCGATAAAGGCCTTTTTCAACAATCTGGAGGTAAAAGGTTTTTGATAAAAAAACACATGTAGTGAATATTTGTTTTATCAGAATAAAGATTGTCATTGTAGCATGTCTTTTAATTTTCATGCAAACTGAACATTGATTTTCCACTGCTGCCAGTCAAAAATATGAAAGTACCTAATGATTAGTTTTGAATGTAGGCAGCGAAAAACCAATTTTACTACAAGGCTATTGAAATGTCTGAGGTTCAATTCGCAGAATACTGAGAATTGTAGTAAGCAAATCACAGTAATCATTATATTTGATTAATGGTAAGCAGGGGCCCATCAAGTGTACCACCTGGCCTGGTTATACGAAGGGCGGATGGAGATATCCAATGGATAAATCTTATCCAATGGATAGATTTATGGGATAACATCATCTACTTATCCACTGGATAAGCATTTATTCGTTGGATAGTGCTATCCACCCTTAGTACAACCGAGCCCAGGAAAGATTGTTGACTTAGTTTATTATCAACTTTAACTCACACCTGCCTGTTTATGTTATTCAAAAGGAGGGATCCGAACAGAAGAAAAATGACAAATCTTCTCATTGGTTCAATCACTGATGGTTTTACATAAGCAACAATATGAGAGACCTAGGTGTTAGTTGATATGAATTAAGTTTTCTTAATCAAGACATAAAATCGACACCTTGACTCATTTAAAACTCGTTAACTAAAGTATTTAATCTATGGATGATTAAAAAGAACCTTAACGGACTTGAAAGTACAAATATTTTTTTGTCAGAATACCATCTGCGAAAACAACATCTCGTTCTACTTTTGGTGCTCGCAGGCTTACGAAAAAAAATCGTAAGAGAATCAAACAATGGGATGGTTTCCATTAACGGTAAGTCAGACCATCAGATGTCTAGATTGTTATACCCTCGCATGGATCCATTTTTAGATTGTTATTTGTTATATATTATTTTGGGTTTCCTTTTCAAAAATACAAATAGTACTGAGAGGATTTCGTGCTACAGCACCGAAAACGTTCACTTTGACATTTGAAACAATGAAAACAACAAGAATAAAAAACAAACAAAAAACAAACAAACAAAAACAAAAAAAAAAACGGAGGCGAAGAAAGTGTCCTTGATGTGTGTAGAAACCGGGACGGCTTTGCGTGTAATTAAGGGGGATTTTCCGGCTTCTACTTTCTCTCTCACACACACAAAAGGAAATCATATTATGAATTCGGGGGAAAAGGAGAAGGAAAAGGGAGAGACAAAAGAAAAGAAAACAAAGGAATATCGATTGAAAATCTAAAAAAATATGTTATTCTACTAAATGGCCTATAAACATGTTGCTACCATGGAAATGGAATATTAATTTGTGTGACTAGCCGGTATACTTGAAGTTTGATCAAATAACACCCGTGTAGTCCTAGAAAAGAGTTTGATATAAACTTAACCAAAAGCTGTCGTTCCCCTAATGGAAAAAATCCCGAGTTGGCGAGTCCATACAAAGCATGAGGGCTTTCCTTTCAAAGGTACATGAACCAATGACATGAATCAATCAAGGCATGTATGTTAGAGAGCGAAAGCTTTACAAGAAAAACAGTGCAAGAGTTTATAAACTGTCTATAGCTGACTGTATATTCAGTTAATGGTTATAGAGCCTCAAGTATCACGATTGCTTTGTTTCATTTCAGGTCATACTGAATTCTTTTTCCCCCTGAAAAAAGAAAGCATAAATTACCATCGTGGCTTAGGACTTAATGATGTTTCTCATGCCACTTCAACGCCTGGACAAAAACGAAAATAAGATAATTCGATAGTTAAATGACAATAACGTGTTTAACGAAGACCATCACATCCACATGCGATCTGGTCTTCCATTGGACAGCGATTTGCGATGATTACGTGATAATAATAATAATTTTTATATTTATAAAGCGCGACTTTAACATGTGAATATGATCAAATGCACATTATCACATGACTTCTTTAAGCAGTTTGTAATCATTCTCCAGAGAATGAAAAAACAAAAGATGTAGACGCTATGATTCTTTTTGAAACCGGGCAAACGTTTGATCGTGGAGATGTCGGCTAAACAAAGACAAAGTTAGGAACAAGCAATTGCCATTGCCATAGCCATTGCCACTGATTACTATTACCATTACTATTACCACCACCACCACCAACAACATTACCATGGCATTACCATCACAGTTGCCATGACAGCTGTCATTATTACCATACTCATCGTTACGTTATCATTTTCATTTTTTTTAAATCCATTCTTTGTTCATTTTTCTTTGCAGGCACTTTGTGTAGTGATTATCGTAACATTAGATAACCAAGTTCAAGGTATGATTGATTAATCTTGTCCCGAAAAGTGCCCCTTAAATGAAGCGGGATAAACTAGAATCGTTGATGAAGTTTGACAAAATTTCGAAAAGTTCAGAAATGTCTCTTTTCAGGGAATTTATTTCTTGTTTATTTCTCGGGATTTCAAAAGGTGTCTGCTTTCACCTCATTAAAAAGGCAATAAATCAACCCAAAACTTTTGCAAGGGGACTCAGGGGATTTTTTTCTTTGGAATTTCTAAAACGACAGGCAAAAAACAATCTTTTGTGTATGTACTTCTATTGTTATCGTTTGAGTACGATTTTTGCCTTATTAAACAAAATGCTGAATTTTTAGCTTATTCTCAAGTTTTGCTTTAAATGATTTAAGCTAATTATCAAACAAAATGCTTAATGTAGATGTCCTGAGAAAATTTCTTTCGAACTTTTTTATTTTATTTTCTTAAATTTTGAGTTTTTAATTTTTTGTGTGCGAAACTTGGTTTCCGCTATTTTTCTTTCCAAAACTTCTCAAGTTCGCAATATTCATTAATATATAGAGGATATTACATGGGCGCGCGGAGATACGCAATTTATCTTCTCGTGTTGAAAAGATCTCTCACAAGTGAGCGCAGCGAATGGAATGAGCCGTTAGTAGGTTCTGTATGCCATATATATTTCTAAGAAAGCTTTCTTTATTACTTTTTCCTAAAGTAGTCAGTCACCCTAAGTAAATCTATCTAAAACTTAAAAAACTTTTGGATCTTGCTTTACCAAAACTCGTTTTGGTGTTTAGCCTTGACTTTCCCGTCCATCCGCAACGATTGCCAAAAAGAAACGGTAAAATACGGTCTTGATGTTGGATCAATCTAACTTGTGTAACTTGTCTTTGAGGTTTCGATAAGGTAGCATCGCAACCGCCACCACCACCGCCAACAATAAGAACTCTTGCACACTGGACACTGAATGGATCGGAAGCGAATATAACGTAAGCACAAAATCGCTTAGCGCAGGTTTAAAAAAGGGGATTTCTCTTTTTAAATGTTTGTTGTTGTCGTCGCTGGTTGTTGTTGTTGTTGTTATTTTAACATGTGTTATAAGGAATACGTTTAAAATAACTAGTTTCGTAGAACAATTCTGTACGACACGTACGTACGGATAAAAAAGATCTAACGAGGTGTCATTAATTAAGGTATTAGAACTGGGTTGTGGCTGGAAAAAAATCTCCATTTTTTAGTAACTAGTTAGCTTGTTTATGATAATATGAAGCCATGCAATCGATTTCTCGTCCTATTCCGCTACACTTCATTACAAAACGTAGTATTTCAATTTATACAAGTAATTATAAGATAGTGACAGGATGTTAAACCTTGTTAGTCTCTCTTGATTTCGGATATGTTCTTGCCATGTCTTGGCAACCGGCGTATTTTGTGCTTAGCTCTTCGTTGTTCTAAATGGTTTTCTTGCACGCGCGGGTCTACGGCTAATTATGATAAAGTTAGACTCTTTGGATAAGATTTTCGTGCTTTTGAAAGAATAATAATTTTTTATATTTTGGGAATAGCTTTAAACCCGAGGCAATATTGACTTATTCAAAAATAAAAGGATTTGACCGAACAGTTTTTAATAATCTTTTTTATATTAATCATTGCAGCCTCCACGGTGGACCTACCTTTGTCGAAGGTCGTTATCCAGGAAGAAAAGCCATCAACTTCAACCAACCATCCAACTGCTTTGCACGAATTCCTAAAGTTGAACTTCGTGGCAAGAGTTTCACCATTGCTCTCTGGGTTAAAGTGAAAAAAATCCTTGACGATAGAGTACAAGCAGTATTTAGTGACTGGTACGATCCATGGAACTTCTTCCTTGCAGTCCATAAAACTGGAATCATTCAGTTTGTTCGCCATTCAACAGATGAAGGCTGGTACGGTCCTAGTTTGGAAAGCAAGTCCACAATCAACGTTGGCAAATGGTTTCACATTGCGGTTACATGGGATCAGTCAGGAGGTGTTAGCAAACTTTACATTGACGCTAAGGAAAAAAATACTCTTGCCATTGACAAAAGTAGAAGGTGGCAACGTCCAACGAGAGACACTTACCAGATAGGTGATGATGGCCATACAAATGAACACCAGTTTCTTGGCTCAGTCATGGACTTGTACATCATTGATGGTGTGTTAACTGGCGAACAAATAAATCAACTCAGAGGTGAGAACTAAGTGTGCCGGAATCCGTTAATAGATTTAAAGTATGGTAGTGTAGCAGATCATAGTTAATGGAGTGAAATGGTTTGGAAACTCCATAGAATAAAGGTATTGTTTTGCGTTTGATGTTGAACCGTACCATCACGTGATACTAACCGTGCACAACGAACCGAAGCAAGTATGGCTGAAAATACTGATTTCCTAATAATTAATAAAAAAATATTTAAAAAGCCTAAAAAACAATTAACATGCAAATGTAACTATAAATAGATACATATATATATATATATATATATAATTATGGATTATTGCCGCCCTTCGGCAGTTTTTGTTTCTTTTCCAGCCAATAATAATAAATAATAATAATAATAATAATAATGTCTTTATTTTTAAAAAAAATCTAAACTTTATAGATATACAGACGTAAGGATAAATAGAACATATACTAGTTAATAAAGCGTTACTAAAAAGTTACATAAACCCAATCTAAGGGATTGAATTCAACTCTAACGTAAACAGTTATTTTCACTCTCGGGAGTCTTATTTACTCTAAATAGACCCCTTGCAGCACTTTGAAATGCAGCTCAATTCGGGGGACAAAACAATATGTTCCAATTCTCAGGAGATTGGGATTCTTTTGTTTTGTCCCCCAGATCGAGCTGCTTTGATGTCATATGCAAGGGGTCTATATAGTGGAATGTTTAAAGCTCCAAAATAGGAGACATTCTGTCAACTTTTAAGTTCAACTCCATTTTTCGAGTACAATTGACCCCCTTTGATAAACACCTTATGTTATTTCCTTGCTAAGGATTTCTTGAAGTTACTCCAAGCTTCCAGAACAACACGTTCGTGTTTACGAATGAGACAGTGAAATGTCAAGCCAAAGGTTCACCTACTCCATACGTGGCCTGGGTACTCTCAGGGGTAGTGCTAGTAAACAAGACATCTACTGCAGAGATCACTATCACTGAGAATAATGGCGAGTACGTGTGTGTTGCTACCAACCGAGAAGGAACAAAGAACATGACCCTCAAGGCAAAAGGTAAGACCACGCTTTTTTTCTATTCAACTTACAGCATTTCTTATTTAAAATTTTATATTTTAAAAAACACAGCTCCTCTTCATCTTTGCCATGACTACCGCATCATCAGTGACGTGTCCAGGGCTGTCAACCACATCTACCACTCATCTCAAGTCAAGAACGATAACACAGATATTGACCTTAGCAAGTGGTATCGTATCCAGAGCCCATCTGGTAATCAGTTACCAACCACGTGTGTCCCACAGAACAGGTGTGGTACCCAGGCCCCTGGATGGTTGAACGGAGCACATCCAAGCATCCAAGATGGAATCGTCAAGAAAACTGTCTGCTTACACTTCAACAGTGACTGCTGTTATCAGAACACCACGGTACACATCAGAAAGTGTTTTGGATATTACGTGTACAAGTTCAGCGACGTACCTAAGGCATTACCTGGTCGATACTGCATTAAAAACGGAAGGCACACCAGAGCAGGTGAGGTTTTTATAGTGTACTTGGGCAGGTATTTTGAAACTCCCTATTCCGTGGCGTTTCATCAGGATTTTAGCTAGATATTTTCAGTTTAATTTTTTTTCAATGTTGGTTTTCCTGTGGTAACTGGCCAGCGCTGAAACATTGAAGAACGTAGAACGTACGATGAGCGTGTGTGGCCGTAATGTAGTGTTATCTAATTTTGATTTGATTTTGGGTTACCAATTTATCAGTTAAAAAGATGATCTCATGTGCAAATAAAAGTCCGAATTTGATCAAGCAGTTCGACTAGGAGCTTCATTTTAGTAGTAAACTCTGACGGCAGCCACATTTATATACATTTTGTTCCACTTAGATCAACCCGATACAATTTTTCAAGAAGGCGAAGAGGGCGAGGGCAGCAGAATTATCGGTCACGTGATGTACACGGAAGGAAATGTCCCGGATGTTTTCACCTGCATGAATTACTGTCAGTTGTATAATGGTTGTAAGTCATTTAACTTTAGCAGAGAGAAAAAGATCTGTGAGTTGAACAACGCCACAAGACGGGAACACCATGATGGCTTTCACAAGAAAAGTTCATTCGTTTACTACGAGAAAATGAGGTTAACGATGTTTATTAATCATTTGTAACGAAACGAAATTATCAAAAAACGATCCTGGGTAGCCACTTAAATTGGTAAGAAAGTGAGTTTAAAGTTGTGTTATACCAAGCCGTATCAACTGCACACTACGAAAGGTTTAGCAACACTGAGCATGTCTGGGAAATTATCGGGAACATGGAGAATGCGGCAACTACTAAACGTACAACATTCTTAGACTAGACCGTGCCAATAGTATCATCATTTCAAAGAAGTGTGAGTGCTTTTAAAAGTGCTTTTAAAAGTGCTACCGTAGCTACCCTTTTATTTAGCTAAGTTTTTCGCCATGTTTTTCTGACTGTGCAATACTAACAAACTTTTCCCAAATAAAATTGTCGTTCGCGTGATCATCAACTCCATATCCATATTTGTTTCCATGTTTAAAAAAATAGTTTGAGTTACAGGGTTAATATAATTGGCCCATCCAAGGGACTGAATGTAGTCATTACATTTTTTCTGATTTTAAGGGCGCAAATATAAATATATAATATAAATATAACTATAATCTTTACTAATCTTGTTACATTGTCTTGCTTGCTGGATGGCCGATATAGATTATTAGATAGATTAGATTATTTCAGTACATGATTTGGTGGTGAATACAGCTGAGTGAGACCCTTAGTTAGCTTAGCAAAATCAGCGGTATTTATCAACAAAGCATGTACTAAAATAATCTAACCAAACCAGGAATTGATGGACAATACACGTCACTGAATAAAAGAATCGCAATATAACAAATGAATCATTACTGAGAACGAGCTAACCTAACGAGGTAACAAACTAACGAAAGAACAAGAGCGACAAATAACAGATAAAAACAGGACAAAGCAAAATGTCAAGAAAAGAAAAAAATAAACGAACACAAACAAACAAAACAGTTGATAATAAAATACACTTTGCTACAACATTTAAATATATTTACACTATCTTAGCACTGGGTTGTAATAAACAAAAGTGAAAACTAGTTACTATCTTATGTTCAGACTGCCTTCAGTGATGTTTGGATCTTGACTTATGTAAAAAGGTTAATCCTATAGAAGAATATCTCCTAAGATGAAACTGAAATTTAGAAGATGATTTTTAGAGGGAGGGAAAACCGGAGAACCGGAGAGCAGTGACGAGAGCCGAGCATTCTCACCACTATGCCACCAATGTTTCCCCTTTTAAAGTAGCTGCAAATAAGATGGAATTTTAGCTCAAGAGTTGCCAGATGTTACATCTTTGGCGAGTGTCGTCAATTTAAATTAAAATTTGTCCGCTTATTATCATTCTCCATAAAGTAGTTTAATTTGAATCAATTTCAAGTTTTATTTTGTCCATAGAAACAAGCACTGTAAATATTAATAACTTATCCATATTAATTAAATCCTTTAAACCGTTTAAGGCTTTCTGTCTCAAAGTAATCATGAAGCCTAATGAAAAACGCAAAAGAGCATGAATTTATTCTCTCTTGAAAACTCTCTTTAAACCATTTAAAGGCTTCTGTTTTAAAGTAATCATGAATCCTATTGAAAAACGCCAAGAGAGCGTAGATTTAGGCTTTCTTGAAAACGCGAAAAGAATTATTTGATAAGAATCAGAATGGCATCGGCTTGCCAAAATTTCCTGTCCAATCCGAAATCATTGCCAGAACATGATGACATTCCGGAAACTGACTTTGAATATACTTCGTTTTTCTATGCGGAATTTTCCTTATGTCTTTCAAGTGGGATTCGGCGAGCTTCTAAGTAACAGACAAATCATATCTAGAACACAGTGTTAAGTGCTTTAGAATACGTTTCCCAATAATTATTATGATAATGAAGTATTGAAAGCGCCGTTTATTTTATATACCAGTGTACTAGTTTACCGTGTCTGTACCTCTTCAGTTGTTCATCACGGTCACGGCCAAATTTTGGCTAGGCGTCGTGTCCGAGCATAAAAACAAATGCTGAGAAGCTGAAAGAAGTCAAAACTTTAAGTCGCTAAACTTATAGAGCTGAGTCTTCACACGAATACAGGTAGGGAATAATTATTGCGTCCCATTCTAATGGAATAAATCATTAATTAAAATACACTTCTTGAAAATAAGGAAAAAAGGCACAAATGAAACCATCTATTTTACATTAAAACTACATATAAGCTAGCTATAATTTTATATTCAGCTTATATCATTGGAAGAGGTTAACTGGTATATGTTTTTCACGAGCTCGCGAGAAAAAAAATTAATGAAAGCCATATTTTTCAACTGCGTTTCATCTGTTTACTTGGCTGAGATCTTCCTTTATTTGCAAAAGAGAAGTCGTTTGCCTTTTGTCACTAGTTACATAATGAATGATAGATAATAGTAAAAGCCAAAATGAAAATGAAGATGTTTCCGATGCTGCTGAGACATAGACACCTCCTTATTAGAAGTAATGTTTCCCATTTTAGACCAAGTGTCATTCCCTAGAGTATCATTTCTTTGTTTAACGGTGGAGCAAAAGAAGACACATGAATATAGATAAAACTTAAACAAAGAATCTTATTCACAAGAGAATGACATTTGGCTGAAACCGGATAAAATTACCCCCCCAAAAGAGTCCTATTTGTTTTGCCCATTTCAGGCCATGTGCCATTCGTTTGAGAATATGATTCTGTTTCAATTGCATCATAACAAGAAATGATACTCAAGGGAATGACACGTGGTCTGAAATTGGCAAAACATTACGTCCAAACTAAAGAGGTTTATTTCAAAGCGTTTATCTGTTTAGTATATTTGATTTTAATTTGAGCTTGGTTTTATTTTTTATCTTTTTATTTTTTGGATCCCATATGAATTAAATCTACCTTCATTTTTATGGAACTATAATATGCAAATATGGTCAAAGCTAAGCAAACTTGAAAAAGAATTGATCCACACAAGTGAAAACAGCTTGGTGACAGATAAGAGGACTAGAAAAATTCATACTTGTCTTAATGGAAAGCCGGTTGACAGTTGCCTTCAATTGTTGACAAAGTATAATGTTCTAAGTGTCTATCTAACTTCGGTTAAAAAACTCTTTCATTTTACGTATTAAGATCTGAAAAGCTGTTTCGTGTTTGAACAAAGAAAATATTTTTAGAGTTTTTATCTTACACATTACATGCAGACTGTTGAATTATCGACTGAACTACAAGAGTTTGAGAGAAAAATTTTAGGACATATGTAAGACTTTTTTGCCTCTTGTATTAATGGTGCTCCAATTCCGCTTTTATAAGCATTTTCACGTGAAAGGCTTTTAATTCTTTATAGAAGATATATAGAAGATAGAAACTAAGTTCTCCCTCGTGATAATGTTTGTATAGACCGCTTGCAGCACTTCGTAATGCAGCTCAATCTGGGGGGAAAAACAATAGGTTCCAATTCTCAGGAGATTGGAATTCTTTTGTTTTGTCCACCAGCTGGACAGCTATTTCAAAAAAGGTTGAAGGGAAGAACGGCGAATGGCGATCGGTTATCGGCAATTGGACGACCGAAAGGAACTATGGTCACATTATCACGAAGACATGAAGTGAATACCAACAGTGTCATTTCGAGATGTTAGGTCTTCGCTGAATGGTGCAGGCATTGTTTAGGTATTTAATGAAAATTATGACGCACAACGAGACTAAGACTGAGCAAAGAGAACTCGAAACTGGAGTATCACAAGCATTCATCCCAACACGACAAACTTGACTGGGCGTGAGAACAAGTGCAAAAAAAAAAAGCTTTTTCCTTTTAAAAAGAAAAATTTGTTGCATAACGTTAACGTTTTAGAACTGACTTTTCTATTTCGTGGGTTCCCGTCCTGTTAGTAATAAACGAAGAAAATTTGGGGCAAATCCCGACCAACACTATAAGGTATTTAAAAAACATCAAAATGTAAGATACTAATGGCTTTTGCTATGGAAATATAATGACACGCATGGCATCTTGAAATTGAAAGGATGGTTTGAACATAAAACTATGACGTAGTAGCAACGTAATAGAAATTTTCCTTGTTCAAGTTATGTGATTTTAAGCACGTAAAGACTAGTATACTAGAAACACCGGTAGACAATGCAAAACGGCTCTTTCTTTCATTGGAAAACTGAGAAATCGTCATTCTTGGTTTGATTATACCATACGGCAAATCCTGACCCAAGTGAGTTTGTTATTATATTATATTACTTTATTATTATATTTTTTATTTATGTTATTTATGTTATTATTATATTTTACACATTAACTGAAATTTTTTTTCATGATTTGTCAAAATGCTGCCAGAGAATGGTATGAATTAGTAGCTTTTTTTAATCAAGGGTTGGTCCTTTTACTTGGCATATTCAAAGGAAGTATCTGTCATGTACCTCATTTGATCCGGGGTTGCATTGTCCGTGAGTACTCCGGCTCCTAGTTCCCGTTATTTAACTTCTTATACATGAACAAACATGTTTAAAGTTAAAATTACTGAAAAAAATTAAGGCTTTGTTTTAGCTATTATTATTATTTTGTTGTGTTTGCAGATGTCTTTTAAAATTACGACCGCCTCAAACTTAGCCGGCATCGCATCCGAACTTTTTCGCTATTTAGAAAAGTCCGAATGCAAGCCAGACTACCTCAAACTGCTGGACAAGTATAACACAAAAATAATTCTTCTTACTTCGTTCTTTTTTCATTTTAAGGTTTGTGACCAGACAAGTTTTGAGGTGCTGTACCTTATCTGTCTGGTCATAAACCGAACAACAAAGGAAAAATGAATGAAAAATGTCTTCCTAACACTGCAATTAAGATTATTAGTTTCTCCTTGCTTCACAGTCCTATTTTCTGTTTTATAAATAGTATTCTACCGAACCAATTACTTGTTTATTCTATTAGTTTTGATCGGTTTTGCACACTTTATTTATCTATGATTATTTTGAAAGATAATGATTTCGACATCTTATTCCACCGAAAAGGCCATGTTGGCACTTGGCACATCCTACACATTATGCACCTGCTAATATACACAATGTGTTTGCTTTGCGCGCAAATGGTGGACGCGATAGCCTTTTTGATGCGTATGATAACCAGTTATCAGGAATCAAGGGGTGGTAGACACCAGACAAATGAACTGATGAGTCTTTGATAGTATGCAATTTACTTTCAGGATAGACAGCTCCACACAGCAGTAAGAAAATCTCATTAAAGTCAGACTCGCTAAATCTCCTCTCAGCAGCATCATGTCAAGAACCACTAATGAGTTTTTATTTTCTTGATCATGTTTTAGATAATACTGGCTGTACTGAAAACTCAATCCAATTGAAATGTCTTACAGTGTTTTCTCGATTCCTAGATAGCATCAGCCACTAGATGAACAGTACATTTTCATCGCATCGCTTCATTCAGACATGCAGCTGAACTGAGCCACTTATTTAGGGTAAGTACTTTTTCTTCAGATTCCGAATTAAAAGAGAAAATATAACGAAGCGCCGCGTTACGGAAAGGAAAAAATTGCAATCACACGACGTCAATTTGAATTTAACAAACCATTCATCATTATTTTTCGGGTAAAAAGTAAAATTTTAAAGTAAGCATTCATAATTTATTATATTATAATACTAAGATACTATAATAGTGACTGAAAACATTGGTACTTGTTAATTATTCATGTCGTTATGCGAACAACAAATTTCTCAATAGACCGTTTTCTCAAGGTTGCGTGCGCATCCAAATTTAAGGAACTTGCCACGATAATAGAACACGAGTTTTTAGAGTGAGTATTATCATGCATTGCTATGAATTTTTTTTTTCGATAAGGATTCAAAAAATCGATTATTCTCGTCTGTAAATATAAAACTGGCTTCTCAATCTTACTGAATTTCCGTTTCTTAGTTTTGTGGCCCGTCAAGATAGACGCGCACGCAACCTTGAGAAAACGGTCTATTAAATTTCATACTAACAACAAGAGATGAATGCGGAATCTTTTGGGGTTTAGCATCACCTGTTAATAAATGCACCAACTCCTTTATAAATATTTATTTATACTTATTTATATTATTATAAATATTTAACAATTAACTATCAATTCATTTAAGGCCAACACGCAATTTTCATTTCCTCTAAAATTTGTACTTACTGCTTTCAGAACGATGTATTCGTAACTGTATATGATAATATAATTACTTTATACAGTCAATGTCATTAACGTTGTCCACCGAAAAAAGACATTTACACATTTACACATTTAGACTAAAAGAAATATCATGTGTTTCCTCTAACGTTCTGGCATAAAACAAACACTGAAATACAATTCTCCATCTTAAATCCTCACTAAATGGTTGGGGCATTCTGGATTTTCGATTTACGAGTTGAATTTTACATTAAAAGTTCAGGCTCACTTTAGTCTAAATGCGTAAATGTGCAACTGTGCAAATGTGTAAATGTCTTTTTTCGGTGGACAACGTTAATGACATTGACTGTATATCTTTTTTGAGGCGCGTCAGGTTCACTAGCTGACAACTTACAAACTTACTATATTTTATATTATCGCAAACTATATTCAATTTCTAATCAATAAATCATTTATATGACTGTTTATAACAATATATAGATATATATTTATAACACAGTATTTACTGGTCTCCAAACCATACAAATTATAAGTTTAGACATGTTTCAATGCTGAAATGGTATCTCGATATCTATTATATAAGAAATGGAATGAGACCAACAAAGTCTATCATCACCTGTTAAGAAGACTGATAGGAGATAATACATGAAGACTTCTGTCGATTAATAATGGTAATAGGACTGAGTGGATCAGTTCCAATTCGGTCTCTGTAATCATAAGAGTGATTAACAAAATTGGGCGAATGCGATAGCGGGAGTATAATGAGTATAATTACAGACTGAATTGGACAACACGACTGAAGTTCAATTAATCATTACTATTACGCTGATCTCCTTAAATCTGATTGGTTGACAAAATACTCTATTTTCCACTAATCAATCTGGTAGATGTAATTGGCTAGGTTGGTTGTAATTGGACACCTTTAATCGGACAGTTTCATAGGCCAATAATATTGCTCTTTCATCTCATTCCTGATCAACCAATAAGCATCAAGTATATGTAAACAAGCATGTGATGGCAATATTTTTGAATTCCGACTTCCGAAACAAGCTTAAACAGACTTCTTGCCCAGAGGAGCACAAAGGACCGACAGAATTTTACCCCTGGGTTCCCGAGGATGAGAGGGCTTACTAGTAGAAACACTGTCTTTCCCACCGTAATTTTTATTTTATTTTTAACTTTCTTTTATTTTATATTTGTAGTACAGTCAGCATGGTGACGACGGTTCAAATATTACTCAGAGTCCTAGAAATTATTTGGGGCTTGTCAATCAAAGTCCAGTGTGATAACATCCATCTTGGAATTCTGATTCCCATTGATCACGGGACATGGAAAGTTGGGAAAGAAATAATCCCCATTATTGGTCGAGCAATACAAGAAGTAAATAACAGAGGAATTCTCCCTGGTTACAACATCACATACACACTGAAAGATAGTAAGTGTAGTTCTAATACGGCACCTGGAATAACCGCTGACCTAATGAACTCGAAGAACAAAGTCAATGCTTACATAGGACCGGGATGCTCTGCAGCATGTTTAAGCGCGGGACTACTGACTCACTATTGGAACGTGCCAATGATTTCATTCTCCTGTTCCTCTTCCTCCTTGATGAATCGAAAAAAATATTCCACGTTTGCACGAACCCAACCATTCAGCAGAACGTACTCTGGTGTCACACCCGTCGCTCTGTTGAAGATCATGCAGCACTATCGGTGGAAAAGAGTTGCTATCATTGCACCATATGGGTACAAAGGAGACACTATATGGGAACCCATTGCAAATTCTGTCAGAAGCCATTTTTTGACAAATAACATAACCGTGCCGTACTACAAGGCGCCGCATGTGTCGGGATACGATGACGTTGCTCAGAACTCAAGAAAACAGATGCTAATGACAGCTAAATCTCAAGCAAGAGGTTTGTTATTTCCATATAAAATTGTCACGATATGTTAATCCTGCAATCGCTCTGACAAGCAGAATCTATTTATATCAGTATTATACCTTATATCTTACAACCACCATTTCCTATATGGGCCTCTTGCATGAGGCTGTCTACTACACACGCACTGCCACACGGACACACGGAGGGAGGAAAACACTCGTGGCAAGAGAGAGAACAACTCACCAAGAACAAAAAAATGAACTCGCATATGCGGTTAAGGCGAGAATCGAACCCGCAATCCCAGGCTGTTGCAGTGCATGCCTCCCATGTCAAATTTAGTTTTAGAAAAGATTTCCACAACAATTTCGAGACATTTGCTTCGTGCAACATCCCTCGTGCTACGTTCCTTGCGAGGATTAAAGTTAAAGGGCCAAAACTCAGACACGTGATACTGAATAAAGGAATATAAGACTCGAGAACCTCACCAGTGACCTTCGATCTACAAACAATGGCTAAAAACAGTGCCTTGTATATCAAGGCTCTTAGTCTTAATCATTACTATCAGCATCATTTAAGTCATACTAGTGCTGTGAAGCAGTGATGCAGCCTTCAACATCAGCACCATCAATGCTGCGCCTTTGTTCTTCATTGTTCAGTTTGATTATGCACTAGCTGTTTTTTCTCCTAGTAATTTTCCTACTAGCAAATAGGGAACAAGTATCGTCTTTGCTCCTGCTGGCGAAAGAATTGAATATGTTCAATGGCAATTATGCCTTCATCACGCTTGACTTCTACGTTTCATCCAATCTGAAGAAAACGATCACTAATAGAAATCCTGAAATAACTAATGATGAGATTATGAAGGCTTTCAATGGAATAATTACCCTAACGGTAAAGAGTCCCTCAAAGGATGAATTCAAGGAGACTTCCAAATGGTTGACAGAAAGAATGACTCCTGATCCAAGCAATCCGAATGCTGTGGCCAGTGCATCGGTAACTATCTGAGGCATACCGACCTCTTTAGCTTGGACGTAATGTTTTCCCATTTAAGACCATATGTCATTCTTTAGACAATAACATTGGTTGAATTGTATTCATATTCATTTGTCTTCCCATGCGCAACCGTAAACTGTTTTTCTTTTTCTTTCTTCTTCCCTTCAGGCTGTGAATACAGCTCCCTATCTACACGACGCAATACTTTTGTATTCTTATGCTCTTAATCGAACACTTCAGGATGGTAAAGACATCAATAATGGAAGGACTTTATTTTCCCGAATGAGGTCGAAGTCACCTCTTTTCACAGGTAAAACTACAAAAAGAAAGAAAAAAGAAGCGAACGAACGAAAAGGAAGAATATTCCTTTTAGTCTACGATACATATTTCCTGGTTCGATTGCCATTTTGGAACCTCTCTTTGTAAAATCTTTGATCCGTGACTGAGTAGTAATTAGTAGTTAATATACGGTAATCTATATCATTTTAGGTATGTCCGGGCCGGTAACAATAGACAACAAAGGTAATCGAGTTCCTACATTCGTTGTTGAAAATGTCCTTATCAACGACACCAAACCACTAATGGAACTATGGTCCAATGGCACCATTCAAGAGGCATTTAAAGTTGACACGGTATGGCCAGGGGGAGGAACGACCAGGCCAGATGATAACCCTGAGTGCGTTTTTATTAAATGCCCTTTACCTGGTAAGTTGAGGATTTTTAAAACATCCGATTTCAATTTTTTTTGTCGTCTGTCATCAAAGTTACACATGGCTAATTTTCCGAGGCTGGTCGTGACTAAATGACACAACACGAGGTTAGCTACGTGCAAAGATAAGCTTGAGTTTTGAGTTCAGAAATGGTTTATCATTGTTTGATTACACTAATTCCGTACATACTGAATATGCGTAACGCAGCTTTTACTTAGCTCCAGCATTTTTCCAGCTGTAACAACAAGGCTCAGAGGAGAACCGTCATCCGTGCTTGCGCAGAACATACGCATTTTATACTGCTTTTCAATGCAAGCATTTTTCTCGTGTTAATTCGTGAGAAATTACGTATGTAATTGTATAACAGAGCAGTTTTGTATGGCTGTGAAAAGCACACCACTGCACTAACATGTTCGTGACACGGCAAAGGATACGCGAGACCAATCACATTGCACAAGAATTTAAACTCTTCATTCAATCATATACCTGGAACAAGGCATAAACACAGCGCGGACACGGTCATTGCGCGAGAAAAAAAATCAGCCAATTAAAGTTCTAGAAAGCAATACGGTACTAAGCTTGCATGCTCAATAAGCGATACACTGCGTAGCATATCGCAGTTGCGTATTTATGTTGATCAGGCGACCGGAGAGGCAAACACAAAATGATGAACAATAAATTAGGGGGAGAGAGGTTAAGAAATTGAATATTTAACGACTTCTAATTTACTTTTAGAAGAGGGTCATTTGGTGCGAAACTCAATCATAACCGCCATGGTAGTGATATCTGTGCTTTTCGCCTCTGTCCTTTTGTTTTACTACAGGTTAGTTTAGTAATCGGAAAACTATTTCCGCGACCCTTAGTTTTGAACGGCTGTGCAATACTTAAAAAGGCCTGCATGCTGTTTTAAGCAATAAGGGAACTAAGTTCTCTGGTGCTTTTTACCTTGTTTACATTAATATCTAATGTACTACTTATCTACGGCTAATGTACGGCTTCTTACTGCTGTTCTTTGATGATTTCTGTACAAACTGTATTTCTTACAAACTGTATTTTTTGATTTTGGGTTGCCGGATTGCTACTGACTAGATGAGTATGCGTCTGGAGACGTTCAAACCTGTCCAAAATGTTTCCTAAATTGTATTTAGTGCAATGCCTTATACTTACGCTGATCATATCGTTTTCATAGAAAGAGAAAATACGAAGAAGACCTTTTCAGTAAAACCTGGATCATTAGTTCCAAAGACATTACTCCTGCAGACTTGGACGTTCGATTTGCCAGCAAGGTAAGTAGTAAACATATCATTCAATGACATAAACCAGTTTTCTTATGACTTCAAGAATATTGATTTGTTTACTGCTCACTTAAACTCCGGTACTATACTCTTACCACCAAGGCACTTGGCTTGATTTAAGTTTTGCCAGGGAGGGGGTTTACAGAGCCAAAACGAAATCTGCTACTTGGGCTTCCTGTGGTAGATCTGTTGAATGTTTGTTGACTTTCATTGTGAAAATATTGGCCAGGCATTCGGTATTCTGTTAACTGCCTTTTAATTTGTCCCTTAAGTCTGTCTAGTATCTATTTTATCATTTTATCAATTTGTGAATTTAAACTCGTCTGGTTTTATCTTGAAGATAGTACCAGAATTATCTGATCTATGAATACGTTTACAGGTGATCAGGAATCACTATGACGCCCCATCAAGATGGTCAAGAATGACGGAACACAATCCCCCTGGTGCATTAACTTCTTATTTCGGACGATACAAGGTAATCCCATCCAGGGGACAACCCTGTCAACTTGGCCTAAAAACCGATAAGATATATTTTGTATTAGGGGGGCTAACGACCGCCGAAGGCGGGAGCAACTAGGGGAGTCCGGGGGCATGAACCCCTGGAAATTTTGAAATCACGACTCTCAGAAATGCGATTTCCAGCATTCTGAGGGACATTGGGAACGTACTTTTTTGCACTAAATTTATGGAAATGTTGCGCAAAACTCAAAATGACGGCAAAATGTTTGGGGGGACTACAGCCCCCCAGCCCCCTCTGCTCCGCGGTCCCTGAGTAAGGCCGATTACATTTTGATTGGAGATAGCATTCTCCTTAAAGAGACATTTCTTGGCCTCGCAAATACCTCTTGCAAATCTACAAAAACTTAGGATTTAGTCGCCAGTAAATTAAGTAAGAAATGATACTCAAGGGAATTACAACTGTCCAATTATACGATATTATACCAAGAGCTATTTAACAATACAATTGCCTCTCGTATTTTAGGATGAATTCGTGGCGTTAAAGCGACTGAGAAAGGATACATTAAATTTGACACGTAATATGCTCATTGAGATGAAACAGGTCTGTATATATGAAATGTGTTTTTGTCACTCGGTAAAGATCTATATGTTAAGTGTATACTACATCGAGTGTACAAGCAGATTAAAAAATCTGCCTCAGTTGGGATCTCATCATCATTATTGTCAACATGATCTTTATGAATTCTACTCACCATCACGTGACTAGTACTGTCAAACAGTGGTGCAGTCTTCACCATCAGCATGATTAATGCTTCGCATTTGTTTTTCGTTGTTCAGTTTGATTATACACGCTGGTTTGAATAAAATCATACATATATATTATTTAATGATCGTGGCATATGAAATCACCGCTATCAGACACCGGTGGCCTAAGGATGGGGACCTTATCTTTCAGCTTGCGTGCTTTATGAGAGCACTCAGCACGCGTGCGCACTTTCAGTCGCGTCATTCCTATTCAAAATAACGGATTTTGCAATCGATAAAAAACTTGCCGAGCTGTGTGCAGTCATAAAGCACGCGAGGATTGGCAGAACACTCTCCCAACGCTTCTCTCGTGTGGCATGTTCTGCCAATCCCAGTGTGCTGATGCCAGCCATTTTTGGATGCATTGTTTAGTTTATTTTACCATATTGTTTTACTAGGTGCGTGATATCGTTCACGTCAACTTGATCCAGTACATTGGAGTGTGTTTAGAGCCTTCTAACATATTCATCGTATCACAGTACTGCCATAGAGGAAGCCTGCAGGTAATCCGTGCTCTGTGCATTCAGTGTGGAATATCCACGGCAAAAATAATACAGTCTATAATAGCAGACATTGCAAAAGCTGCTTTACTTCATGCTTATCTGATAGCACTGCTATAGAAGGAGACATTAACAACTTATTGCTAATTAATTGCCTACTAACTGACCTTTATCTTTAAGGAAATACTTGCCAATGATGACATTAAACTTGATTGGTTTTTCCGCGCTTCCTTCGCAAACGACATTTGTATGGTAAGACATACCTATATAGCTCTGATATAGGGGAATCCGGAACGTATGCTTTATATTTATATCTATTTACTGAAAGATTTGCTCAAAGGAAGGTGAAGAATACAGTAGGACACTTGGTCCCCTACTAGGTACTAAACACCTAAATATCCCATCCTGGTCCCAATATAAGAACTATTAACCTAACCCGATATGTTCAAAAGTATTGCAGTGCGATATAACACGAATCACATCCTAGAAAAAGGAAGTGTTATAGATGCTTATTAATATTAAAATTCCTCCATCTCAACGCGCGATGAAAACTTCAACCAAAAAATTCTTCTCCAGCGTTATCCAGTAAAAAACTATATGCCGTGTTTGAATCGCCTTTATCCGAGTTCCCTTGGTCGCACGAGAATGGAACCGAAAACATTTCCTTCAATACTTCCGACTTCCGACAAATTATACTTGAAAGAAGGATCAATTTTAGGCTGTTTCATCTTTTCTGCATTATCGCAAAGCAAAACCAAGTCATCTTTTCTCTTTCTCTTCCCTCCCTCACTCAAGGGAATCCCTCTTTATTTCAAATAGTCCTTCAAGACATCTACATTTAAGCTCCGAACATCTCTGACACCGTCGACATCACATTCGTGCTAGTTTTCGTTTCCATTCCTGCCCGACCAAGGGAATTCGGAAAAGGTCGATTCAGGTGAATTTTTTTTCTCATGACAGGGAATGAAGACCCTTCATGCTAGTCCTATCCACTTACATGGTAGTCTTCGCTCATCTAAGTGCTTGATTGACAATCGATGGGTGTGTAAGATTGCAGATTATGGACTTAAACTTATAAAAGCAAACCAAAAGAAGGACCTTGAGACTGGAAATCATGCATCCTTTGCAAGTATGTGAAATCATTGTCATAACACGTTGATTAGATAAGTGGCATAACTATTACAGGGTTCGTGCTACATTTTCGTTTCAAAATTTAAGGACTTTTTAAGCACTTTTCAAGCACAAAAATTCGATTTTTAAGGACAAAGTTTTTTGTATTAGAACGTGGTTTAAACATTGATTCAATGTTACAGTGCAGCTAATTCAGCCGGGGCCACGTCCACCAATAAAAAACGATCATGACACGCAACCAACCAATAAACAAGCAACCAGAAACTCTTCAATCAATTTTAATCGTTATTTATTTTAAAAGGTAAGTTAGAAATAGCATTAAGTTTGCATTAAATTCAAGGAGTATTCCAGGAGTTTTGGCGTCTTCCCCTATTTTCAAGGGCTGTTCAAGCGCCCTTAAAAACGTGTTTTCAATTCAAGGACCTTTCAAGGATTTCAAGGAGTAGCACGAACCCTGTTATTAAAACATTTGGTATAATAATGTTGAAGTAAGTAATAAACAGGGCAGAGGAATATTTTTTTTAATGAATATGAAGAACAACAGCGGCAACGGCAGCAACGACAACATCAACGATAGCGACAATTAATGTAAAATTATCAACAGATGACAGCGAAGGGGATAACTGCTTGAAATTAAATATTTTTCTCTTTCCAGCTAAATGTGAAAAAGTTAAACATACTATACAACTAATTCTTTACCTTCCTTTTCTTAACGTCACAGAGCTATTTTGGAAAGCACCAGAATTACTGGATGGCAGCACCACTAACAAAGATAAAAAGCCTCTCTCCACTCAATATGGAGATGTCTACAGCTATGGCATAATACTGTATGAGCTTTTGACAAGGGAGGAACCTTACTCCGCCGTCGATTTGTCTCCTCGTGGTAAGATTTTACATATAGAGCGGTACACAAGTTTATATCAAGAGTTTTGGATGGTCAGTGTGTTTAGTTTTGTATCGCGACTCAATTAAAATGCAATATATGTTGCGATAGCCATCAGTCGAGCATTACATGTAACTAGCTACGATTTTCAATATTGTGCATATTGGGCTGATTGACGGCCAACAGTGCAAGATCTACCAAGTGATTGTGTTTTTGAACGGCAGCAAAAAAAGGCAAATTATAACAGACAGGAATTGAAGTAGAACGGTCGGTTTCAGTGATATCGAAAATTGCAATATCTGTTGTCAATAACTCCAGTGATCCTAAAATATAAGAGACTCTTGGAATACGAGATGACGCCACAATTCAGAATTAAACAAGAGCGGTTTCATATCCTTGGAATGGATTCTTCGTTTGCACGTTACGTCATCGCGGCCAGGCTGGTACCATCTAACAAAAGATTTCTCATTAGCATCCATTGTTAACGGTACCACGATGGCCGCCATGTTTTTGTCTTTTACCTCTCTTGGGAATGTTTGCAACCCATCAATTGGGAAGTCATCAACGCGAGTTCTATTTTTTCTTTATTATGATTTTTTTTTTTTTCATTTTTCTCAGCGTTTTTTTATTTTTTTTATTTCAAAGATGTCATAGCTCGAGTCTGTAGTCGATCATTTCCACCATTTCGGCCCTCCGTTCCACAAGACATCACAAACATCCCCATGATTAACTTGATGAAACTTTGTTGGGATGATGATCCTCAAGTAAGACCATCTTTCAACGAGATAAACAGGCGACTAAAAGAAATGCATAAAGGAAAGTACGTACCTTTTTTAAAACAAAAGTGAAATAATTTTTAAATTAAAAAGTTTGTTTTGTGCTTATCAAAGCCGCAAATAAGAGCAGATGAATATTCTTATCTTTTATACACTTGTTAAGCACGGTTCGCACCAGCTACATGTAAGCATTAGCATAAACATTATTATGATCTGCGAATCCACTTAAACGAAACAAATTTAATTCAAAAATCTGAAACCACGTAAACACGTGGGAGCTGACAAAATTTGTGATTTGATTGATTATAGGCATTCTATAGTAGACAACATGTTACGTTTAATGGAAAACTATACCGACCAATTAGAAACGATTGTGGAAGAAAGAACACGACAGTTAGCAGCGGAAAAGAAGAAAACCGATGAGCTACTCTACAAAATGTTACCAAGGTATGCGTAATGAAGAGAAATTAAGAAAGAAATCAAGCAAAGAAAAAAGAAAGAAAGGGGAAAGAAAACGAATGAAGGGATGAAATGATGAAGCAAAGAAAGGAAAAGAAAAAGAAAAGGGGAAAAAATAAAGAAAGAAATAAAGGAATTACAATTAAGTTGTAAAATAAAAGTGTGTAACCAATAAAATCATACATTATTGTTAGGCCTATAGCTGAATCTCTAAAGAATGGACAGCCAGTACTAGCAGAGAGTTATAAATCAGTCACGATATTCTTTAGTGATATAGTTGGATTCACAGCTCTTGCTGCCGCAAGCACGCCTTTACAGGTAAGACTATCAATGCTACAACTGTTAATTTCAAATGACGTCCGTTTTCATTTCTTAAGATTATCACTCAATCTTTTAATTATTGTAATTTAAAGGTCGTCCATTTCTTAAATGATTTATACATTGCCTTCGACACCATTATAGACTCGCATAACGTTTATAAGGTAAGGCTTATAGACTTGAAGTTAATCCATGAACTAATGATACGGCTGCGCGGTACTGTGTGGATGGGGTTTGACAGATAACTGACAATTCGTCGCATAGAAACGTTTGAATAGCAACGTTATAACAGCAAAATAAAAATTATAATGCATGCAAGCAAGCAAGCGAGCAAGCGAACAAGCATGCAAGCAAAAAAGCAAGAAAACAAAAGAATATAAAAACTTGAAAATTATAGAAATAGTTGAATGACCTAACCTGACTAGTTTGCAGTGACGTTGTTCTATTATATGAGCTTTTAATTTATCTATCATGTATCTAAAGGTTGAAACGATAGGCGATGCCTATATGGTCGTGTCCGGTCTTCCCGTTCCCAATGGCAACAAGCATGCAGAAGAAATAGCCAACATGGCGCTCAACCTCTTGGAATGCTCAAAGAGTTTTAAAATAAGACATTTTGAAAGTAGACAGTTGCAGCTACGAATAGGGATGCATACAGGTGAGAGAAAAGACAAAAAAATCTTAAAACTTTTTGTAATAACTCACGTTTTCAATTAAAAATAGCTCAAAATGGGCTACCCATTTTCTAAATTAGTATGCAAGAATTAAATAAAGCTTACTTGTATAATATTCTTCGCGTAAAGAATAGTCTATCTTATCGCACAGTTCACTGGCAGCATGGAAAATAGTCGACAACGGGAAGTGGACACTATTAGATTTATACTTAGCTCACCTTTAGTGTTTTCGGGTCTCTTAGTCTAGTATGAGTACTAAAACTGCCATTTTATCGTTTTGGTCGACATGCGAGACATTCCGTCATGTTGGACGAAGCTTGGAAAGTCCCTGCAAATGTTGTAATTCAACTTTTTCCGTCAATTTTTTTTAACAGTGTAGATCGCTGAATAAAAGCCTTACATTTTTACTTACTTTTTCCGATTTCAAATGTTGAACTGGTCCAAATAAAACCAAAAAATCTGCTGTGATTTTTTAAAGATTTCAACACACGTCCTGACAGATGTAGTTCTTCCCGCGCTTTGTGACGCGTCTGCGCGAGCTTCACGTCATCACCTTACGTAAAGTGACGTAAAAATTATAAAACGCAAAAAAGTGCATGTTTTCTAAGAAGGAAATAAATTAAAAAAGAAAAATAAAAAATAAAAAAAGAAAGGAAAAGAGAAGAGAAGAGAAGAGAAGAGAAGAAAAGAGAAGAAAAGAGAAGCAAACAGAGAAAAACATTGCATAAAATAACTTAACTACTAATTACACTACCTAAATCATGATCTACGGTTGTTTTTACAGCTTTTTCAAGAGAAAATTTTATAATCAAAAGCCTACATTATGATGCATATATCATATGATTGCAGGTCCTTGTGTAGCCGGGGTGGTAGGGATAAAGATGCCTCGTTACTGTTTGTTTGGGGATACGGTAAACTATGCTTCAAGAATGGAATCAAATGGAGTTGGTAGGTGTGGTAGTGCCATCGTTAGTTTTAGTACGACCTTGTACTTAAATTCAGTAAATTTATGTTATTAAAAAAAAAGGATATTTAGAAGTGGAATTGCAGGATAGCTTCTCTGATAAAAGGAAAACCTGAATGTGTATTTGATTGCGCTCTTTCTCGTCTTGTGCTGCGCGCCATGTCGCCGTGATATTTCTCCCCTCCCCCCTCCCCCCTAGTAGCAATTTTTCTCAAACATATTGTATTTGATATCAAAAGTTGATCAATCAGTTTTGCGGATGGTAGAAAACCGGAGAACTTGGAAAGAAAAACCCTGAAAAGAACACTTAAGAACCAACAAGTAACTCTAGTCACATATAAGATGGACTCAAACTCAAATTTGTATCTCCCTTTTGACTTGAATTACTTTTTCAGCCAATAGGATTCATGTCAGTACTGAGTGCAAGAAAGCTCTAGATGTTATTGGTGGATGGCAGTTTGAGGAAAGAGGATATATAGAAATAAAGGTACCTGTCTTGGCCTTTTTTGCAAGGGTCTTGCTTTCTCTTGTTTTGCAGCTAAGTGCAATGATCATTGAAGGTACGGTGTCTTACTGCATCTATAGTGGGTGCTCACTTTTCTTTGCAGGGTGTGCATGCTACGCAGTAATTCTTGCTTATTTTGCATTGGGAATAGCACCCTGGGTTACAAAGGGAATAGTTACTCATGGCTCTAAGAATGAAAATTGATAAGAATGACAACATTTGCTAAGACAAAGGGTTTTTTGTTGACACACCCCTTTTAACAGCAGTAACACCTGTGTTGTAATTTTGCAATAATTTGTTTTCAATTGTTGCTAGAGTAGAAATTAATCATTATGAAAAGATTACTGTAACACTTGAATAACCTTAATTATTTTTCTTATTTCCTATACAGGGTAAAGGCACAGTTTTTACTTACTTCTTGGATGGCAAAGAATTGGGAGAGCATAAAATTAATAAGAGATAATATAATATGCTCAATAAAAATAAAGATAGCAAAAAAATACTTTATATATTATTTTATTAGTTAACTTTATCTCCAAAAGAGCAAAGTTATAATTAATTAATGATTAATTAATTATACATCTTAGCTGAGAGCTTCATCTATTTTTATTCACAAGCTTTTTTTTGGAAGCTAATCAGTAACCAATTTTCTCTGAAAAAAACACAAACAATTTAGAATACTCAATGAGCCACTATGAAAATTCTGGTCCAATAGGGGCCACAAGGAGTTTAAGTTTTGAGTGTGTGTATGCACATATGTGTATGTTGGGGGGGGGCTGCATATTTTAGCCAGGTATGGGAGAATTTCCCCCCCCCCCCCTCCATCCACACATAAACACAAACTTGGAAATGTGATTTGCACTAATGTTTCATAGGCAATTCCAACATTTATTGTATTAATGCATGTGAAAGTATTACCCAACTTATGGTCACTCATGGTCATGATCACTCAACAAATAATCTTTTTTGGTGCTGACCAGAGGTCCTTGTCTGTACAAAAAAATCACACATGAATTAAAATTAACAGAAGTTTGCCATTCGCTGATGAAGGTTTTAGTATGCAACTGAAACACCCTATTATAACTTTATTATTATTTGATCAATGCCAACTAATAATTTTCTGATTTCATATCATAACATAAGTTTTCTATGTAACTTTTTATAATTTTAAAGGTGTTTTGAAAGAAATCATAATCAAAAAAATATGCAAATTTTAGATGCCCCACATATGCCCCATATGATCAGATCATGCTGGAAGAAAAATGGAGCATAGAAAAAAAGAAAAAATGCTTGAAGGGGATAAGACATATAGCTCAGAAAGACACCATTAGACTAATTTTTATAAGACCCCAAAACTTATAATTTTATGCATTGATAAAAATTAAAATGTGAAGTAAAAAATATGAATAGAACTAAAGCTTTTTATGTAAATTACTTGTTGTTGTCTCGTCAATTTGTAACGCCCTACCCCCCTCCCCTTATAAGTAGTGTTACCACCATTAAGTCGAGGCTAGCCATCTTTTGGCGGATCACTCGAAGGAGCAAGGAGAAGTAGCGGCCATATTTTGGAAAATCAAACGCAAAATGAGTGGTGAAAATGAACCCATGGACAAACCGCAGGTAAACCATTGATAGATATATTGACTCTCGACTATATTGTGTTCTTGAAATGCTGTTTAATTTGAAATTTCAGTTGACAGAGGAGGAAAAATTCAAGGCAAAGTTTCCAAATCGAAAGCCAAATACAACAGACTTGATGAGAAAAAGACTACAAAAAGGAGGGGTTAGTTGACAATTAATGGCACCTATGTGTCCTGTTTTTGCTAAAAGTTCTTTCTAAACTAGTTCTTAAAAGTAATAAGTTTGTTTTCTTAGGTTAAATACTTCGATTCTGGTGATTACGCTATGGCAAAGAGCACCGAAAAGAAAGGCCCCATTGCTAAACCAAGACCAAACGTCGACGTCTTAGGGGTCGGAAGAGGAATACCAACTCCAGATAAGATTCCCCATCGAAAAACATCAGTACCTAGTAAGTTGGTGGAAGGACAAGCTCATGTTGAAGTCTCCCACTGAAATTTTTGTTCTTTAGTAAAAGCATTTTGCGAACAAAACTTAAAAAGTTTATGTACGCTGTATTCTATTCGATCGAGAGCGCGTCCATTTCATTGAAATGAACCTAAAAGTGGTCACTAAACATCATATGACATGACATTAATACGAAGTATTTTTAAGTAATACTGAGGATATACCGTTAAAAGATGACGTTCTTAGGAGCAGATATGCATTGAGAATATTTTTACATTGCATAGCAAAAATAGTTGCTCCGTAGTATAATGACACAGTCTACAGTGGATTGCGTTATTGTCAAGTTGCTTACGAGTTCACAAAGTCAAATCTTTGAGATCAATTTGATAATAGTGCTTGAAATTTAAATATTAGATGATAAAATGTATATATAGAAAATATACATTTCCTCGTCCTTCTGCAATAATCATAGATATTAAACATGACACTTGTTTGCTCAAACATTGCTTAGCTATCGTCATTGTTTAGATATATAGGTTGGGTTTTCGTTCAAAACTTACTGTCCGCGCTTTGAAAAACTATTACAAAGAAAAAATATTTTCCGATATATCCTAATATTTGGTTGGGTCCTGTTGTATACCAAGTCATCCAATCGAAAAGCTACATATGTTTGCAAATCTCAAATCCTTTCTATTGTACGGTAGCAGAAATTTATAGTGCTTGGCAAAGGAAATGGTTCATGAGACTTAAACTGGTTCCCATATGTTGGCGACATGCTTGTGAAGCCACCCCAGGTACTACCTGGGACTCCTATCTGACAATGGAAATCTAATACTGCATTAATACTACACTAATATTGCATTGATCATGGAGGCTGAAACATCGCAGGCAGACTGTTGATTTCCATATTCATCTTGCATCACAGCCAAATGGGGGACAATCCCAAGTACGCTGCCATTTATGTCCCTATATTTTACCTAATAGGCAAATTGGTAACACCACTGACATGGTGTAAGACTGGAACTGAACTAACAGTCTGCAATGATGGTGACAAAGTGTTTTGATCATTGAAATGTCATCCCAGGCATTACCTACAGTGGCATTGTAGGTGTGTCACCAACTTATGGGTGGGAACTAGGCTTAATATGTAAACTTCAGGTGTTAGGATTTTAAGAAGAATGAAAGTGGGTTTGATCGACAGCTAGAATGCATTATTCAATCATTTAGGAATTGTATATAAATGTGTATATATTTTAAAGTTATGCAGTTAATAAAAAGTTTATCAATCTTTTCCAATCTTTTTGTATTCATTTACTTTTAAATATAGAAAGAGCTAAATACCATTTGTTAATAATAATTTGGCTATACTAATAATCAAAGTATGTTCAATTCATATTCATGCAAGATAAGTGCCATGTTTTTCCTTCAAATTTGATACACACTGGTTCAACATGTCTTTGATTTGTTTTTTAATAGTGCTAATCACTTTGTAGTAATGATTCTACTAGCATTAACTCTAGTTTAGTTAGAAGTTGCTAAAATATGATAAAAATAATATAAAGATAAATGTTGTTAATGTTAAACATTAATCATGTGCAATACTAATTGTTTTGAATGTTACTTTGATTATTGCAGTTCAAGAACATGGCGTCCAAAGTTCGACACACCCTGAACACCCACACACAAGTTGAAAATAAAACCCATCCATTCTCCACTTTTAACAAAAACAAAATTAAAAGTTCTTCAAGCAAAGGGGTCTTAGACAAAATGTTCTGGCTGTTGCAGATGCTGTATGTAAAGCTTTGTTAATACTAGTGCCAGTGCTTTGTCAGTGTTGCTGTATATGACCAAACCAGTTTGAAATTCATTGGTTGAATTTGAAAACTTAATGGGCCACAAAGCAATGAGTTCTAAGATATTGTGCAGCATGTTTGAGTGCTATTCATTCTTATGGCACCACAAAAACTTTGAGACTTTATTGCTTTTATCAATCAATTAAAATAGTAATTCAAACCATTATGAATGTAATGGTTGAAATCCAAAAATATGCAATAAAATGAATAGTATCTTGAGTTGCAAGAAATTAAAATATTTTTATAGTAAAATCACTGAAAAACATTCTGCATTGCATTCGTTTTATTCCTGTTCTCACAATTTGTGACCCAGTAAGTTTTTTTAATTTAGAGGACTGTATGTTTGCATGACCATGATACAAATTGTTCATTTAGGTCTACCCTACTTGCTTGGTTACTTCCGAGGATACGATTTTTGCTGGACATTTCTAGCACTAACATTTTGCCTTTAATTAATGCTGTATTTCATTGTTTAATGCATCCACTTAATTACAAGCCTTGGGGGTTGAAAATGCTGTGCAATCTAAAATGGTAAAGCATTAGACCCAAGGTACCACAGTTTTTCATGGCTGAGCACTGGTCAAGACATCAATTGGGCAGTAGAATGCTGTCAATCAGAGTATGTAAATGTACTCAATAGGCCCTTTGCAGCTAAGCAATCACGTGCTGATTAATTCACTTAGAGCAAATGAATGAACATCTTGATTCCAATGGGTGAAATTTACTGGAATGCAAACAAACTTTCTACAACCTATTTCGAGAGATTATAATTAAACTACATTTTGTAGTAGCTACACAGAATCACCAATTTAATATAAAAATTCCAGTACAGACATGTGACTGTTAACTGCAAAGGGCCTATTTAATAATAATTTTATTGACAGTAGTCTATTTTGATGTTCCCACTGTTTTCTAGATCAGCGTGTAGCATTAACGATAGTGGTAAACTTAGATTGTTAGATTTTGTTTCATAGGTTAAATAGAATCAATGTACTGTGGTATTATACTTTTGCTTCATGCATCACTTTGATCAAAATAATGTTGAATGATAAACAGTAAAAGGCAGATAAGCCTCCCTTTATTCAATGAATGTTTTCATTGATGCTTTTGTAAAACGTTTGTATTAATCATTCTCTAAAACATCAAATATATTGAAAAGATGGATTTGTGAAATATGTCATAATAATATTTATGTGTGGAACTAAATATAATATATATATATATTATTTTTGATCAGTTAAACTTTAAATTGTCCTGCCATGGTAACATGGTAACTAGTTGACTGCATGAAATGTTTAAAAAATAGTACTCAACTGTTAATTTTATTAATATAATTACAAACAAGACTTAAAGATGACGATTAGTAAATTTTGTAAAGCAAGTTTCTTGATTCATTGCCAATTTTCAGTTACATTTACATGATGTTTCAAGTAATTTACAGTCTGTTTACTCAAAGACTATTTTGCAAATACAATTGTTGCAAAATGTTGGGTTATATTTAATAAACTGTAAAATAGTCACCATAAAAATAATTGATACTAGTATTTCATCCTGTCACAAAGTAAATATGTAACCTTGCCCCAGGTTACTTATTGGCATTTGAAGGAAAATGCCTGAGCATAATTTTGATTGGAAGAGTGCCTAGGGGAGTTCGGAGGCATGCCTCCCTGTGAATTTTTGAAATTAAGAACCTCTGAAATGAAATTTCCAGTGTTTTGAGAGGCATTTGCAACATGTAAATGTGTGGTCATCTTGCCATCTCCCTTGGCCTAGACGACTGGCATTGGTTTTTGTCTGAAATAAATATTGGGCAAAAAGAATACTAATGGACTGCTGCCATGTTTGTTAGTCTTTGTTGGTTTAGAGAACTTGAACTTTGAACTTTTGTTTATTTACACAGATTAATAGATATGCAAAAATTACAAAGATATTTTAACAAGAATACAAAAACTACAGAATATTATTATATAAATGAAAAAATAGCATGTGCAAGAAAATATAATATTAATGTGCCATACACCGTTCTCATAATGGCTGACAAGTGCACGAAAACGAGGTCAACCAGTCATTAGTTTACAATATAGAAGAAATAAAAGCACATTAATGTGTTTATAGAAGGAAAGTAAAGTATAGAAATTGACTTTTTGTTTTGACCTAAATTCGTGCTATCCACCTTTATTTTGTATGAGCAGCCTTGCCCAGCCTTGCAAGATGACTGGGTGGCCTCATTTTGGTGTGCTTGTCAGCCATTATGAGAATGGTGTATTCAGCTTCCCAGACTCTGCAGTCCCTTTATCTGGGAAATGAGAATCATTATGATTTATTCATTTGCTCTGTGTAGTTGATATGAAATGCTGAAAGCATATTCAGATGGTATTCAGATGAGCTGTGTTTTGACAGCCATTTGGCATGGATCACTACCACATGCAGTCTCATTAATTTATATTAACCATCAGGTTATGGTTTCTTTGTTCTAAGTTTTGAACCCGACAATGATTTTGAAAATGAGAGCTGGGATTTGCCTTTTTGGGGCTGGGAAAATGGGATTTTATGCACTGAGAATGATTCACAAACAAAAATCAAAGAAAGAAAGAAAAAGAAAAGAATAGTATTGTAGTAATTCAAAATAAACAAAATGACACAACAGGTAAGTTGACAAACTTTTATTCACGTTTTTCCAAATAAAATGCGGCATATTCTAAATCCCCATATATTCTCTTATGAATGTAGTGAGCTTAAGGTTGCCTGTGGTTTAACTAAGGGTAAATGTGGTTTACCCTGCTGGCAGAGTCTCCGTTGTAATTTCGAATTCCCCTCGCTTGGGGGAAATTAAAAGGAGACTGTCACCAGTTTGTTTTGTGCCTACAATTTTTTCTTGTTTCCCCACAAAAATCTAATTTTTAAAGGATTTCAATTCTGGGATGGTATAAAATTTTCATGTTTGATTCCGGATCAGGATACATGCACTTATATTCAAATGGCCTAAACAATAATACTTGTTTTATTTTTAAAATATTAAAGAATCTATCAGGGGTATTCATATAACCTGCAAGATGTTCAGTCATTTATAGTCAAAGCCTTTTAAAAAAGTTTTAGAATAATTCTAAATTTATCTGTAAAAAAAATATTCAAGATCAGTGACGCGTAACAGTTTCTTGAAATTGCATAATTCAATGTAAGGACTAAGTTTAGGTATCAGATCAGGGATCGATCCAGTTGCAGTTTTTTTTTCTCTTGACAGCGATCACGTTTCGCAGTGCTGGTTCATATGAAGACTAAGACTAAAATATCTATCAAAAATACCAATAATGATAATTTTCCAAAAATATTTCTAATATTTAAATGTCAGCTATATTAAGAGAAACTTCCGGCAAAAAGGAGTAGATTCTAGGTGGAAGTCAGCAAATTATTTGCTTGGTCATCCTTGATCATCGTTAAAATTATCTTATGATTTTTTGAAGTTTCATTTTCAAATTATTTGCTTGGTCATCCTTGATCATCTTAAAAGTTATCTTATGGTTTTTTGAAGTTTCATTTTCAATAGCAATGGCGGGTCAAGGCTTCCCAATGAAACAAAAAGACTTGAACTGTGAGAATATTATTAGATCTTTTTTTAGCGCCATAACGATCTGCTTGTCAATCAAAAAAGAACGCCTTTACGTTCGGGAATACGTCGGGATGATTCGGGAAATATCGGAATGACTCGGCAACTGTGTATTTAAATTTGATTGCTCAATTAAGGCAGTCTAATTTTAACGACCAATCACATCTGATGACGTCACTCAAGGGTATAAATTTGGTCGTTCTTCGGGCTACATGTCATACCATACACGACTTCGTGAACAAGGTAAAGAGTTCTTGTGACTTTCAGAGAATTTTATTCTACGTAGTTTCATCATGCAGATCTTTGTGAAAACTTTGACTGGTAAGACCATTACACTCGAAGTAGAGCCAAGCGACACAATCGAGAATGTCAAGACAAAGATCCAAGATAAAGAAGGCATCCCTCCAGACCAACAGAGGTTGATTTTCGCCGGCAAACAACTCGAAGATGGCCGAACCTTGAGTGACTACAACATCCAGAAGGAAAGCACTCTTCACTTGGTTCTTCGTCTCAGAGGAGGAATGCAAATTTTCGTCAAAACTCTAACAGGAAAAACCATCACTTTGGAAGTAGAACCAAGTGACACGATTGAGAATGTCAAGACAAAGATCCAAGATAAAGAAGGCATCCCTCCAGACCAACAGAGGTTGATTTTCGCCGGAAAACAACTCGAAGATGGCCGAACCTTGAGTGACTACAACATCCAGAAAGAAAGTACTCTTCATCTTGTCCTTCGACTAAGAGGAGGAATGCAAATTTTCGTCAAAACTCTAACAGGAAAAACCATCACTTTGGAAGTAGAACCAAGTGACACAATCGAGAATGTCAAGACAAAGATCCAAGACAAAGAAGGCATCCCTCCAGACCAACAGAGGCTGATTTTCGCCGGAAAACAACTCGAAGATGGCCGAACCTTGAGTGACTACAACATCCAGAAGGAAAGCACTCTTCATCTTGTCCTTCGACTAAGAGGAGGAATGCAAATTTTCGTCAAAACTCTAACAGGAAAAACCATCACTTTGGAAGTAGAACCAAGTGACACGATCGAGAATGTCAAGACAAAGATCCAAGACAAAGAAGGAATCCCTCCAGACCAACAGAGGCTGATTTTCGCCGGCAAACAACTTGAAGATGGCCGAACCTTGAGTGACTACAACATCCAGAAGGAAAGCACTCTTCATCTTGTCCTTCGTCTTAGAGGAGGACAATGATTTTGTATGAAGGTTTAAATCATGCTGTTTCTAAGGTTTAAATCATGCTGTTAGGAACTTGCAAAGGCTGAATAAATTTCGTTTTTTCCTAAACATTATTTTTGCTTATTTAATTTGGATGTATTAAACTAGTGGTCTTCAATAAATAACTCAGGGAATAATAATTGTCTTTTTATTGGTAGAATCTCTTCATTGCGTTGATTTTCGCATTTTAATTTTGATCGGTTGGAGCAGTACTAAAAAATTTAGTGATTGGATTACTCAACATGAAAAAAATATATTTAGCAAAGTTTTTTTGTGAGATTTAGAAAGTGACATTCGTTTTGCAAGAAAACTATGACATAAGTAAAGTTTTAGGAGCAGTGGGACTTAATTGGGACTCAAGGGATCATAAAGGCCGGTTTTTAAAAACGGTACGATTTTCGCCTGCAACTATCGTATACAACACGCTCGTGTCTGTCATAGGCGAGTTGTAGGCTTGATTTACACGCTATGACTCGAGTTGTAGGATGGCGCAAGCGTGTTGTATACGATAGTTGTAGGCGAAAATCGTACCGTCTAAACCGGCCTTAAAAAAGAAAACAGGAAGAATGGGTAGATTCTAGAAATACTACTAGTAATATAAAACCCGAAGTGAGTTTACATTTTCCCCTGACTCTATACCATAATAGCTTGTCAAATTCTTTATGAAACCTATTGTTATGTCTTTGTTCACTTTTTTCAAGCATGTCCCAGCACAATCCTTTGTTTTACCATTGTTGGCAATGGCTGAGTGAACAGACCAAAATCTTTCTTTTGGCTGCTAGTTCAAAATATATTATTACAATAATCCCATAGATGAGGTTTATGTTTACTTATTTTGCAATTTTGGATGAGCAAAAATCAAGACCAATTCAACATCAAAAGTGAACAAAGACCTATAACAATAGGTTTCATAACCATTTTCCTCTATTAACTATGGAGGAACAATAGTCATAATTAAAGAGCAAAAGCAAAGTGAAAAGGATTATGGTCTAGAGACAGGTAAAACGCCATCTCGCTTCAGGCTTATTCAGCAAAGTATTTGCTTGGTCATCATGCATATACTCTGAACTGAACTGTTGACTTATCGCTGTTTGCAGCTGGTAAAATTTTCACAGCTCACTGCAGTTGGAAAATTAAATTCATCTTGAAGTAATAGGAGACCAGTGTAGGTAAATTTTTATTAGATATTACAATTTGATCAAGACTAGTGCTGTAAAGTAGATGAATATAAATTTGATTTTACATGGCCTGTGGGGAAAATAATTAGAAAACAATACATAGTACATACTAATTTAAATATTTACTTTCGTTTTGTCTTGACAGTTAGACAAATTACACAACTTCCTTTCATGGGATGAGTTAAATCACTTTTATTCATGGCTTCAATTCCTTTTGGATGACATGAAATTAACTACTTGGATTTAAATGAGAATACACAATGTTCAGGAATGTTTAGATTGGACTAACTAAAACGTGAGAATTTTAAGAGTGAGTTATTTGCATTATAGTGTGATGTATTACCACAACTGAAACCCTCCAGGATACACACCAACTCTAACTACATGGATTTAAAATGAGAATGCACAATGTTCAGGAATGTTTAAATTGGACTAACTTGTATGTGAGAATTTTAAGAGTGAGTTATTTGCATCATAGTGTGATGTGTTACCACCAACTGAAACCCTCCAGGATACACACCAACTCTGTTACTATTTTCCCAAGGAAATAAAAAATTGAACAAGAAAGGATTGAAGCACATGTAGGTAGTAAATGATACCACCAGAAATAGCCTATTGGCATAATTATTTGTTTTCAGTTTTTCTTAAGCAGCTTTTCTTTTCCTGCCATATCTTCTACTCCTCAAAGAATTCATGTAGATCATCATGTATGTCCCACCTGAAAGGGTAACAAAAAATTCTGTAATTTTTTTTATAACCAATGATGCCATAGAATTTGCAAGAAATCCATATAACCATAATGCTAATTGCCCTATTTCACTATGACGTCACATGAAAATAATATTTTGTTTTAACACTAAAAATCATAGTCCAAAAGGGGGACAAAACAGCAATAATCATAATACAACGAAAACTGGAAAAATGTATTATGCATTATAATACAGGTAGCTACCAAATAATGTATATATCGCAGGATTAACACAGTTTATAAAATGTTTGAAAACCAGTCATACATGAGAGCTACTACAGGTGTAGCATAAAATTAGTCCAAATTCATATTTTCCTTTGCCATTCTGTCCCATTTATAAACAAGCTGTGACGTCATAGTAAAATAGGGGAATTCAATACACGAGGAAGTGAGGTTGATGTTGTAGCAGTGTTTTAATCCAAACTGATTCCAGAAAAATCCTGGAAAAGTTGGGGATATTCACAAGCAAACCTTTATCCTGGTTTTTCAGCCGAGGATACTTTAGTGGAAAGGTTTTGGCATGGCACTGAAAAGATTTCTGATTTTTCAGATTGATATCTAGTATCTAGTTTGATGTTTTCACAAAGTTCTAAAGGCAAATAGTCACATCTTTTCTAAATAATATTCTTGACTGATAAAATAGACCACAGAACTTACCATAGAAGAGAAATGGAAGGTAGAATTTGAGGAAAAGAGAAAAACTGAAGCTAAAATTAAAATCATTTGGAAGAGAAAATGAAAATCTCTGGGATTTTTCCATTAGTGGAATCGCCTTCCAAACGAGTGTTGCTGAAAATATAGAAAAATATTGGCAATTAAATAAAATACTTTTTCAATGTCACAGATTTTCTCATTGATAAGAATTTATATTAGTGTAAACTTCAAGCAAGGAAACAGTGAAATCAAGTATCAGATATAAAACAGGAGGCCAGACAGTAAAACAAAGAAAGGTAAAAGGAGAAAATGGAAGCAAAATCAAATCAAAATATTATTGTATATATCACAATGCTTGGAATAATAATAATCATCATCATCGTCACCATAATTGTGATCATCATCATCAACAACTGATAAACTTGTAGCCCTCTATATATGGGATAAACATTTTATGTGGTTATCCAAGCCACTGTGATAAAAAAGGTCACTACAAAGCAAGGTAAAAATAATATGCATAACACTAACCTTCAGAGAGGATTCCTAAAGGATAAAGGGGTATCCAAGCTGAATATCTCAACCAAATAAGTGGCTCAATTGGGATGTTCAGTGTTTGTGCTATATAGAATGGATATCTGTCATAAAACAAATTGTCAAAAACATATTAGTAATGTTGTAGTTCCAGAAATCCATACCCCCCTCATGGAGGATTATTTTAAAGACCCACCTACCCTAGGAAATTCCAATTTTCTTCCATACAAACTCTGTAACTTTGTTCTTTCTCTGACCCCCACCAAACCCTCGGAAATTCTAAATTCCTCTGATGGGGGAGGGGGTATGGAGAACTTTACACAATTTAAAAAAAAAATGGTTGGATTTGTTGATTCCCCCTTCCGTGCAAATATTAAATCCATTGTTATTAGTGGCAAAACTCTTGTAATTCAAGCTTCCCTCTTATGAACTTGCTGTATTTGACACTTTTATGATGTAAATCAGCTTTAGTTGATGGGGCAAACATTTCCAAATAAAGTTATACTACTACTACAACACAATCCCAACTAAAGTTTTACAATAATTTAAGTTTACATGTGCAGTCCAAAAATGCTGACTCTAATATCTCTGCTAACTGTTTTTAAAACAAACAAGCAAGGCTCACCTTATAATCTCAATGAGAGACCAGACTAAGAACAATAAGAAAACCACAGGATCTTCATGGAGTTCTTTATTTGGCACAAGCACAAGGAATAAGATAAGATTTCTCCCAGAAACCTTATAATAGAGAAGTAAAAAATAAGGATATTTATTGCACAGGTGTTAGAAACACAAGGAGCCCTGCCACAGCAGATAAAACCCTTTGGGTAAAAATAAAAAAATCCAAAGATAATGATCAAAAACAAATTTGTCCCAAAAAACTATTGAAGGTAAAATAGTAATTTGACTTATCAAACTCATTAATAATTCATGAGGAAAACAATATAGAAATCACGACCGTGAAGAGTTCTGTAAATCAGATACAGAATCGTGTTCATTTGCATAAACTTTAGCTTGGATTTTCTTGGGAAGATTCACTTTAATTCTGAAAATTTTAGTGAAACACAAAGGAACTAACCTAGACGTTTGATAAGCAATCTACAGTATTTGTGTCCGTGTTGTATCCGATTATACAAACTCTCGGCTATGCCTCGAGTTTGTATATCGGATACAACATGGCCACTCATACTGTATATATTACATATCAAATACCAGTGATTGATTATTTTGATAGGAATTCAAAACACAGGGATTGATGAGCTGATGTTAATTACAAAGTATGTATATATATATTTATCAAACTCATTAATAATTCATGAGGAAAACAAAATAGAAATCATTGTCCGTGGAGGAGGTTGTATATCTGATACAAAATCGTCCTGATTTGCATAAACTTTAACTCCAATTTTCTTAGCCAAATTCAATTTTATCTTTAAAATTATAGTAGAACATGAATGTAATACACCTAGATGTTTCATAAGTAATATACAATATTCGTGTCTGTGTTGTATCAGATATACAATCACTTGCCTTCGGCTTGTGGTTGTATATCTGATACAACACGGCCACTCATACTGTATAATTATATTACATATTAGTTTCTTTTTTCCTCTCGTTTAATTAACTAACAAAATACAATTGAAGGACATGAGGTACAGAAAGAAAATTACCTGCATGAATGGTGTAAGTATACTAGTCTTGACCAGGCCTATGGTTGGATGAATGAACTCCATGATGGCAGCCAGTTGACAGGTCGCTAACACATCACTAACAGCATCATATGTGCCTGGGATTGAAGCTGTATTTAACAGGTCATCAATTAGAAAAGACTTTAAATTTGAAGTTGGTAGAAGTTGAGTCAAAATAAACACTAAAACTGAAAAAAGCACCTACATATTCACAAGGTGAAGTTTCAGTTAAGGATATGTGAGACAAGAAATGACATTTTATATCCATAATGATTTTATAAGGATAATTGAGAAGATGCACTGGATGGAAAAAGCTTGTCATCCTACACATTTTCCACTTGATGTTTTATTTCATATTCAATGCCATTTCTCTAGTTGACCCCATGACCTAATGACCTTACTAATGTAATGACCTCCATAACATGCAGATGCTATTTAAAATGATGATTTCTGGTTTTAAACTTTTGACGCAACTGCTTATTTTAAAAGGGGTGAGGTAGGGTAATGTGATACAAATTCCTGGACAAAAGAAAAAGGACAACTTGCACTTGCACTTGAGGGTCACATTTCCCTTTAAGTACAAAACGTGCAACTGCTAGCTGTCCTTTAGTTTTAGCCAGGAATTTGTATCATGAATGCAAAACATAAATGGATTATAGATTCAATGCATTATCAATATAATGTCTTACCTAGACCCTGAGTGGCTAGTCTTGCAAGCATCTTCACAACAATGTACATAAATAACCCAGCTTGCATCAAGTTGAATAAAACCAAATAAAACTTCTTTATGAACCTCAAAACTTAACACAGATAAAGGGATCATGTTAGCACAACAATTGTGTAATATTCAGACTTAGGCATAATAGGATGGAAAGAAATGCATGTCCATATCTATGCATGCAAACTCTGTGTCTTGGAGTTGCATGCTGAAATTTGGTTTTTCGCTGCCGCCAGTCAAAAATATGATAGGTTCTAAATGATTAGGTTTGATTGATGGCAGCGAAAAAAACAAATATCAGCGTGCAGCTTGCAGACACAGAGTTGGCAAGTTTGTGAAAATCGCAGTAATGTTCTTACCATCTTGTTTTGCTTTATCTACTTGTAAATCATAATCTCTCTTAAATCGTCGCTCAAACAGTATTTTCTGAAATATAATTTGAGATTATTGTCAAAACTAATAAATTAATGTACTTGGTAAAATAAAATTTGGTAAGTGAGTTTTGATGAATTTATCTTGAGCGCTGAAGGTGGATGTGTACTTTCAAGCTAAGGGCATAGTTTTTTAAAATATATTTTCTAATAAACATTTTTTTACTGCAGTTTTCAATATTTTTGCAATAGTTTGCAAACTCAGACATTTCAACAGCTTGTTGTTAAATAGGTTTTTACTGCCACCTATATAACATAAGAAGTACCAAATGATTATTTTTGATTGACAGCAACAACAACAAAAAAAACAAATTTCAGCATGCAGCTTAGAACAATTGAGTTTGCAGAAAATAGAAAACTGCAGTAAAGTGAAAATTGAAGCCACTCGAAAACAAAAATAATAACAAAAAATATACAAACAAAATAATTACAGCACACAGTTCTCTGAGAACAATCTAGACAAGCATAAGTAAACAAAATTAAAATTAACTGTGGCTGACCTTTATTTGTGGATCTTCTTCTTCTTGTTCTTTTTCATTTTTGTCATCTTCAGAATCATCTTCATTCTTCCATTTATCAAAGTTTATTTTCAGCCAGTGTGGTTTCTTTTCCTGGTTGACTAAACGCTGCCAGAAAAACTCTGAAATAAAAAACAAGGAAACTAAAAACTTTGCTCTTCCCAGAACAACATGAAAATGATTATGAAGTGCATAGCAATAAACCAGAAATAATGGGTTAGCTGTGAATGAAAGCTAGCTGTATATATTGCTGAAGAAATTCAACAATGTAAATATTCCTAGGGTTGTCCTTAGCCAACAAACCTAATTGATGGGATCTTAGTGTTGTGAATTTTAAAATGGTTTTTCCAAGGACAATGCTTGGAAATACATCACTGTGGTTAGGGCTTTCAGAATAAGCTGGCAGCTGCCAAAGCTCCAGTGATTGCTTGGAAATTAACTAAAGATATTTTATGTTGCTTTTATATTAAATAAATAAAAAATTGAGCCAAGTGTTTTTTAGTCCTCTGACATACTGAAACCATGTTGGATTCATTTTGGCAGTGACTGGGTATTCCTCCTTCTGCTTGGTCTCATAATGGCTTTGATCAGTTTTGTTCTTGACCTTGCAATTGATAAATGCCAAACAGGTTAGTGTTAGTAATACTTAGTCTTTCCTTGTTCACTTGACTGTACCTTAAGCCATGTTTCAATGAAAATGCATTTCAAAGTTTCATGTCCACACTAGTGTTTTCAAGCATTCACAGTAAGATGTTCAAAAACACATTCTCATTTGCAATGACATCAGCATTTTCAAAATCCTACACACTACATCCAACATTTTTGCTGTCCATACTAATATGATAGGCCCCTGTTTAAAAATGTCTCCACTCGTTTTCATTGTGCTAGTGAATATATTGTGCTTGTAAGTCAAATAAGACAGTTATAGATATGTATTTATGTATTTTTATCTTTCAGCGCACATCTGGTTGTATGGCTTGTCCAGTAGTGTGTTAGCTCAGTATTGTGTGTGGGTGCTATTCCCTTTGGTTTTTTAAGGGTTTCAGCCAACCAGAGCAGTTGCAGTAACTCAAATATTTTACAAATAATGTTATATAATATGTATATTATATACCTCTTCCTTTGCACTTTGCAATACTAAAATCAACATATCTCTCCAGCAGGGAATGGGAGCTGGCCTGTAGAAGATAAAATAATTAAAAAAAAGACTGACAATTAATGTTGTCTTTAAAGTGATTTACAACAATATACCACTAAGGAATTCTGGGATAGGGAAGGGATACTGCTATAGTCATGCCACATCATGCAATAAGCAACTTACTGCAAGTAGTCATAGCGACCCTCTCTATTTCAGCTGGGTCAAGGACTTACCTAGCTGCTACCACAAATACTTATTCAAGTGGTCCAATCATATCAGACATTTAAAAAAAATCTACCAACCTTTGACACTAAATGGTCTGTTACTAATAGTTGACATGCAACAAACTATCCTGCACAACTATAGACTCCTTGCCTGTGACGTCAAAGCAGCTCAATTTGGAGGACAAAACACAAGAATTTCAATCTCCTGAGAATAGGAAACCTATTGTTTTGTCCTCTAAATTGAGCTGCATTCCAAAGTGCTGCAAGGGGTCTATACAATACATGCTATTAAACACTCCTATTAAGCTATATTCGGGAATCTGAGAAAATGATGGGGTGTAGAAATTTGCCATTATATGATTACTGCAGTTTTCAATATTCTGCAAACTCAGGCATTTCAACGGCTTGTTGTGAAATTGGTTTTTTGCTCCTGTCAGTCCAAAATAATAAGAGGTACTGACTGATTATTTATGACTGACAGCAGGCAAAAAACAAATTTCAGCATGCCGCTTGAAGGTACCAAGTTTGCAGAATATCAAAAATCGCAGTAAAATCATAGTACATTTGCATCACATTTTCACTTACACTTGGATCTATTGGCTCCAGGAAGTTCACTTCAAGTTGATAGTTACTTTCCCCCCTTGCTCCATGACCATAAGCTGTAATCACAACCATAGGTTAAATCAATACATTCTACTTACTTGAAGATGAAACATTTTATTTTAAGGAAACAAAAAAATATACAAACAATTAAAAAAATATGTTGAATATTTCATTTCTTTATTCATTTCGTTTGTAAAGTATTTCAAATGCTTGGAAAATAAATATGTTATTTACAAACAATTAAAAAAATATGTTGAATATTTCATTTCTTTATTCATTTCGTTTGTAAAGTATTTCAAATGCTTGGAAAATAAATATGTTATTTACTGGCCAGGAAATCCCCTAAGGGAAAAACTGTGCCCCACATCTTGAAGATACAGACCAAGGTTCTGTTTTCAAGACTGAGGGCACAGTTTTTTTTTAGGTACTGTAAATAACTTTTTCACCTATTTACTTTGCCATATTTGTTTTGCAATGTGGACAAAAGCCTTATGTCAGGATACAGGACCCCGGGCAGCAAAAAGAACACACCACCCACTCTCAGCCAATCAGCAGGCACGATTTTTAGGATACCAGACCGAAAAATATAAAACCAAATATTTTCAAACATCTAAAAATGAATCAGTAGAAAAAGACAACAACAGCAAACATTCTCTCTCTTGTTGAAAACATCGTTTTCATCATTCCTGTGCTAACAAATCATTAAACCTTACTCCAAAAGTGTTATGCCTAGCCTTCTGCTATTCCTTCGTTCTTTATGACTAAAACAACCATTTTCCCATTCTACTTTCCTTGCAGCCAAATTTTCGAATCATTACATCACACAATTGTAAGCACGAAATTCGAAAACATGAAATTCCCAAAGAAAAAACTATCTATTAAGAGACGAATATGGTTAAGAAAGCCAAAAAACCACGCAGGTGCGTAAAGCAAGCGTGAAAGGAAGAAAATTTTATCAAGCTCACCTTTGAATATCAACCGGTCTTCATTCAAATCAATCGTCGGATACTATCAAAAAATATACACACTAAATATAAAAAATAAAAATAAAAACCCTGGGACAAAGGGAAAGTCTGTAGAATACCTGAACATCAGAGAGTTCAATGGTTAAGTATAATCTTTCTTTGGTTTGTGCCCATCGAACTATTGGAGTCAGTGGAACCGCCATCTTGGATCCGCTACTCTTGAACATCATGCTTTGCGGTACTACACACGATGACAAGCGAGGGAAGACTGGGACTAAAGACCATTACGTCACGGCAGGAACGGCGTAACTTTTTAAAAACGCGTTTGAGCTTCGTGCAATTTTTCTTCCTTTTTTCATTACTGCATTATTGTCGTTGATAAAAACTAGACAGGATTAAAATATGGTTTGTGAACTGTGGTTGCGTCACGTGGTCAACGTCTCTCTTCTGACTTGTAACCTTGGTCCTAGAGTACCACAAGCTCGTTTTCACATATTCTTCGTTTGCACGTTACGTCATCGTGGCTATGTTGGTACCATTTAACAAAAGATTTCTCATTAGCATCCATTGTTAACGGTACCACAATGGTCGCCATGTTTTGGTCTTTTAACTCTCTTGGGAATGCTTGCAACCCATCAATTGTCGTAGGAATAGGACGTTTATATGATGGCGTCATCGACCTCTACTACCAGACTCCCTTGCACACTTTCTTTTATTCGGTTAATTAGCACCAATTGTCTAACTATTCTTATGAGAGAATAAAAATTTAAATAAGAAAGAAAGTTTGCGAAGCATCTTGTTAGTGGGAGTCAAATGAGATCATGCAAACGTCCTATTAAGGCCCCATCCACACGTATCCGCAAATTTTTTTTGCGGATACGAAAATGTTCGCGTCCACACGCAGCGTATTCGAATCGTTTTCGAATCGTTTTCACTGTCCACACGTATCCGGAAATTTCTTGATCCACCCTGATGGACGCTAGTGCCTAGTCCCTTTGACGGCTTTTCCGCTTCAGTCCGCTTTTGCTGGACTGCCTGTGCTCCGCCTAAATAGTCTCATGATAAGGGAACCCTTCTCTCGACAAAAAATGTGGCGTCAATGATTTAAAAAACTTGAATAGCTGAAATCAACGCTTAATATAAAAGAAAGTCACAGAAAATTTACTACTAGTTTTTCATAAAAATTCCTAACTTCTGCTTTTATTAAAGCCTACTTTTGCACTTCGGCCTTCTAACAATCAATTTCTTTTGTTCATCAAGTTATATATAAAGCAGTTTTATTATTCTGTCTAACATTAGTAAATGAGAACAGCCTTTTGAAATGAATATTTTATGGACGTGCACTAGTATATTGATCAAATGGGCATCAATACTTTCCAAATTCTTCAGAATTCCTATCTATCATGATAGGCTAACTGCATGAAAGAATGGTAGTGGTATGCACCACACTGACTGAGTAGACGAAGGGCATTGACTACTAGTTTTAGCAGCTGTCTATTCCCCTCGAGGCAAAGAGAACTTAGCGGAGGGAGTGGAGAAAAGAGAGAGGACTTTATTAGTTGGCGTAACCGAAAAGTTTACTAGTCATCGCTATCAGAGTCAACAGAGGTACTAGTTTTCTTTCGTCTTTTTGTAGGCTTTGGTTTAATTGATTCCTCTTCCTGTGGGAATTCAAACACAAAAAGATAAAATGTAAGACTCTAGTTTATAGTTGATATGAATCGTTGCGGTTTACAAATTACTTCAGCCCTGATGCTGCACTAGTAAACTTATATAAAACTTATATTTTACAACCACCACTCCCCATGCGGGGCTCTTCCGTGAGGTTCCCTCCACACGCACTACCACTACATTCTATATTTACAACATACAACCGACTCAACTCACATGTTGCTTTTTACGGAGGGAGGAAACCGGAGATCCCGTAGAAAACCCTCGTTGCAAGGGAGAGAACAACACAACAAACAAACTCAACTCACATATGATTCAGTCTGAGCCAGGGCTCGAAGCCGGACCACAGTGGTGAGAGGCGAGCGGTAAATCACTACGCCACCCATAAGTAGTAGTAGTAGTGGCTAAGCTCGGATAAAAAATAACGAAAAAATGTGGTAGAAACTAATTCTATAAAATAATTTAAGGCTCTGCCAAGACGCCTCTGGCCGTTTAGACACTCCTCATTGCAGGCTAAGGACGTGGCCGCGTGAAGACATTTTCTTGTTCATCATACCTCATCACTTTCATCAGAGAACGCCGCTGACTGTTTAGATGCTGCTTGCTGGCGCGACATTCTTGTAGTTCTTTTCCTTGTTTCTTTTTCATCGCACAACGAAAAGAGCATTTTGAACCTGGAACAGGGAGAAAATATCGACTCCTAAGAATATTCATATGGATTTCAAGGTTTACTGTGACATGCATTTTATGATCATTAACCGCCAACCGGGTAGCTCAGTTGGTTGACCATCGGACTTTCGTGCGGGAGGTCGTGGTCCGAGTCCCGGCCGGACCAAAACTCCAGGGTCTTAAAATAACTGAGGAGAAAGTGCTGCCTTCGTAATTACATCTGCAAATGGTTAGACTTTCAAGTGGCCCGGATGACCACTTTAAATGGCGGTCCCGTCTCACCACACTTACTAACCAACATCGGAGGGCCGTAAAAGAACCACTGAGGACGTAAAGAAACCCTGGCAGTGACCACCCTCAGTGCCTACACCTCATACTAACCACCTCTCATTCATAAATCATTGTAAAGCGCCTTTGAACATATCCATAGGGAAAAGAGCGCTATAAAAAAATCATAATCATCATAATCATAATCATTACCTGGATTTTCTTGCTTCTGATCCAGCGATTCTAGCCTGATCTAGAGCTGATCGTATATTGTCTTGTTTAAAAACTAAAACAAAAATGTCCACAACATCAGTAAGGCTTCTACGGTTTGTGGTTGTATCACTTCCAGGTGCTACAGAAACTACCCTGTATTTGATAAGTAGGTGAATATCGCGTTGCACCATGGGCCTTTTCATGGGGACGCTAAATACTTGTATATATGCCTTTTTCGCTTGCTGCGAAGCGTCCCTCAAAACCACCCCATAATGCAACGCATTTCTACAACTTCTCTGGGAACATCAAGTAAGAAAACAACCAAATAGACTGCGAGCAGTTCCTCTATTCTCTTGGTCATTGTCCGTCTGTCTGTACGTGTCGATTGGCCTAGGAAGATTGGTTACGAGTCAAAAGTCCCTGGGGGAGTTTCGTCCTTCCCTCGCCAGCCCCCTCCCCCAGGGACTTTTTCCCCAAGGGAAATAGAGGGACTGCTCGCAGTCTAACAACCATACTGATAAACTTACAACTGATATCTTCTTGTTCTTGACATATGTTGTGTAACCAGTCGAGGTGAGACAACACTTGATCCACAGATGGCTGATTTTTTGCATTCCTAGAAAACAAACTACCAGTTTAATAGGCTGTTCCAAGCTGAGCAGTGAATTTTGTTTTAGCCAGTAACAAGGCGGTTAGCTGTTTGGCCCCGGCCCTTATTCCCAGGCTACTGTAACCTAACTTTTGCGTATTTTTCTGTTTTCTATTGACTAAAACATAATACACATGCCTACAAGAAGCAGAAATATGGAAAGGAAAGACGATTTTACTTTACCGTCATGTTTGCTTCGTTCTTTTAAGCTTAGCGTCGCGTTCACCGCTCAGCTGGTTTGCAAGATGGCATAATTTTACTACCACTACCAAAATGCTTCGCGATTTTTTTTCTTATTTAAATTTTATTTCATCAAAAGAATGATAAAGTGATTTTCATAAACCCGTGAAATTAAATTAAATTAAATTAAACCCGCATATTAATGTGTAATATAGCGGTTATTAGTGAGGCAATTAAGTATTGTAGTGAAAGTTTATTGACTATATTTTATTACTTCGTTTTTTAAAGTCTCATGAGTAATAGCTCGTACTAGTTTGTATTAATGGTTATTACGCTAACATTTATTTCACGGGTTCATGAAAATCACTCTAAGACAAATGGTACTAATTAATTGAAAGAAATAGAGTGTGCAAAGGATTCTGGTAGTAGTAGTAAATGACGCTATGATGTAAGTGGTCTATTGCTGAGCTTCACGAATTTCTAATTTTCAGTTTTCTGGTTTTTATTTGCGTGTCAAAGCCGCCTTGCTGCGGGGGAAGGGAGAGTTTTTCTTTGCCTTTACAGGATTGTACTTCCTTTAGAGAAACCAATCTATTTAATAATCTAGGGAATGATTTACTTGTATTAACAGACTTGTGTCTCTTGTATGTGTTTTCCGTTCGTCACAAGGAATAATAAAAGCATTTTTTTATTACTTTTATTCTTGGGGTGCATGTCATGTACGTTATAGCCGCCATATTGGTTGACTATACAAAACATTTCTCATTAGCTTCTCTTGTTAACCAACCAACATGTTAGCTATTTCATTGTTATTTATATCTCAAGGGATTTTAAGTCACGTGGCTGCACCCCAAGAATTTAAAATTACCTTCAACATTCACCACTTACCATACATCGGTTCATTGGTCAAATACGAAAAATTCGACCGAGGCTGCAAGGTTCAAATATGAATAATCCTTCGTAACTACCTTGCATCCTTGATTGAATGATTTGCATGTGACCGGTCAACCGACTCGGTATGGAAGGTGGCGAATAATCATTTCAAAGCAAGCGGGATATCTCCCTTGAGCCTTTATTATTCACCAGTATTGTTTAAAAAGGCTCATTCAAAATCCATCCGTTTACTACTCACTTTCTTTTCTTTCCCCCAGACAGTTGTTTAGATACTTGTTGACTTATCAGTTGTGCCAGCTCACTTGAATATTCCTGACTCCAGTATCTTAGCAACGCTGTAGCAAACTGGTTACCAGGTCTCTTGTCTGGACATTCCATTCCAAGCACTGGTGTCAAAAGATCATGAGAAGGCCTGAGGAAGTTCAAGAAGTTATTAGCATCTAAATGGCTTCCCATTGTTGTTCTCTGATATAAGTTTCCTTATTCGTTTCGAACTCGTACGAAGTTAATTTTTTCAAACCTTGAAACAACCTTTGAGTTGATCAAACTAAGGGGCATGGCTAACTTACAGAAGAAAGTTGAGATTGAGCGCATTAGATTTGTGGTGAGAGTAAAGCCAGATAATCCAGAAGAAAACCTAAAGTAGAGAGACCCGACAACTGCGACAAATTCTGTCCATGTGATGTGATTCAAAACAAAGACACCCAAAGGTAGGAGGGGGTTTTGAGGGGAGGGGAGGGGGGGGGGAGGGGTGAACTAACATTGCTTTAGTAACTTGTGAACCACAGGTGGTGTGTGCTGCCCAACGCGATTCCCAAACTTGTTATGTGTACATATACATATATTGACTTACTGGACACTTTTCATCAGAATCAATAGGTTAGCCAGTGCTTCAGCGTGCTGCTCTGGTTTCAGTAGAGGCAGAATACCAACTATTGATTCTAGTAGAACATCTTCTGCTTGTATCAGTTGCCAGACACAGTACTGCTCGAATGATTCCCAATCTAATGTCGATTCTAGAAGAGGAAAAGGTATAACCATATGGATAAGATTAAGGATAGAAAACTAATGCTGGCCAAATGGTTAACAGAGAAATCGTATCATTACATCCAAAGGTCAGCAATCACATATTTCCAAGATGGCGTCTATTTGCTGTCTCATTTAATTCAGCCCTTATGGTTATCACAGACAGCTAGAACCTTAACCTTTTATCTTCTCTTACTTATCTCATATAATTTGTAATTTCAATGGATGGTACAAATAAACAGTTGTTGTATTTCGTCCCCACAACAGTCCCACAATACACTGCAATGACGACTGGAGGCAGTTTTTTTGCTCAACCCTGGAATGGCAAACATCAATAATGTATACTGAATTACCAATAAGCGTGTCTAGTTGTTTTTGCTCTCCAAAGATGATTAATTCTCCTAATGTTATTTCGCAGATAAATGTGTTAAGCTGTTGAAATAAAAAAAAAAACGTAAATAAGCTTTATTTGTTTTTCGAGCCCCGAGATGAGATAGTTTCAAGATGAGTTTGTAATTATTCCTCAATATCAGCAAAAGGCTATACGGGAAGTAACAAAGGGGAGGGGGGGACGAGGGAGTGTTTAAATATTCTATTTCTTCGATATCGTTCGGCTATTTGTGGATTTAGCGGGAATCTTCGAGCCTAAACGCGTGTGCTCGCATCTTTAACTCTACCTGGGGATTTAGCGGGAATCTTCGCGCCAAAACGCGTGTGCTCGCCCCTTCAACACTACCTGGGGATTTAGCGGGAATCTTCGCGCCAAAACAAGTGTGCTCGCCCCTTCAACACTACCTGGGGATTTAGCGGGAATCTTCGCGCCAAAACAAGTGTGCTCGCCCCTCCAGCTCTTGTAATCTCGCTAAGCTACTAGTATACGAAATAAATACAAGCAACATTTCCCTCTAACCTGTATTGGCTCCATATTGGTCACCAACATGTGTAAGATTTCGCTATCACCAACCACGTGTTCAGCAAACTAATAAGAAAGTAGCAGAAAGATTCCAATACCAATACAAGGAAAACAGAATAATGTGCGGTAACACGGGCAACAAAATTGTGGAGACACTTTCTACTTTTTGCAACAAGCAGCCACAACCTGCAACATCGATTTGTTGCGTGGCAAGTTGCGCACGTAAGTGATAATACGATCAACATTGCACTGCAACTGGCAACGAAACCATGATGCACGACAAGTTGTACGATTTTGTTGTCTGTATTGTTGCACTAAAGATGGGATGGAGTGGTTCGGTGGGGTGGGGGGACTAACCTTCTATATATGGACGGTATGAGTTAAACTGATAAGAAAGGAGCTGAAAGATTCCAATACTACCTTTCTGTGACTAACCTTTCTGTATATGGACGGTATAATGTAACGGAATGCTCTAGGGTCGTAATCTTGGCACACCTATCAATAGAAAATATCATGAAGAGAAATATCATATCATAGGATCACAGTTGCTGCTAGAAGTTATCGAAACATCGAATGTAATTAACTGATTATTACTGAATCAGGGCTGGATGTAGCCCGCATGCAGCCCGACCAACCTAAATCTGGTTATTTAATCTAACCAGGTTGTCAGTGAGGCTGTACGCTGGATAGAAAAGAGTGAGGCGGCAACGATTCCACAATCACTTTTTAATAAAGCTCGTTTACTACTGGGAATAGTATTCCAGTTAGTATTTCAGTTTCAGGAAATATTTGCAAGATGGTGTCTACTTCGTCCCTTAAAACGATTCCAGAATGCACTGCAATGCCAAACACGGCCCAGTTTTTTCCTTGACCTCGGAACTAATAATATTGGAGTACAGTACTAAAGATGTGTTCGAAACTGATAAATTAAACAACTTGAACTCAGAGTATCCCTAACCTTTAAATCTTCTATCAGACAGGCTTGTAAGCTTTTCTCTCCTCGAGAGGTGGTTGCAAAATCTTCATACATCGTCAGCCTTTCTTCATCTGATTCACTGAAACAAAGAATAGACGAAACATAAAAGTGGTGAACAGTGGAGCTTGGATTTGAATCTATGGAGGTTTTGCAACATCACGTGCCCAAGCCCATAATACTGCTTGGGCTTCCTGTGGTTAGATGGCAGAACAATAAAATCCCTTTGCTCTTGGGAATTGAATTCATTCTCATGTAAAACGATTGTATTCCTTGAACGTTACTTAAAATTTATGAGCTGAAGATACAAGTGTGGAAACAACTTTTCCGTCACTGTTAGTCCTGTAAGTTCTCTTTACTTCTAGATAAGCGACATAACTAGGGATAGGGAGAAGAAAAAGTAAAAGTAAAAGTCAGCCTTTGCCTTACCTGGCTTTGAGATAGAACAAGAAGCGATAGCCAAACTTGTTGTTGACTTCATGTAAAGCACTCAGAAGAGACAGGAAGCGTTCTCTACTGACGTCATGTGTGGGTAATGTACAAATATTTCTGCAATGAATATCAGAAGTTGTTAGATAAAATACTTGTGTGTGAGTGAATGAATGAAGGATAGAATGAAAGAGTGAACGGCCAAAGATAGACATACAGAAAGATGATCAGACAGACAAAAAGAAAGGAAGGGAAAAAGGAAGGAAGGAAGAAAAAAGAAAGAAAGAACAATAGGCAGGTACTCAACCTAAATAGCTCATAGACAGGACTTTCCAAGGATTCTTCGACATTTCTGTCAAAAGAGAACATGCAATAATGTAAGTAAAGGGCAATATAAATAAAGTGATAAGGGGCACGCAAGCTTGGGAGCGTGACACAAAGGGCGCTTTCCATTAACTTGAACCAACTACAGTCCTGGCAGCCAGTTCTCATGCGTCAGTTCTTATTATTTTTATAACTCGGTCAACCAGTTATATAGGACTGACGCGTACCATTTGAGAACTGGACGCTCGGACTGGAAAGCTCCCTAAGATCCTAAATATTTCATTTATCCAAGTAAAAGTAAATGATTAAGCATGCCGCAAGTCTATCAATCATCAATAGTCCCCTTCATGGTTCCCTGCGCTATCTTGAAAGGTGCCGTGCCTTTGCATCGAAGCGAGATGAACGGTGAGCTTGCAATGATAGAGAAAGGTGAATAATTGTCCAAGGTGTTAAAAAAGGTCTCTATCATTGCAAGCTCACCCTTCATCTCGCTTCGATGCAAAGCTACGGCTACCTATCAATATGGTGCAGGGAACTGTGAAAGGGACTATTGACTTTTTATAACATGCGGTCTTCTAGTCTCTAAGCTACTACGATTCAATCTTCTTGAATCCGACAACGATTTTTGAATTTCATGTAGTTATCGTGTAGTTACCTTTCTTTAGTAAAGCAGGAGATTAGAAGATCATCAACCAAACAAAAATTCAGACAAACAGCAAGAGGTTTCAAAATGTCGTCCACTTCAGAATCCTCCTGTTGAGAAAAGTAAAACATGAAATGCAGTTTACTAATGTCTCGCTGATTGGCTGAGAGCCGAGTGTATAAAACCACAGGTAGTGCAATTTATACCACTGCTTCATTGTTTGGAAATTCACAAAATCTGAATGAGACTTTTATTCGAGGCAGAGTAAGCCCTAGCGCTAAAGCCAGCAATGCCATCAGTGGCAATCCCCAGGGCAATCTAGCTCAGTCCTTCGATCTAAATTCTGGATAACATTATGTGTATGGCAGTCATTGTCATTATGTAATGTTTCCTTATACGGTTCATCTATAAAGAAGAGAGATCACATAGAAATGACTGATATAACACAATAGTGGGGTAGGTCCAAGCTGTTTTGCGAAGAGGGTTGTGGGAGTTTCATGTTGTCACAGATAAAAGGATCATCTAGCAGAGTATATCAATTCTAGAAATTGCAACTTTGCTAAACCCTGCTAGCAAGAAGTAAGAAGTATCCTAGGATTGCTCTCGACTTTAACACTACACAGCTAGCATTTTTGTGAAATTAGATGAGTGTAATGAAAGTAAAGTTTATCAAAAATGGCAAATAATTATCTATATCATAGGCAAAAGAGTTCTTTAATATACGTAACTTACGAGGTCAATTACACCAGTCAAGATGTTTTCCATCCTCTTGCATCTCATTGTGGGATCACTGAAATATGATGGGAAATCAAATGAGGTTAAAATGGAGTAAAGAAAATGTGAGAAAAGGAACAAACAAAAGAAAGAATGGATAAACAAAGTAGGGATGCGAAACAAAGAAAGAGGAAATGAAACAATAAAATAAAATATTATTTAATGTGCAATGGTGTTTTAGTGACAGACCATGGGCTTTCAGCCTTCAACTATTTTATTCTATACAACTGAAAAATAAATGTAGCCCAAAATCCCTAATAGGATAAAAAGGTGGAATACCATGGAATATACAATGACTTTCCTCTATTCTGATTGGCTGTGGGATAAAATATTGTTTATTATGGTTGGGTTTGCTTACCTTTCTCTGGAGAACTGTATCAGCAAGCTCTTTAATTCTTCCCCAATATTTTCAAGTTCTTCCAGCTCTGTTATATCTTCATTACTCTCCCTTTCCTCCCCCGTACTTGCTGATGTCCCCCCTCCTTGCCTGGTATCTTCCTCCTTTACTATTGGCTTAAACTCATAGTCTTTTTCTATTGGTTCATTTTTAATGCCTTCCATTTCTTCATCTTCTTCAGGGTCAGAGAACAAGGCTTCTTCATCCGGCATCTCCAGCTCATCATCAACACCACTGTCTTCTGTTTCAATATCTTTGGAAGTGTCCATTGAACCTAGTTCTCCTCCTAGTCTCATCATGCTAGAGGACTGGAGACTGATATCAGTTGAGGCTTCCTCAAGCTTTACACCTGCAAACCAAGAAGTCATGAAAATATGGATTTCAGCATATCATTGCTTAGATTGAATCAGTCCAACTTTCTGGTTTCTTTTTGTGCTTTGCATTGTTCATACGTAAAATGTCAGAATGTCTATGTTATATATGGATCCCAATGTTAACCCATGATAATGACATGAACACATCCTCCTGGAAGATGTATCATCACTCCTACCATCTTCCTGCATGATCATCTTACATAATCATCATCATCATAATCATTACTATTATCATTGTGCAACATCATCTTACATCATCATCATCATTAACATCATCACTATAATCACTATTTTCATCATGCACCATCATCACTATCATCATCATGCATCATCATCTTACTTCATCATCATCATCATCATCACTATCATCTCTATTATCATCATGCATCATCATCTTACTTCACCATCATCATCACTATCATCATCATGCATCATCATTTTACTTCATCATCATCATCATCATCACTATCATCTCTATCATCATCATGCATCATCATCTTACTTCACCATCATCATCACTATCATCATCACTCTGGTGATAGGAAGAGGCAGGATGGAGGAAAGATAAGTAGAGAATAAATCATACAAGTCTTATGTCTTCAAGAAGGTAAGAAGGACTGTAAAGTAGTGACTTACCAGGAACACAAAACTCTTCTAATTCTCGTTTAACCAAAACTTTCAGTCCTCTTTCCAGCTTGGGGTTATCCAGAAGAGGTGACAGAGAACTATAGGATTATGAAGACAAATAAATAAGGTTCAAGATTAGGTTTCAGTGCCATGAGTTTAATGAAGTCACCCAGTGGTTTTCAGCCAATCACAAGGTGAGTATAAAAATGGATACCGTTTGTATGTTTATAACAACAGCCAATTAGATTCTACTGTGTGCTTAGATAACGGACCTCTAGTTTTCAGGTGAAGGGACTTCATCTGTCATTGGCTGAACAATGCAAGGTGGCAATCATTGCACTGACTTCATAATATCACATGCATTATATACATTGCCTACATTAACTAAGATGGTCTGCGAATCAGTGCAAGATTTCGTGTTCTGCACTCTGCACTTTCTATTTCTGATTATGTGTCATTGCATACACCAAATAAAAATAAGACAAGCAATTTAACTACTGCTCTGGACTGACTAGCCTCTAATACTCGTAAAAAGTAATGCTTTTATGCTTCCACAGGCACAAGGCTGGTCACTCCAAAACAATAGTTATTCAAATTGGTCTCCATATTTCTATCCTGTATGCATTTGGTGAATATGGATACAGCTCAAACAAAAAACTTATTTCCAAGAAAGTGACACATGTTCTGAAATGGGAAAATAGGCCAATAGAGCATAAAAAATAGTATTTAAAAGACTGTAATAATTATATGCTTGGACAAAGATACAGTACAATGACAATTAGTTAGTTTTACATACATGACTACTTTCTTTCTCTGTATGATTCTGAAGCCATTTCTTACTCCTTGCCTCACAAAACCATCCAAAGATGGACAATAATTAGACATCATCTGAAGTAATAGAAAAGTGACTTTGTAAACAAAAAGTTTACAACAAAACAACTTGATGTGATCATAATGCATCATACCCGGCAGATGAAGTCAAGGAGTGTACTGGTGATAAATGGATGGCTTCTGATGGAACAGTGCATCAACAAAATGGCTGGCTCTGGTAACAGAATTTAACATTTTAATTTGTTTAATAACAGTCTTTTAATAATAGTAATGTTCAAAAGGGTCACAATTATACAAGAAACTAAATAGAAGGTTCTAGTAACCTCCTTTCTTTTCCTGGAAGCACAAAAATGAATAGCCGAGCTGCTTGATGCTGTCTCACAAGGACAGGAGTAAGAGGAAGATGGATTAAAAGACTTTGAAGATAGCACATTGACCTTAGCCAATTAAAATCTATCTTCCCACAGTTGTTGATAACATCTAAGTTTTTGTCAGATATCTAGGCTTTGTTGTTCATTCATGATTGGTTCAAATTCCACTTGCATTTGATTTCTTTATTTTCACTCTGATTGGTTAACTTTCTTCCACTTCCTTAGAGTGGTGCTGGTTATGGTGTGTCCGCACAGTAAAACAACCTCTAACATAACCCTTTTAAGGACTCCCAATAATATCCCGGCCCAACTATTATAATAATTCATATGTAGATGAAAGGATTTGCAATGATTATTAATTTTGTACCTATATTCATGATGTTGTCTTTGTCAGTTTGAAAGAACATCCAGTCAAAGAAGAGAGCCAGCTTTGCGTTGGCTGATGCAGCTGAGGCCTGAAGAAAACAAGAATGACATTTATTTGGCACAATATCATATTGTATATATGGCTTGCACACTACTTGCTAGTTGCATTAGATGGATATATACTATTGTACCTTCCCCCCTTCCCTGGGGGACTATTTCACTGACTTGTCAGCGTGACTGCTGCTTGGTATGTTGCAACAGGGTTGCCATGGAAATCAATGGTGACATAGCAGCGTACTCCCTTCCTATCTCTGGTCTCAGGTTAGATTCCTGGTCTCACCATCACATGCAAATAGAGTTTGTTAGGTCTCTCATTCGATTCAACCATTGAGGTCACAATTCAACTAGGGTCCATAAGTGGTGATGAGTTTGATGGCAAATTCAAAATACTATGGAATTCCCTCTACCATGATATTTTTTATTGCATAAATTATTATCAAGTTCTTAGTGGATTTTCACTTGCACATTACTTTATTACAATTTAATATAATAATCATCGATGAAATATATATATTTCTCTAAGACTAAATGATATCTTCACCTAACACCATCTGTAAACATTCTTAGGAATCGCATCATAGTAAAAACGGACACATGGCTGATTGGAGATATGGATTTTATCTTCTTGTGGTGATATCTTAAGAGTGAGAGCAGCATATCTCCGCGCAGCCAGGCCATATCCTCTATACATTATTACATCTTTGTCTTTGGGTTACTAATGATAATGGCAATTCCCATATAGTGCATTTCATAATCTCAATGCTGTATAGCACATTTCATGATCTTAATGCTACTAGTAGTCTATGACTATGCTATACAGTACAGTAGTACCTGACATGATATTAATAACCAGCCAATGATAGCCCATCGTGGAATAACGTCAGAGCCTAATACTTCATTTGAAGGGTGCACAACACCAACAATGTAGCGAATGAGATCTGGTTTAAGGGTGTGGCTCTCAGGTGAAGATAAATACTGTAATGAGAAAAAAATTAATAATAACGTGATTAAAATTTGAGATCACCTCTCAAAGCCAAACCCTAAATCCCTGTCTGTGAGAGGTGGTAACAGCTAAAGCTCTGGCAAACCTGTGCGTGGGGTCAGTAACCCTACCTATGGAAACTGGCGATCAGGATATCAACCATATACATGACAACAGAGGGCCCTGGTTTCAGCCCTACGCATTGCTTAGGCATAATTAGATGAAGATGATTAATTTGAGATCGCAGTTTTCAATCATATATGACAAGAGTTTTTGTTACTCACCAGCTTATGAAACCAGTCTTGGTATCTCTTTTGCTGCCCAAACTTGACCTGTACAGAAAGAATATTGAATGTTCAGGGGGATCAAATCTTGGATCTCTACCTTAGCAGTGTAGACCCCCCCATGTTACCTTCTACCCAAACTAGTGACTTACCTTTGAAGTCAAAAAGATAATTTTGTTCTCCATGTCTGGTGTCAGTCTACAAGCAAGGAATTTTCTGGATGTTCTTATTCGCAATAACTGTGTTAGACCTGTAAGTAAATGTCAGAGGAGTATTAGTGATTATCGGTGAAACATTCAAGGCCTGAGCACACAATGCAATATTGCTTGCAATGGGAAATGGTACAGTGTATCCAAATGTGCAATTACAGTTACTGCTGGTGACATCACAAATTATTAGTACTCATTTTTTATGTTGTGTAGAACAGCTGCATGCAATTTCCCTGCTGCAAGCAATGTCACAGGCAATGTCTTAGGCAACATCACAGACAACGTCACAGACAACGTTACAGACAACGTCACAGACAACGTCACAGACAGCATAACAGACAACGTCACAGACAAAGTAGTATCTTGTGAATGGACCTTTACTGTAATTGGTTTTCCAGATTTAATACCACTGACCTGTGAACTGAGGACTTAATGTTTGTGGTTTGTACAAAATATCTTTCCACAAAGCTTGAAACTCTGGAATTCTTGAATCAAAGAAAATTTAAAGTGATCATTTTACAACAACAACAAGAAATTAATTATAATAACTTAGGCCTAGGGCAAACATCGAACTTTCCATGCACCGAACTTAATTACGATCAAAGAATGCCGCCTCATTATCACCTGATATCCATTGTTTTTAATGAGTTCGGTGCATGGAAAGTTCGACGTTTGCCCTAGGCCTTAATTAGCCCTGATAGACTTTATGTTTAGCATCTCTAAAATTTAGAGGCACAGCTGTCATTTTATGTTGTCATCTGAGCCACAGCAAAGATCTAATTATTTGCAGATATTTTTAGAGCAAAGGCTAGTTCAGCCAAGGCTTGAACCCTTTACTTCTTATGATAGGTCAGTGCCCAAACAAGTTATTGAGCAAACCAGAATAGGATTAATAAGCTAAGTTGAAAAGTTAATTAAAATTGCATTTGGTAATGGTTCTGTATTATGTTGTCATTGAGAGTTTTACCTTCCTACACTTTGGAGAAGTCGAACAAGATCTCTACCAATGGGTAAACAATCTGCAAACTATTAAATACAAATAAAGGAAATAATTAATATCAGTTATTTCAAACCTTGGAGCAGCCTCTGGCCTGCTCTACATGTAAGTCAGGAAACAGTTTTAAAACTACATGTAAATAAATGAATTGGAGCTTAGCATGCCGGGTTATTCTAGAGGACAAAAAACATCAAGAGAGAGACCTAATAAACTCTACTCACAGGTGGTGCTCATGAGTCAAGGAACCAAACCAGAGACCCCAGTTAAGATGAGAGGTGCATAAAGAGACATATTTGTACTGCCTCAGTCTATACTACCTTTGATTGTCATTTATACTCCCGGGGGGTACTCTTGTCCATTTAGGGTAGGGATGTGCCGCTGAGCCCTCCTGACCCTGTTGCAGAGTAAAATAGCTGAAATTCATACCCTGTTTGGCGGCACATACCCATATAGCAAATATAGGAGAGTACCCCCCCCCCCCCCCCACCGGGTTTATACTCATTGAACAACAGAATCAACCTACCCTTTCTCTCAAAAGTGAGATACAAAATTCAATTTCCATGGTCCTGAGGTTCTTGAAAGGAGCAGCCTCATGATCTTGTATCAGACGAAGGTAACAGTAGAGAGCTGTTGCCAGAAATAAGCCATTCTTCTCTAACCAGGGTCTGAAAAACATACATTATTCAGAAATAAAGTAAATTGCATGTACTACATAGATGGATATTTGATAGATAAGACACAAGCTGATCAATCAACCAGTTCACTGTATTTGAGTATCAAACTACTAGCTGGCCACATTTAGCCCACCCTTCCTCTAGTATATTATAGACTGTACCTGTTGTTGCTCAGTAAGTTTAACATGGACTCCGCCAGCCATATGTTGGGAGGAGAAATGTCGCCACCCACAATCTGACGTAACAGTGCCGCACATAAATTCTCTGTTCCCAAGACAGAATTCTTAACCAGCTCCGTTGTCAGCCATAATATCTAATAATCATTAATAAAATATCACTATATTTTGGCCTCACTATTGCAAATTAAAAAATATATATATGTTATTTACTGGCCAGGAGGTCCGGATAGGGAAAAAGTGTGCCCGAGGTCTTGAATATACGGGCAGAGGCCCTTAGGTAGAGGTCCGCTTTCAAGACTGAGGGCATAGTTTTTCCCTATCTGGACCGACTATAGGACGGTAAATAACTTATTTATTTTTTCCCGTATTATCTTACTTGTTTTTGTAATCGTTTTGCTTTGTTGTTAAGCGGCAAAGGATACCGGACCGCGAGCGTGGGCAGATACTGACAAAATACTGCCCTCTCAAACAGCCAATCAAAATGCACAATTTTTTAGGATACTGGACCGGAAAAAATAAATAGTGGATAAGAAATGCCCTTTTTGTCAGTGCAATGACTTCTACCAGGGCTATCTAACATTCTTTAGCCTTTCACAGGTGGAGTATAAAAAAAAACAACCTGAGTTTGTTATAACTTTAGCCTATTATCTTCCACTACTCCGATGGCTGCACCTGAAATCCACTGGCTTGTCATGTGGGCACATAACAACCATGGTACAGTTTGTTTGGCCAAAGTTAATACAAACTTGGGATCCATTTCAGACTCACATGACTGGATTAAAGACTGGTTCAGATTGACGTCATCACAAATTCAAGTATAAACTAAAGAGATGCTTTATTTTTGCTTGATTGCCAAGTGAGCAGGGCCTGACTACATGAGGATTCTTTACCTGTGTTTTCGTAGCTTCTTGTAGTTTTGCAAACTTGTCTGTTACGATCCCTACCACTTTGTTGATTATCATGCCAAGGCCATCGCGTGTGATAAATGACAAGTCTCGATATGCCTAGAATATTGGACATGAACAAATAGAGAATAACATGAACATTTTAATATAGTCTAGACTGCCTGTTTGACTGACTGATGAATTAATGGATAAATGAATGGATAGACGGATGGACAGATGGACCGACAGATGGTTGGGTGGATGGATGAATGGATGAATGAATGAATGGATAGACAAATGGATGAATGGGTGTATGGATGGGTGGATGGATGGATGGATGGGCGGGTGGATGGATGGATGGATGGGCGGGTGGATGGATGGATGGATGGGCGGGTGGATGGATGGATGGATGGAGAGTGATTGATGGAGAGACAAGAAGGGAGAGGGAGGAATTGGTGAATGGATAGGAAGCTCTACGGAAGGATGGAATGAGGGATACACTGTAAATGGATACAACATGAAGGGAGGGATGGAAGGAGTGGAGGAAAAAATGAATGGAGGGGAGGGATGAATGTATATTATGTTCATTCTCAATACTACATGACAATAATAATCCATCTTTTCAATCCCTCACTACCTTTGGTGCAGATGCTGGGTCAGTAAGGATAATGTAGAGCAATCCCAAAGAAACATCCTCATGTTGTTGAACACTTTTACAAACCTACAATTAATCACAAGATACGAATATCAATTCGAAATAAGATAAAACAGATATGTCACAACTGATCTTTACCATGGCCTTCAGTCAAATCTTCACCCACCTCCCAATCCCTTACCCCACGGCTACAAATAATGATGAATAGCCTAATTATCTTTACCTTGGTCATGAATCAATTGTTTCTGACTCAATGTTACTGGTCAAAAGAACTGGCAAGGCCAAGGTTTGACTGCACAAGATTCCAATTCTGGGTGGACATTGTCTGATGACCACATCCGTTATTTTAGCCCTAGTTACCCAAATCATTGTTTCTGCTCTGCTAGATTCTTTATCTATTAGAGTAGTTTCACAACTCATAATTTGGGCAAAACAGCCAACATTTTCTTCTTATACTTTTGAGAAATAAAATCTTGCCATACAAACAATTGCCTTGTTTCTGTCTATAGCTGCCATAAAACCACTCTATAGTTAAAGAGTACATTTTGCATGACTTTGAAATGGCATAAAATGAGTCACTACCACTGAGCAGCATTGGCAACTACATTATATCATGAATCAATTACAGTGTTCAAAATTACTGTTTACTATACCCATTTTCATATTTATGCAACCCAGACTAGCTATAATTCCAGACATTTGGGTTTTTGTTTTCCATTAATTACATTTCCAATGGACTGAGTTAGTACTTTTAATTGATAAAAGCCAAAACTCTCTCAAAACTCTAGTGTATGTGGGCTTAGCCTCACTTTTGAGGTCAGTAAACAAAAGCAAAAAATAATTTGTCAATGAATAACAAACCATTTCAAGCAACTCCTTGATTCCAGGAAAGGCCCCACACACACTGAAGTTTTAAGAATCATCCATCAACAACTATGAGAATGGAAGTAAATGAAAATGCCTGGATATGGCACTGTCATCCTCACAGTCATGACACTGCAAATCTGTACAAAACTATTCCACATGCAAAATCACTAAGTGCATACAATATATCCATGAAAACGCTAACTAACAAAATTGTACAAATTAGTGCAAAGTTTTTTAGGTCTACGTTCTACAGGGTTCTACTGAACAAACTAATTTGTGCAAATTTGCGAAATTTCTTACAAACTCTTTCACGGATACAGCTTATGGTATGCACTCTCAACACTACTGTAACTTACTGTAACTTATTACAATCTTTTGTACTAAATACGATATGCAAACACTTACTGTTTGGTTGAGAGCATCATGCGCTTCCCTGTCTGGCAACCCAGATATAGTACTATTCACAATACCTGCACACTTTTCTAGTTTCTGGAGGGAAACATTTACAGCAATTTAATAGCCGGCATCAATATTATCTTTAATCTGAGCCGAGATGAATGACCAGGTGAAAACTCACATATTAGTTATTTGAAAACAAAAAACAAAAAAAAAAACGTTTCTTTCTTCTCGCTTAAGAAATAAAAATATAGTAAGATAAGTCTATCAAATGTAATAAGTTTCTTCCTAGATTAGATTTGTCATGTTTTTGGATTTTTTAAAATAAATAAGCAGTAAGCTTGATGATTGAAACCGTATACAGGGTTGGCGTTTACTTTTACTCAGTTTAGGGCTTCTTTTACCTCTTCTATCTCGTCTTTTGGATTCAGAACATTACTGCGAAATAGCCGTGTCTCTGGGGTTTTCTTTTGTGCCTCCATGTCTGATATACTGGGCAGTAAAGGACACTGTAGCGTGAACTACTCGTCCGCCATCTTTGTTTTCAGTCCATGTCCTTGCTCACCCACAGGGATCCCAATTTAGATAAACGTGAAAGGTGAAAAATCGTGAAAAAATCGTTTTAATTTGTGGTCTTTTTTTGTATTTAATGTCAAGATAGTGTCCTTCACAACACTTTTAAAGAAGTGAAAATTAAGCAAAAGCGAAGTACAATTTTTTTTGAAGTGGAGTGGACTGAAGGGAAATGGAGTGGATTGGAAAGGGGTGGAGTGCTGAAGTTGGGTGAAGAAAAGTGGAGTGGAGTAAAGTGGAGGGGAATGGAGTAGAGGGAAATGGATGGGAGGGAAATGGAGGGGAGGAGAATGGAGGGGAGTGGGGTGCTGGAGTGGAGTGAAAGTATTGTGGTGTGGTTAGTTGTAGAGGTGTAGTGTTACAAAATGAATTGGAGAATATTTGGAAAGTACAGAGTGGCAATTGAACGAAGTTGGGAGAGAAGAATACTTATTATTTTTTACTTATTATTTAAATAAATAAGTAAACCCACCATAGTTGAATACATGGTATGACTGTGCTTTATTCTCTCCCTACTTTGAAAACAAGGGTTATGCTAAAAGACCATTAATTACAAACTATCCAAGAACTGTAATCCATTACATGCAAGTAACAACACTTACATTAGTAGTTTTCATACTATTTCATACTATAAGTATTCTCAAAATGTATTGCATATCTATTCATTTAGATTAAACTGTTTTTCTTTGTCAGTTAGTTGAAGCCAATTTTGGTACAGAGTAAACTTCCTCTGCAAGTTTTGAATTCGGTATCCAAGTAGTCAATATTATTTTCATTGGATTTTTGAGATAATTATTTTCTACACTAAATAAAGGTACGAACCTCCAGACTGATATCATAATAATTACTACCCATTTCATCCATGCATATATGTCTTGAAATATTAAAATTTGTGTATAGTCTAACTTGAAGGAATTTTGTTTAAAAATAGGACATTTGCATTATGGCACCATACTGTACTGCTAATCCCAACCAGAATACTTTGCCACCTCTCAATTTTGTACAATGCACTGCAATACCAACTTGCCTAAGCTACAGAATGGCTAATTGGTGGACAAGACACTTTAATTTCAAAAACATTTCTATACTTAACAACTGAGCCTTGCTACTTCATGTAAGACTTCATGAAGTGGCACTATTCCGTAATAAAGTTTGAGTTTAGGGTTTGGGTTGGGTTAGGTTTTCAGGACATTATAATCAATAATCAATAATTAATGACCTGACTCACTACAATTTATGGTGCCTTTCAAATAACTAACAAAGTATTCTGTTAAATTAAGACATTGTGCAATTAATATTCTATTAATTTAATTTTAGAAATAGGTCTGAAAATATGTCCCAGATCTACGTTTTATCATAGGTGTAAGCCATGGACAATTAATCAGCAAAAATGTATTAAACTCGCAATAATATCAGCTTAATGTTATATTCCAAGTCAAGTCTTAACCCTGATTTATGTGTTCTAGTCTCAGTCTGCACGCATCTTTTTACAATTCTCTCTCTTTACAGGAGCCTTGGGGGAAAATACTCATTTTTCCTTGCTCCTGCCTAGCACTCTTGCATTTCATTGGCAAAGAAAGCTGGCTAAAGAGTATTGCACGCTAGAGGAATTAAGAATTGCCTGAGGAGGAGGATCTATGTGCAGGGCTGTCAACTCTCCCGGATAAACCGGGAGTCTCCAGATTTTGGACCGTATCTACCGGTCTCCAGATTAGAGTCTCAAATCTCCCGGATAATCGCCGAAGCTCACCATTTCTTGTGAGACTCGACTTTAACAGTGTTATTTTACATCGCTAACAAAATCAAAACATTCCTCATAAACTGTTCTTGCAAGCAGGCCATTGTAATATAAGCGATAATCTGATTGGTCAGAAATAAACCAATCACATCAAATGTTACAAAGTGAATGACGTCTTTTCATGTCCCTTCCCTATCAATTCTCCAGATTTGAATATCTTGGGGTTGACAGCCCTGTATGTGTGTTCTAAAGTCTATTGATACCATACCAGTTAACAAATTTATACAAAGTGAATCATAAACATTAAAAAATATGCTGCTGACAATCATGTAGCATAGTATATATATCTCCCCTTCCTAACACTACTGACTCCTTGATGGACTAAGATATTCAAGTTTTTCATTAAAAGCAAAGATTACAAATAGCCTAAAACACACCTTCCGGTTTGTGATATTGGCAGAACCTGCTAGGCTCTTTTGTCTAGATATTCTTTCACTAACAGTAGAGCATAGTATAGTTTTTCTCTGAACAATGGTAATATTTAAGGCCTACGTATATGTGTATCTAAAGAAACTAGGTGGACAACAGTATTTTAGGCCAAGACAAAGCTGTCACTAATTATTTGGGTTTGTGCAAATGTCTGTCCCATATTTAGAGAATTAGTAGATGTCAGACAAGTTATGGAACAAAGAGTGTGTGACATGACTTGATAATAACTAATCAGAAAACAAGATGATCCAGAAGAATTTCATTATTCGATGGGACTGAGATATATATGTATAATAAGAATATGGCTTGTATTACTGGATGTCACACAAAGAATGCAACCAAGAAATTGTGTTACAGGACTATGCATTAAGCCCATCAAAGCAGAGCTTAAAATAACAACTTGTCAGTTGCTGGTCATGATTACCAGTTAAATTAATTTATTTCAGTTATACCTCATTTCTGACTCAACATTACTGGTTAAAATGACTGGCAAGGCAAAGATTTGACTAGATTAGTTCTAATTGTGTCTAGACATTGTCCGAATCATGATTTACAGTTATCATCTTAAGCCCTGCTGAGATGCAACAATCCAAGCCTGATTGATTATTACATTGGGACTGAGATATACTATAAAAAGAATATGTTATTTCAAAATATAAAATAGTATTCCCAGAGGCAAATAATATTAGTTGGTAATTATATTGTTCAATATCATGAATTTTTGGAATGTTTAAAATAAGACTTGGTACAGTTGGTAATCACCAGATGAGCTAAGGCAAACAAAGCCTATCCTGGGAAAAAATCCATGGATGCAAATATTCCTAGGTTGCAAGCACAAGCGCAGTAACACTGTAATGACAAATGATTGGTTTTCTTCCGTCAGTTATATTCTTGTCAGTATGGTTTGTTGTATTGTTATTTATTGCAGTAGCCTCTCTATGGCAGCATTGACATCACCTCCAGTGGCTATCAGGGCTGAAAAAGAAAAGTTGACAGATTATTTACCATAGAGAGTTTTCACTCATGTGACAAGGCAGCCTTATTGGTGTACCAAACAATATAAACTTCTGTGCAGTTTTTGTATAAAAATAGAGTTCAATTCGTGGAAAGGAGGATAGAAAATGTTTTGGTAACCAACATGGCCGCTGTGACATCACGTGAAAACACTATTGACAACTTTTAAAACTCCAGTGTATGCAGCCTTAGCCTCGAATCCAGGAGTTACTGATGTTTTGTTATTCTAATTTCTGTTTTTGTTTACAGTCCTCAGAAGTGAGGCTAAGCCCACATACACTGGGGTTTTAAGAGTCGTCAATCAAGAGTGCCTGGTACCTGCCATTTATGAACATCATCAACAACACCAATAACACTTTATATTATAATACTACATACTTGCAAATTGATTATATCATAATCAGCATATTTAATAAGTAGACCCAAAGCCTGGATGGTCTATGAGTCAATAGCCCCTAAGGCAGAATGGCCTATTGACTTGTAGACCTTGAGGGCAAGAGTTCTAATTGTTTTAGTCTAAACCTGCTACCTAATTGGTTAAATACATGCATGCAAACAAATTTTGATGCTAGGTTGAAAATGCAACCAACCCATTTTTTTGGTTTTCAAGAATGGCTATTACACTAATAGACCACTAGTAGGTCAGCCAATCAGAGTGCAGGATTTGAAATATCTTGTCACTTGTAAGTGTATCTTGGGATTTTCCATTGGTATGTCACTCAAAATCATTGTATAACTAGTATTTACACAAAAATATCAATGTTGATTCACAAGTACAGATACTAGAGACATCAGTTTCTATTACCTTGAATATTACGTTGGCGATCTACAAATCCCATTGATGCAAGTTGCTCTAACTGGGTTTGGAAACGAACTTCAGGATTCTGGAGAGATAGTGATAGAAAAAATAATGAGAAAAGATATAAAAGAGGAGAAATAACTTGTGATTTATAAAATATCATCTAAAAACCTACTTGATTTTGACCCTGTGCCATAGACGACATCATCTGGGACATCAGCTGTGCCATAGCAGGATCTTGTCCTAACCCAGACAGCAAGGGATTGGGCATGCCTGTCGTTCCTATGCACAAGATATGCAGGGGGGAAATGTTTTAGATTTTGCTGCTGTAACATAGTTATCAACCTTATGCATAATCATAAAATTCATGGTCAATACCTCTTTTACTAAATAGATAGTTTATATATTTAATACCTTTAATTGATTTGATGTGATGTTTTTTTAAGTGAATTGTGTAGTTCTAGAAAATATCCATACCCACCATGAAGGGTATTTGTAAAAGGACCCCCTAGCCCCAGGAACTTCCAATTTTCTTCCATAAAAACTCTCCAATTTTGTTCTTTTTTTTGTCCCCCTCGCCTACAGAATTTCCAATTTCCTCCGTGGGTGGGGTATCAGTATTTTCTGAAACTACACATTAAGAGATGTATACCAGTAAGCTAAGTACTGTAAAGACAGAATGGAAGCTAGCCATTAGTTTTAGATAACTACCAGATAGGTAATTACATGTACCTGTAGAAGGTGTGGTTGTGGTAGTGTTTTCTCTACTAGAAGATGTTGTACTACTGCTAGTAGTAGTTGTTGTAGCTGGAGGTACTACACCTAGACCACCACCCAATCTGCATGGATATAGAAAAATAGTGATCAATTTATCATCACCCCAAAAATGGAACTATTTACCCTTTCCTAGACAGTAGCCATAGTGCTTTTTACTCACCCCCCCCCCAAACAGTAACCCTTGTTCTTCTTACTTACCCTCCCCCAGACAGTAATCCTGTTGCTTCTTACTTACCCTCCCCCAGACAGAAACCCTAATGCTTCTTACTTACACCCCCCAGACAGTAGCCCTAGTACTTTTTACTTACCCTCCCCCAAACAGTAACCCTAGTGTTTCTTCTTCTTAGTTACCCTCCATGAACAGTAGCCCTAGCGCTTCTTACTTACACTCCCCCAGACAGTAATCCTGGTGCTTCTTACTTACCCTCCCCCAGACAGAAATCCTAATGCTTCAAACTTACCCTCCCCCAGACAGTAGCCCTAGTACTTTTTACTTACCCTCCCCCAGACAGTAACCCTAGTGTTTCTTCTTCTTAGTTACCCTCCATGAACAGTAGCCCTAGTGCTTCTTACTTACACTCCCCAAGACAGTAATCCTAGTGATTCTTACTTACCCTCCCCCAGACAGAAACCCTAATGCTTCAAACTTACCCTCCCCCAGACAGTAATCCAAGTGATTCTTACTTACCCTCCCCCAGACAGAAACCCTAATGCTTCTTACTTACCCTCCCCCAGACAGTAATCCTGGTGCTTCTGATTGCAGTTGCTGGACGCCCTGCTGTATCTGTGTCATAGCCTGTAGCACCCTGGGGTTCGCCATGTAAGTTTGAAATTCTGGGTTCTGCATCTAGATAGAACATTTTAGAAATCACAAAATTTGTACAATTAATCAATATTTCACACATTCGGCAAATGCATTTTGCATTTCATCAATTTCGTCAAAACATGCATGCAAAGGAAACCAACTTACCTGTGTCATAAACTCTGGTAGCCTACTGGCAAACTGCAAAATGGAAAACAGAAAATAATTCACCATCTTCCATACATTGGTTCACTGGTCAAACACAAAGTGCTCAAGCAAGGCACCAAGGTACTTTAGAAGGATTATTCAAATTTGAACCTTGCATTCTTGACTGATTGCTTTGTGTTTGACCAGTGAATCAATATATGGAAAATGGAGAGTGCTTTCTTCCTTTCCTTTTGTAGGGAGTAGCTTGACAGACTTTGAGTGTGAGAGTTACAGCACAACATGAAAACTTTGACCAACAGTTTGCACACTTTTATGAACAGGCTTTTGTACATTTTTAAACCAACACATTTTGATGCGAAGCTTGCTGGTTTTACCACAATAAGTCATGTAAAAGCTCGGTTCGAAGCAAAAAGCCTGTGAACAGAAGTATGCAAATACATTGCATGATGTCTGTACATGGTAAGAAAGGAGAGTAGTTAAAAGGATATACTGTTTTGATGGCCTTTTGCTTCTAATTTAGTAAGACCTATACACCTGTACCTCTTAAAATACCAATGAAAAGACATTCCAGTTGAGATAACAATCACACAAAATTTTTGTACAGCAAATGGGTGAATCATTCCACATTAGCATGTATTTGCTATCTTAAATTTGAGTGCGAAATAAAGTTTATCGTATTGTATTGTCCATGATACAGTACCTGCTCTGCTAGCTGTGGATTGCCTTGAAACATTGGGTTGGTCCTCAAAATCTAGAAATAAGAATTAGACCACTTTTTAATTTTCTTTCTTTAGAAAGAAAAAAATGACTTTGCCTAATTTATTCTAATTGAAGAATCTAGTGAGATTCACTTAAATATAACTGTTATGCTGCACAATGTATTTCTGATGTGAATATCTATTTGTCTTCTGGCTTTTTTTCTCTCCATCTGCTGTCAGTAGTATAACTTTATCTATCAAAAGTCCAATATGTTTATCTGCCCAAGTGTGTCACTCTTTCTTCCCCCCAATCTCTCTGTCTGTCTGTCTGTTTGCCTATCAGCATTAATAGGTCTGTCTGTCTGAATTAATTGGTCGTTCTGTCTATCTGCCGGACTGCATATAGTCCATGTATCTACTTACATTAGCCATTAGTTCAGGGTTCTGCATCATCTGTGTCATCATTTGCTGCATGTAGGGAGACTGCATTGTATTCTGAAACATTTCTGGGTTGGCCTGCATTTGCTGTAAAAGATTCTGCATTGCTGGTGTTTGGAACATCCCAGAAAATTGAGGGTTGGTAGTTTGACTAGAAAACAAGGGAAAGACATCATTCAGCTACATGAGCTTTGTATTTAGAATACTTTAAGAACAAGAAACGTTAGAAGCTCACTGTCCAAAAGCCTTAACAATCTAGCTCCCCAATATCTTGTAGGTAAATTTAAGAATACACCTAAGTTGAACACTAGAGCTAAAACAAAAAAGCTTCAAATCTTATGATTCCTTTATTCCAAAACAAAAAATTTGGGCAGTGTTTGTTTACCTACATAGGCACTATCGTCTGAAATTCACTTCCAATTAATATACATTGTTTTGAAAACACTACTTTGCTAATACAAATTTTTTCCTCGATCAAGTTTACTTGGGGGCAAAATGGTGTGGCACGGACAGATTTTGTCGCCTTGGTTCAACAAATTTCTGATATTTTGCTTCAAGAGCAGACTAGAGTGAGAAAAAAATTTGCATTAGCAAAGTAGCGTATTGCAGGCATCCCAGCCACTTTTTAGACAAATTTGATAGGAAATATAGGCTGTGCAAGTTCTAAATATAGGAAAATATAGGATTTTTTCCCAAAAATATATGCACTTTATAGGAGCTAAGATAGCTTTTCTAGGCGTAACCAGGGATCAAGAGGATGCACAGCCAATGATTTGCAGAACTAAAAAGCCATAAAAAAAAAGAACCAAAAAAAAAAAAGGGCAATTTTATTTCCTTCGCCAAATATGCTAAACAGTGTAAAATATAAATGTATCAATCAGCAGTCGTCCTATTTATAAGAAATATAAGAGGTTTTCTTTAAATATAGACTCTTTATAGGATCCTATACAAATTATAGGAAATATAGGATATATAGGAGGTCTGGGATGCCTGGTATTGATTATTGCTACCATTATTGCCTACCTAGTAGGTTGAGAGGTCTGAGAGGTAGGGGTAGTTCCAGTAGTAGCAGGTCGAGAAGTAGCTGGCCGCGTGGCTGCTGTAGTTTCAGTTCTAGCGCCTGCTGGTGCCCAGGGGTTGGGTAGAGGGGATACATTTTCAGTTCCTTGCTGTGGATTGGTAGAGTTGCTTTCAGTGGTGGTAGATGCAGTGGTATTAGTTGTAGTTCCTCCTAAACGATGGTCAAAATAAACATACAATCAGCAAATAGACCCCCCTCCCTTAAAATGAGCAAATGGGTCAAAACAAACTCCAGAAATGAAAAGAGCACCTCAAATTTAGTAAGAGGGCGAAGTTTCAGCTCTAAATGTTGACTATAGAAGAAATGAAATGAAATATAAAATCAAAGATTTTACAAAGATTTGTATGGGAAAAGGGTTGGCTGATAAGCTTTTGCCATCCAGTGCATTTTCCCATACAAATCCTTATAAAACATTCAATTTCATATCTAATGCCATTTCTCCCGTTTCACTAATTGTGAGCGGAAACTCCGCCTCCCTACTAATGCGGAGGTGCTCATTTCATTTCTGTTTCTTATTTTGACAAAACTGCTTGTTTTAAGTGAGGTAGAGTCATGTGACCTGTTAGCTAGTGCAAGTCATTTATTTGCAATGGGTAGCTCCAGAAAATATCCATATCCCTACAAAGGACATCATCTATTTTCTTACCCCCCTTGACTTCTGAACTCTTTCAAGACCCCTCATTTTCTTGAGAATAAAATTATATTTCTTGTCACGCGCAAACATTAAATTATAATATGATACTCAAGGGAATGACATATGGTCTGAAATGGGAAAGCATTACACCCAGGTAAAGAGGTCTGACAAGGAAGCTTGAACCAGAAATTTGGTTCTCATGTACATATATTGACGAGAGTTTAAGTTTAGACAAGAGTCTTTACTTACCTTGACCTAAGAGAGCAGCAAAAGGATTATTCTGAAGCTGCTGAATCTAAAAGAAATAGAAATAATGAGATTACACTGTGGAAAATGTTGTCTGTCTGCTTTGTAGTGGTTTGATTTTGTGATGTGTGGTTTCAATAGTTGTGTTTGTGCTGTGCTAAGTACATGTAGTGTCATATCATGTTGAATAGTACAGTACAGTACAGTACAGTACAGTGTAGTGTAGTGTAGTGTAGTGTAGTGTAGTGTAGTGTAGTGTAGTGTAGTGTAGTGTAGTGTAGTGTAGTGTAGTGTAGTGTAGTGTAGTGTGGTGTGGAGTAATGCAGTGTGGTGTAGTGTGTCGTAATGCCATGTTGTTTGATGTTATGTTATGCAGTGTAGTGTATTGTATCATAATTTATTGTGTTGTTGTGTTGTATATTGTTGTGTTGTATGTTGCTAATGTTTTTGTCCTGTTCTGTGTAGTGTTATATTATGTTTGATAGCTTAGTGTATTATATTGTAGTATGGTATTGTTTTGTCTGCTGCAAAGTATGGTATGGTTTGTCCTTGTATAGAGTTTTGTAATGTGCTATTGTTTTTTTTTTTTGCATGTTGTGCTGAGTCATATTGTGCATAGTAGCGCAGTGTTGTGTTGTGTGGTGTAGGGTGATGTGGTATAGGGCAGGGCAGGGCAGGGCAGGGCAGTACAGTGTCAGAGGAATCAACTCGCCTGCTCTTGAGCAGCATCCATCATTGGTTCTTGTATATCTGTGTACATTCTTTGCAAAGCATTAAATCCTCCAGGCAGACTCTGAAAGCATGATACATCAGACTGGTGAACATGTTTTACACTATGAATGTACAGATATAAGCTTAGGTCAAACGTTGAACTTTATATGAGCCAAACCAAGCCATTCATTGATTCATTCATTTGCCCAGTCTTTTATTCAAGCTAGTAAAGCACTGTATTTTCAAGTAAATAAATGGAGAGTGGATTAAGAGTGACTCTTACTACTTATATTGGAATTTGTGTGTTTATTTTTAGGGAAGGAAAACCTGAGAAACTGAAGAAACAAACATGAAGCACCCCACCCAGGACAATAGTCCAATGACAATTCTTATCAATCTTGTAATGTTTACCCCTTTTAGACCAAGTGTCATACCCTAGATAAAAAGATTCATTAGTCTTATTTGTATCCACAGTCATGTCTCTTGTCATGCTCAAATGTTAAACAAAGAAATGATATTCTAGGGAATGACACATGGTCTGAAATGGGTACATGTAAATATCACACCAAGATGAATTAGATATATTCCTGTACTAACCTCCAGGTTACTCAAAGCTCTGTCTTGATTTCTCATCATCTCTTGCATCAATGCTGGGTTACGTGCCATTTCCATAGTCTACGACAACAAATATCACAAACATTAAAAACTGATTAGAAAGAAATAGTGGCAGATGTCATGAATGAGCGTGAGTTTAATGGGAAACTATAAAAGAAGTACCTTAAAATACAACTCAGAGCTAAAAATAACGGCTGGTCATCGGACAATGTCTGGCCAGAATTGGAACTTATCCACTATAACCTTTGTCTTGCATGTCTTTTTGACCAGTAACATTGAGCCAAAAACGAGGTATGACAAAGCTAAAACTAATTTGGTTGGTCATCATCACTGGCAAACGACCAGCCATTATTGCCAGCCAGAAAATAATTCCGTTATAAAGTACAGTAGCTGTCATATACATTCTAATGACAGAACAAGCAACACTGCACAATGCATGGTGAACAAGAAATGTTTCAACCAAAGCTACTAATACTAAAATGCAAATTTTATTGATAATTACATACCTGTCTCATAAGATCTGGGTTATTCAAGATATGGGAGATCTCAGGATTCCTCTGAATACAGAAAGAAAATGGTTAATGTTTTGTGGTCAGTTGTCAAATTGAGCAATGGTAATCACAATGAACTTACAACATAAATTTCTTTCAACATATAAACATGTGGTAAAAACATCTCTTGTCCCTCTATCTATCTATCCACATGTCCATCCCTCTTATCCCTCAATCCACTTTGTCTATCCCTTTTATCCCTCTATTTACATTATCTATCCCTCTTATCTGAAATCCATCCACTTTGTCCATCTTCTTATTCATCCATTCACTTTGTCCATTTCTCTTATCCTTACACCCATCCATCCACTTTGTCCATCCCTCCATTCATACATCCACTATGACCATCCCTCTTATCCATCTATTCACTTTGTCCATCCCTCTTATCTATCCATTTGCTTTGTTCATTTTTCTTATTACTCTGTCCATCTATCTATTCCCTTTGTTCCTCTATTCATACATCCACTGCGACCATCCCTCTTACCCATCCATCCACTTTGTCCATCCCTCTTATCAATCCATCTACATAAATTGTCCATCCCTCTAATCCATCCATTTACATTGTCCATCTTTCTTATCCTTCTATCTATCACCACAGCAGACTGAAGATATCACCACTGTACTGCATATACATATATCAAATAAACTTTACCTCTACTAGAGTTTGCATCTGAGGGTTACTGAGTAGCATCTGTCGCATTAACTCTGGGTTGGATGTTATGCTCTAAAACAAAACGTTGCACTTATTTGTACTGCTAAATATAATGATGTACAAATACTGTAGGCAAAACTAGAGTAAAAGATCAATACCTGAACCATAGGATTATCCAAAATCTGTCTCATGAGATCAGGATTCGTCATCATCTAAACAAATATTTAAAATATTAAAAGTGGCTTCAGTTAACAATATTAGTATATTGGGGAATATTAGTATATAAGGGAGTACTTACTAATGAGCTTGAGAATGACTAATATAGAATTTCATTGACTTACCTGTTGTTGTAATTGTTGGCTCATCTGATTCAGATCACCACCTACATATGACAATAATTTAGAATCAGCTAAAGAAATAATTGGGAAATACAAGTTTCTATGTTAAAGTACATAGGAGTCCAGCCTATTTGAATTGGCTGAAGAAATAACTGGGAATTACACTCATGTTTAAGTGTTACCATTTGTCTCGAGAACGAATTGGGATTCAAAACCTTTTCAGAAAAAATAATGGGGTTCCCACTCATCTGAAAAAGGAAAATTCCCTGACTTTTCCCTGACTTTTTAATAAATTGTAAATTTCCCTGGCCAAAATCAAAATCCCCTGACAATGACCTGACCTTGAAAAAAATTCAGAATTCACTGACTTTCCCTGACCGTGGGAATCCTGAATAAAATAAACCATTCTTGTTTTACGAGGGTAGCACCGTAATAGCTAGTGGCGAACAGACCTGTGGCCCTCATTCCATGATTGAGTTGCAACTTATAAGTCGGTTTTTGTGGAGGGAGAAAACCTGGAGAACCCAGAGAAAAAACCCTCGAAGCAAGAATGAACTAGAAACTCTACGCATATAAGAAACTTAGTCCAGGAATATATATTCAACTAATAATCAGCTAAGGAAACAACTAGGGTCAATTAAAGAATGTTACCTGGGTTCATTCCACCCATTCCCATTCCTCCAAGACCAAACATATCAAAAGGTGGTGGCTGGGCTGTTGATGGTGGAGTAGGCCCTGCGCTGGGAGTAGCTGAAGATGGTGCAGCACTTCTTGTTGAAGACTGAAATTTAAAATACAATATTTATTTTTCAACAAAAAATTAATAATTCTGAGCTGGTTTGAAAATTTCAGATTCTAAAAATCTCCAAAACTGCATTTAGAATTTTAACTTTACATAACAAAGGCAGCTGATTAACCATGGTCTATTTAATAATGTGTTATTCTCTAGGCTCAGAGGTTGTTTCAGGGTTTGATATCTGAGTTAGCCGTGCCCTGACTTAGATCAGCCCAGAGATGTTTCAGGGTTTGATCTAAGAGTTAGCCGTGCCCCGACTTAGATCATCCCAGCCATTGTTTCAGGGTTTGATTTGTGAGTTAGCCGTGCCCTGACTTAGATCATCCCAGCAATTGTTTCAGGGTTTGATCTGTGAGTTATCCATGCACTGACTAAGATCATCCCAGCAGTTGTTTCAGGGTTTGATTTGTGAGTTATCCATGCACTGACTAAGATCATCCCAGCAGTTGTTTCAGGGTTTGATGTGTTTGTTAGCTGTTAGTTAACACAGAAGATTTAACAGTTGGATCTGAGTACTTTCTTACAGTATCATACATTTATCTGATGATAATTTTTACTTACTCCATGTTCTGCTGCCTGCTGTTGAGCCTATTAGGAAAAAAATATAGTATCGGAGTCAGCATGAAAATAAGACTGTACTAATGATCAAGTTTAAATACTAGATTGAAAGATTGATCCTAGTGTTGACTGACTGATAACTGAATCACCATAAAAGTCTTTGTGAAACTGATGTTTCGGACATTACTTCTCAGTTGACACAGTTTTATTTGTTATTCACAAGGCTTTATTTTTGTTATAACCCTCATTATAAATGCGAGGTCAATATATAGTTAGCTATTAACCCTGTTAATAACTATATATAGACTTTGCATTTATAACGAGCAATATTTGATAGAAAACCTTCTCAATTGATAAATAAAATAATTATTTACGGCCCTCTAGATGTATATGGCTTATTGCCTCAGTTCTCGGTAATTAACTCTTACTTAGTCCTTTGTCAGAGTGAGTGACCACTTACTCGTAGGAAGGAACTAATGTCCGGAACGTCAGTTTCACAAAGCTTTTTACAAAGATTCAATTTATCCACAAGTTCCTGCTGTTTTATTCAGAAACACTGATGCAGTCCACACTAGTACTCTATTAGTTATCACCACCTGACTGACAACTGACTAATAATTAGTCAGTTGTCAATCAGGTGGTGATAACTAATAGAGTACTAGCGTGGACTGCGTCAGAGTTTCTGAATAAAATTGAAAGATGGATTGATTGATTGACAACTTTCAAGATATATGATGAAATTATTTATAAGCTAGGAAATGAGTATAGATGATTTATCATTGGTCTCTAGCTGAAAGGAACTCGGGGGTCCCTAATAGGAATCAAACTCATGACTTTCCCGATACCATTCGGATGATCTGATAGACTAATATATAAATGAAGCCTGTGGCCCAAAATTACTCTTTTCTCATGACCACCTATCTAAGTTTTTTCAACCCTAGCGATCAATCTATCAGTAAAAATTATGGATAAAAATTTATACAGTTAACTTAATTAAGGTCTTTACTTCAAATGATCCATGCTGTAAATAATCTTTTTCAAATTTTAATTTCTCCGATAGAGTCAATGCCTTTATGTTATCTTGTATAAAAATAAACTTTATAAGTTTATCATATAAATATGCTGACAATGCTGTTTTATCTTTCTATAATCCTTTTTGGACTGTACAAGTATAATAATGACTTGCAAAATACAGACATTACACAATAATCCATTTTAACAAAGATCGAATACTGATAGACACTAAATAACTTTGAATAAATATATATATAGAACTTATAAAGAGCTAAAATAAGAACGATCGATTAGAAATCACTTTGATGTTTTATGGGGAACAGGTTTTTATACGAACTTGGACGACTTTTGATTTTCCGAAAATACAACGTCACCGTGCTAAATTTATCCATTCTTCCCAACAAGATTTTACTCTTGAGAATTATTTATTCATACCTTTAGAATATAAGTAATATTTTTTTAAAAGAGAGAGAGAATAATTTTACTGAGAAATAAGAGTACAATTTTCTGTCAAATAGTCTCGTGCGTCGACATTTTCTTACCTTGTTATCGGATTTTATCACCAGATGTACTGTTAGCCCATCTTTTATTTCTAAGACGAAATTGGCCAAATCTGTTAGTATGAGTAAATGCTACACAAATAAAATATCTAAAGACAATTCGATAATTAATACTTACGATACGATTCTAAAGTGTCTGCATCTTTGAGAATTCTTCCGGCAAAAATCAGACACAATTGAGGAACAGCGGCTTCAAACTTTGAAGATACCTCTTCTTTAAACTAAAAATACAACACTATCTGTTAGATAAAATAGATATATTTTTCATTCTGTGAGTAGATACATACCTCTTTTATCGTTGCTTCGGGTGAAATTTCGATAATTTCTTTGTTTTTAGAGGTTTTTACAGTGACTTTGATCTTCTTCTGTGGTGCTTCGTCCGCCATGATGGATGACTCAACTTCTCTTTCGGATTCCTATCGAGGCGCTCCCGACCCAGGGCTACTCCTGACAAAACTACTACTCACTAGGGGACGGTAGGTACGACAATTCAAAGCCCAAAAAAGAAACTAAAACTCCCTTTAAGAATATCCCAAAAAATCTTTTAAGAAAAATACGGAATCTTATATCGAAAAATTTCCTATCATTTTGATGAAGAAACTCGTGATTCTGATGCAGACTACAAAATTTACTGACTGGGAACCCTGTTGTGAAGACAGGTTGTAGAAATCCGAGTGGGACTCGTATCTACTTCCGGTTTCCAATCCAAGATGGCGCTGATGTTTCAAGCTACTGCAAGGTCTGCAGAAAAACACCTTAATTTTGCTTCTTTTCTCGTAATTATCTACTTTAAGCTGAATAGTTTGTTTATTGTATCTCATGTATTTATCTGATGTGTATTTTATGTCAAATAAGATTGATGTGTGATTAATTTTGGAGGTTGAAGAAGGCGGTCAGTTTGATCAACGACTTAGATGCATCAAGATTTCCTCTATTACTGAACAGAATCATCCAAAAGCTTCATTTGAAGGTAATCAACGATGAGGACTTAGAGGAAGGTTTCAGATTTTGTTAAAATTGATGACACATACTTACCCACCTCAACTACTCCACACCCCTCCCCCCTGGCCCCTTGTCAAACTTTGCCAGACCCCTCCCCCTCATTGCAATGGCATGGAGTTAGCTCATATTTGAAATTTCATTTAATGATAAAATTAATATGGCACATGGTTGATATATATGACAAAAGGAATCATTTGCCACACACAAAATTACTGCAAATCCAGTAACCTAAATTGCTTACATTTCTTACAGACAAACAAAATAAATACTGTCAGATCTCCTTCAGTCTTTCTTAAATCTTTTATCATGTGAATAGGAAGTACCATGATTAAAGTTTTAAACTCATTCATCACCCATAGATAAGTTTTGGCCTAGGTGCCCGGTTTATTTTGGAAGGGGCCTGGCAACAAATGCTAGAGGTAACCATGGTAACCCTGTCACCACCCACCAAGTATTTGTCACACTGACAAGTCAGTGGAATACTCACCTATTCACCATTTTTCATACATTGGTTCAAAATAAAATCAAATAATCAAAGACAAACCAGTTTTTGTCATACATGTGTTGAGTTAAACTTTGCCTAAATTACAACTTACATTAACTACATTTCATATGTTATTTTACATATAACATCATTGTCTCTTTAAAGGATGAGAGAGCCTTTTCAGATGAAGAAGAAAATAAGCTACAAAGTGGTCTTTCTCTAGATGTTGATGATTTGCATATTGTACTGGAGACGTCTGCTTTCATACTAGAACAGGTACCACTTTCAATAAATCAAAAACTCCCACCTCCCTGACAATATACAACTATAACTAGGTAATTTCAAAGGATCATTCAACCTTTGAGTAGACCTTTGGTGATGTCATACAAATAGCTTTACAGAGATATTTTATGAAATTCTTCCTTTTGGTTTTTTAGGCTGCTTATCATAATGCCAAACCTGCAGTCTTACAGCAACAATTACAAAATATTGGACTCAATGATGATAAGGTATTTATTTCATTCCTTCCTTCCTTCCTTCCTTCCTTCCTTCCTTCCTTCCTTTCTTTTTTTCTTTCTTTTAGCTTGATTTGTTTCTGAGTTACTCTGGGTAATGATATCATTTTCTCATAAAATGTTCTTTATGATAGCGTTTTTACTTTTTGGTAAAAATAAAGTTTATCGTATTTTTTCGTTTCTTTTTATTTCTTTCATTCTTTGTTGTTTTTCTTCCTCTTTCTTTTTGTCTATCTTTCTCTTACATACTTTTTTTTTCAAGGTTTCTTCAATTGTAGAACTCTGGTCTGCCAATAGCAAGTCAGTTGTAAGAAAATTGAAACAAAGGAGTTTAGCACCCAAACAGGTTGAATATTCATTGAATGGATTGGAAAACTAAATATTTTGATTGCAATCAAGTTTCTATTAGTTCAAATTACCATATTTCCTCATATTTAAGGCACACATCACATAAGAGAAAAGAAAAAAGATGTGAAACTCTGCTAGCAGAGTCTCTCCTCTTTTTCTCCCTTCTTTTAGGAGGGGAGGAGGGAGATTCTGAGAATGTAGAGCATTTCTTTTGATACAACGCCGTCCATTATCGTGGATGAACGAAACCAGTTTTAAAACCAGTTTTTAACTGAGGAAAAGTAGTGCGCATGAACAAATTAATGTAACACACCGTTGTGCCAAACGTTGTTTGACGAGAGTGGCTGTCAAAATCATGACAGCATTGCTAAATTGCGCCACGCAGGTGCGACAAGTAAAACCTACATCAGCAGAGATAATTTTTCTCACTCCACCAAAATAAAAGGAAAATAGGCTTTGCTAGCAGGGAAAAAAAATTGCTTCCAGGAAGATTTGAATTGCTGTATGTTTTGGAATATATTATGAAAAATATTCAGTGGGGAATAAAATACTATGAGTAGAGTGGGGACAGGCCAAATGTTACCAGAAGTGTTAAATTTCTTATCTCCCAAGTATCTCCTCAACTGTTGATTCTTTATGATAAGGTATTGATAAAGTATTGATAAAACGTGAAAATCTAGGAAAAAAGTACATGTATGTGAGATCAGAACATTGATGGACACATCGATGTGACGTAAAGGTCTTGTAACATTTGGTTTCTAGAAAGCATATTTTTTCAAAGTACATGAAATTTCGATTGTTCAATCTTTTAAAAACCTGATAATGCTACAGCCCACTCTATGTTTGGGTTACCTAGTTAATGTTATATTTCCAAGATTATCTCTTGCATTGATCCCAGAGAAATTGTTCTGTGGGACAAAACAATAGGCCATCTTTCCTTATCCAAAAAAAAAAAAAAAAAGAAAAGGAAAAATTCACTGTTTTGTCCCCCAGAACAATTCCTCTCAGTCTATTACATTTAAGTGTTTCTCCAATTATTTTATTCCTTCCTTTCCAAAACTCAACATGCTAAATTCTGCCCTGTTAGTTATTGCTTGGAATAAGAACAGCATAGCAGCTGTTTTCAGTTTTCAATTTGAACCTGTTCAGAAAAATTTTAAATTTTGTTTAAATTACTAATTTTAGTTACTAATGTTAATACTTGGAAATTGTAGCTTGAAGCAATGAACTGGCGTCTTAACCTTCAGATGGCTCAAGCAAGCAAAGCAAAGCTCAAGCTGCCTAATGCTTTGTTTGAATTTCATTTATCTTCTTCAGGAGAGGTAGAAATTTGATTTCTTTTTCATAAAGAATTTAAACATATTTGCTTAATAATATAACCTTTTATTGGTGCGACAGTTTAGAGAAATTAAAAACTGTTATTTTTTTTTTCAGGAAAAGGAGAAAATCCACATAGAATTTTCACATGAAGAATTATATGCATTTTACAATCAGGTAAGCTGTGCTTAATGGGATCCCTGTGGTAATCCACAGGGTACCCATAGGGTCGTTTGAGCTTTTAACAGCTGAAAATGAAAGAGTAAAATGCCAGATGGGAGGAGGGGGACTTTGATGCATGCAGGCAATAAGAATTATTCAATAATGGAGTAATGGAATATAAACCTCTTACACAAACTATGTATAATGTTTTTGCTGCAACTCAACTAAACAATTTTTACCATGGGCAGAATGTTTTCCCATTTCTGACCACATTACATGACATTCTCTTGAAAATAAGATTATTTGTGTATGTTATATCCATATTCCATATTGTCTTCTCATGTGTAACCGTTAAACAAAGAAATGATACTCTAGGGAATGACGTGGTCTGAAGATGGGAAAACGTTATGTCCAAGGTGAAGAGGTCTATTAATTTTGCACTCTCTACTTCATCTGATTAATTTTAAGTAAAAAATAGAAAAAAAAACTAATTAATACTCTCTACTTTGCAGCTTGAAACCATCCAAAGTCAGTTGGATTCTCTTGGATAAGTACAATCTTTCCAGTACAGTTGATTTTACAATGTCAAAAGAATTTTGCCCAAAATCACTACCTGACAATACCATAGACAATAGCATAAAATAGTAAGGAACCTATCTGTATTTAGTATAAACCTACCAATGGTCTATCATAAATACTGCGTGCTGATTGGCTGAGAACACTAGTAACCAAAAGTACTGGTTTTGAAAACTAAAACAGAAAAAATATTGCCTAATTTCATTCTCCTAATCTCATAACATGTCCATTTATTTGACTGACAAGTATTATACAATATATTATAAAACAATAATGTGTTGCTCCAGAAATTATATCCATACCCCCCTCAAGGAGGAATTTTTTTAAGACACCCCCTACCCCCCGGAAATTCCAATTTTCTTCCATACAAACTCTGTAATTTTTGTTCTTTCTCTGACCCCCCTACTCTTCAGAAATTCCAAATTCCTCTGTGGGGTGAGCATGGATGATTTCTAGAACTACACAATTAGACCTCTTGCCCTCATGGACTATTGCCTCATATTAACCCATTTGGCTGCGAGTCTAATTGTTAAGTAGTTAGGCCCAATGGTAGGTGAGACAGGATAAGATCTTATAGAATTTAATCATAATTACTGTAAATATTGTAATTAATGCCAACATTTATAGCTGGTATGATTTGATTTTTTAAATAAAAAATAAATAATGTATTTCTGGAAATTTTGTTATTTCTCAACATTTCGTTGTCCTAAAAATTAACCTAGAAGTATCAGGAAAGAGATGGATTCTTACAGAGTGCTAAATTGCGCCTACCCAAACGAAGACCACCAAACGAATGTTTAACAAATTATCCAATCACGTTCAAGTAACTCAACAGCAGAATTACAGGAAATTCAAGGTTCAATCAATTTCATGGTCAAAATATGACATAAAAGTCAAAATTCTATTGCTGAAATACTAGAACATGATAGGATAATTTGTGAAAATTTTGTTTAGGTTGCCTTGGTTCAAGTAGTCGCATGGTAATTAGAAGTAGCTGTTTGGTTTGGGCTATGTGCTTGTGAGCAATCAATGGATATCAACAGAGAGTTATATTAAATGATTTTTCATTATGAAACTTTAAGTCAAGCATCATTACATTATTTTATTTTTGTTTTTGTCATTCTTCATAAATCATGATCATTTTCATTTTTTACTTGTTTTCTTTTGGTTTAAAGACCCATTGCCACTTACCGTGATGCACCGCGGTCACAGATGAATTTCGTGGTCCATGAAATTCAAAGATTCATATATTGAATAATAACTTCATATTAAATCCTTTTCCAACATAGCACTAAGGCGCAATAATTATTCTTTTACATTCTTTTACGGCTTTTAGGGACTATTTAAAAGTTTATTCAAAATGTTGGAATTATTTTTTCAGTGGTGACAAAATGTAAACAAATTGTGATGCATCACGGTAAGTGGCAATGGGTCTTTAATTTTACTGTTAGTCACTAATTATAAACAATTGCCTTTCATGGGCCAAATAGAGTACAAACCATATAGTATAGCTATTGCAAAAAAGGTTGAATACTGCATACTGAATAGTGCATTACAAGACCAAAAGGCATTGTGGGTCTCGTTAATTTGAAATAAAAAGTAAATATACGGCAATAGACCTATCCCAAATTTGCTTGACTGACCACGAAACAATGGTTTGAAGTTGAGATTGAACTTGATTCTTTTATTCATCAAGTCCAACCTTGACTTGAAACCATTGTTTCGTGGCCACTCAAGCGAATTCAGCATAGGTCTATCAACTCTCTACCGGTAGTTATTATTAATCCTATTTTAGACAATGTCACTATGACCCACCCACAATGCCCTTCGCCCGGGAGGGTACTGCCATATATGGACTACGGGGATGATCCGCTGAACAGGGTATGGTTTTTCAAGCTTCTTGTCATAAACAGGGTATGCAATTTTACTCAAGTTCCAAGTTCTTCCTGCGCTTCCTGTCATACTCAGGGTTTCTCCTTTCGTATTGACCTGAAACTGGTTACTATGGTCTTCAAAAAGCGATACGCGAGCTGGCATGTTAATTGAAACAGGAACTCAGTGCAATTAATTATATCTTTTGTCATAAACAGGGTACCCCTTTCAGAATCCTAGCAGAACACCCCTACCCAAATCCTGGCAGAGTACCCCCCCAGGGCCCTTCGGTCTTGGAATGCACTATTCAGTATTCAGTATTCAACCTTTTTTTGAAATAGCTGTATCCATAAAATAGCAAAAGAACTAAATAGCACTAAACACATCTATTTCTTTGTTTTTAATAATTTTTTTTAATTGATGCTATTTTGTACTAATTAGTTACTACTATTTCATTGATATACAGTATAGTTTGCACTCTAAAATCACTCGACAATCATTAAGTACAATATTATAACAAACTATTATTTAGTCTATGGTATTGAACTACTTTTACATGATAATCATTATACACTCTTATAAAGACTGGGTTGTTCATAGATAACTATGGAGATAAATCAATATTTCCAACAGAGAAATTTTGTAGCTTCTTGACGATATTACTAATTTTTACTGGTTAAGCCTCCTCTAACCATTTCCCAATGTTAACTATCTTGCAAAGCTGCAAAGCCTATAATTCAACTTGAATAAACTAAAGCTACAGACACAGATGCAACATTGCACACGCTGTTGTAGGCAATCAATGTTGCAGCCATGTCACAGGACACAATTTGTTTGCATGCAATGACGCTGAAGTGGAAAACGATCTAACTTCAGTAACATTGCCTGCTATGTTGCATTCAATGTTGCACTGCGTGTCTTGCCTTAATGAGGCTAAAGTTAACTTCTGACATGTAAAAAATTAGGTCGAATAGGCATTGCAGTTTATTTTGGGACTGTTTTAGGGGACGGGATAGATGCCATCTTGAATAGAATGTCCACTAAAGCAGTCACACAATGCAGTGCCAGTTTTTTACTCCACCTTGGAATGGCTTTTATCACTCTTGAGTAGCTGATTACCATAATTGAGACAATTTATTGTAGACTGAAAATATCTAAATTATATACATCTTGGCAATTAAATTTTTGCATTCAAAAAGTTTTGATTTTTCTTTGTACAACTTCAACTAAATATTGAGCAAACTAGAAAGAGGACAAACGAATATGGGCCAAATTTTTCACTAACCAAGAAAGTTAGATCTTTATACAAAAATCTACAAAATAATTAGTATAAATATTACCACTTTTCTGGTTTTTTTTACAGACTAAAATTCAAAAATGAATTGATTTATCAAGATTTTACATCTTCAGAAAAATGAAGTAATATAAATATTAGCCAACACAGACATTCTTTGAAGATCTTTCAGCTTGTGATCTTAACATTATTACAAAATTATACCCAAAAGCGATTTTAATAAAATGATAATAATTAATTAATATTTAATTAAATTACTCATTTGTATTTTTCTACCTAAATTACTATGAGAATCCATTCATTATGGCAATCAATTCTTAAGGTCTCAAATGTGCAGAGCGTTTCTAGTTATTAGAGAGTTTTAGATTTACGTTCACGGCAAATGTGAAATGTCAGTTGACCAGTAAGAAATTCTTTTTAATTACTGAAAAAGAATCGCAAAAAAGTCTAAGTAGTAGAAAAACAAAAGAGTATTTACGCTTGGTGAGAAGGTTTGTAAAAGGTAAAGTAAAATAAAGGAAAGCTATGAAAACGTGGTCACGTTTGCCGCTTGTGGGGAGAAAAAAAAGTCAATCTAAAACTCTCTATCAGAGACCTTTAGCATGTTTACTGCTAACTGCTAACTGCTAGGAATTAGACCCTGAAAAATGCCCACAAACACTGAGAAACACTGGGCATCAATGAAATTCAATATGGCGGCTCTTCCAGCAACTTTACGACATCTTGTAATATTGAAAGCTTGATGGAAAACAGATGACGGAAAACACCTGAATTGAACTACAGTTTGAGGGTTGTGGTACTAAGCAAGAACATTGTGGTCTCTCTTTTGGTTGTTTTAACCTTGGTACTTTCAAGCTCAGTTCAATCATGGAACAAAGACTGCAGTTAGCAACAGTAATTAGGCAAAGTGTGGGGCACGCAAAACTAGGAAGATTGGAGGGAGAGACTGCCCAACTGAAAATAGCTGTTTCAATAACCTTAATAGAAGTAGAAGTCTTCAAAGGCAAGACCAAACTCATCTGATTAGCACTAAACACGTAATTTATACACGCATTTATATGTCAGCGAAGTTCATACTCACCTTATTATTAATCTTATTGACAATGAGTTGCTCTAGAAATAAGTTATTAATAAAAACTTGTATAAATGAATTCAAAAATAATATATATATATATGAAATATAAATATTTTTATATGTTCTATAATAATAGTTGACTTTACTAATGAATCTGTGGTATTTTCCCATTAATGAGCACATTTCTCTCTGGTTTAGTTGAGCGATCTGGCCTATGTATGTATACTATTCTCCCACCACTTGATCCAGTGCTATGATGATCATCATCATTATCATTAGACATATCTTTATCACTATCTCTGTCCATTAATGGAATACTTGTATCTGGGTATTTTCTAGTTTCTTCTATTGTTGGTGACTTTATGCACTTAATATTTTGAATTTCCTTGTCTTCATGTATTGAGGAGTCCTGCCGAGAGCCACATGAATGGGTTGCTTGACGATGAAACTTAATTCCCATGAGAAAACCAACTAGAATACTGAGTACTATAGCTACTAGGATTGCAACTGCAAACACTCCTCGGTCTATTCCTTCACCTGAGATAAAAAGAAGAAATAAGAATATTAAGAAAAAGTAATAAATGGGTGGGCAGTTGGGATAATGAGATGGGCAGATTGGTGAAAGAGATGGATGGATAGATGAACAATAAGCCTTTTCATAGTTTAAGAATCGATTCCACTGCGCATGCGATTTTATCCCGAATTTCTCACCTTCTTTTGTTTAATTAAGAACAAAAGAAGGTTTAGACAAAAGAAGGTAAGAAATTCGGGATAAAATCACATGCGCAGTGGAATCGATTCTTAAACTATGAAAAGGCTTATTAGATGGATGGCTAATTTATAGATGAATGGGATAAACAATGATATTTTTACCTGTACTTCGATATCCCTGTGTTGGTCCTGCAAACATTAACAATACATTATACATTATTACCTATTAATTATCATTACTTATCAACACACATTTAAAAATCTTAATTTATTAAGCTTTTGGATGTTGTATCACAGTGTGGGACAATCATAACAGAGCTAGGCTCCAAACTAGGAGAAAGCCCAGACATTGAATAGGAATTTAGCTAGGAGTTGATTATTGAGGAGGGAAGGAAATTAAAGTGCAGAACCCAAAGAAAAACCCTCAACCGACATGGAGAAAATGCACCGCCTCTCTCCAATGCAAACCGGACTCGAGTTCTGCTAGGCTTGGAGTAGTATTTTGTTTGTTGATTTTCTCCCGTCTTCGAGGGTTTTTCCTCCAGGTTGTCCCATTTTTCCTTCTTTCACAAATATCAACTTCTAAATTCTAATTCAATCTATTGACTTCCTTATCAATTGGGTTGCAAAACCTGTTAGGCATTACACCGTCCACCCAAGAGTGGCAAATGCATTAGAAAAATATCATAAACTCCTCACATGTACAGTCTCCTACCTTTATTGTATTTGCTCATAACATTCGTCTTCTGTACTTTTAATGAACCAATTTTTCCAGACTCTATTGCTGCTTGTAAATCAACTAGTAGGTCTGTGTCTTTATCTGATGGACTAGCACCAAATCTCATGCTTATCTCAGCATTTACACTTCCTTTGCTGGAACAAATTAATTTAAAAAAATTCAAGAGAACAACCACGACAACAATGACCTGACATGCATAAGACTTGAGCCATTCTGAGGTTGAATAAGACTGGGTTGAGTTGAATTTGTTGTGCATTGTTAGGAAGTTGTAAGGGACAAAATTATAGATGTCATGTGGGAAATATTTCCCACAATGCACTGCAATGCCAACTCAAAACCCAGTCTTTTCCACAATCTCTGAATAGCTAATGATATTATTAAAACTTATTCAGCCCAATACTTTGTGTCGTGGTTACACTGATAGCATATTTAATTCCATATCAAACTAAGGCCCATTCCTGTATCTGCTCATTTATTAATGTGTGTTATAATTTACCTGTATGATATATTGGTGATGTCCAAGAAAGCAGTGTCATGTGAATATACACTTTGAATCTAAAAACCAAAAGTGCAATAGAATGATTAGCATGTATCACTAAAATGTATTCAGTCTAACGCCAGGTATATAGTATCAGAACGTTTTCATCAGACTTTGAACGGCATATCATTTTAAGTTTTTCCAGGGGTTATTCTTAGGGGTGCATAGTCACCATGTTGGTTGACAATAGCAAAGCATTCCTCATTAGCTTCTTTTGTTAGACCAACCAACATTGGCTGTTTTCATAGATATTTACATCCCAGGGGATTTTGAGTCATGTGGCTGCACCCAAAGAAAGGTCGCAAAAAAATAAGATCAAGCATATATCATCAATTAAATGGTTAGTATATGATTGTGATGCAATCATTACTGTGGTTTTCAATATTCTGCTATACTCTGTAGTTAGAAGCTGCACATTAAAATTTGATTTTTTGCTGCCAGCAATCAAAAATAACCAGTCAGTACCTTACATGTTCTTGACTGGCAGCAGTGAAAAACAAATTTCACAACAGGCTGTTGGAATGTCTGAGCTGGCAGAATATGGAAAACTGCAGCAATTAAAAAGTTATACTTACAGCTTTTTTAAGTCTTTTTGACATATCTATATACTGAGGTGACTTGGGATCCTTTAATGAATCAGTCCAATTTTCCTCTTTTATTTTTATTTCCACACTGATAACTCTCTCTGGAATTGAATATAGAAATTATGTTTCAGTTACACAGGTGTCTGTTGATTATCTTCATTCTCTTGATTATCTAGTATTTAGTGGGATACCTGTGGTAGATTATTCAATTTGGCACAAAGGGTATCTACATAAGCCTGAGTGGACAAGGGGTATGACCTGATTAAACATTCACCAAGGAAGGAAACGTAATCTCCCATGACACTCTTTGCTATATATAAATCCTTCAAGTCCTACCACAGGGATCCCAACCAAAAAGAAATGAAAAGAGAAAAATTGTTTGAAGGAGGTTAATAGAAACTAAAGAAAAGTAGTACTACACAATGTTTTGTACCTTTTTGCATGAACGTACAAAAACATATTTATATATTGAGTAATGTATTATTGAATCTGCAGATCTTAGGGAGAAATGTATGACAACTATAAACATTTTTTACTGATACAGCCAACATTTTGAGTTAGGAGATGTCAGGGAAGCAAAGGTAGAAAATTTATAAAGCATAGATTGGCGTAGTCTCCCTCGCATACGTTTTTAGTGTCGGTCGTCACGCAACGCTCCCTCCACACAAACGGCTGCTTGCATTCGAACTACATTCCTTTCTCATTGTTTGGCCAATCACAAGACGGGTTACATATTTAGAGAACCGTTTGCGGACTTTTGATCTGACCAATCACAGCGCATCTTTTATTTCGCATTCTCAACTCGTTCGTTCATAGAAGAAGTGTACATGTTTGGCCTCGTGTCTTCAAAGTTCTGTATTCCTGATCTAAATGTGCATCAGAAGTCGGCTATCAAAACTTTAGTCGAAGAGAAAAAAGATATTTTTGACAATCTTCCAACAGGGTTTGGCAAATCTCTAATTTATCAAGCTCTGCCTCTCGTATTTGACTACAAATATACACTAGAGTCTGGTCACATCGTGGTTGTTGTGTCTCCTTTAATTGAGACCTTTAGATCCGACGACGAGTACGAGAACGTAGTCTTGATCATATATGAAATAGATATGATTGAAACTTTAGATTGTAAAAAATCGGAAATCGACTACGATTTAGCGTTACTCGTACTCGTACTCGTCGTCGTATCTAAAGGTCGCTAATAATACGTCTAATGGATGACCAAGTCTCAAATTTACGTAGTTTAGGATTTAGTGCTGTGAAGATAAGCTCACTAGAAGAGAAAGAACGGTGTGAAGTCGAAAACGGCGAATATTATGCACCGATTTCTTTCGAGGATGTTCTTTGGCAGCTCTATTGAAACTCAGCATGTTTATACTTTCGGACACTGTGATTGGCTCAATGGGAAACAATACGCTCGACCTCATTGGTACGATCCAAACAATGAGAAAGGAATGTAGTTCGAATGCAAGCAGCCGTTTGTGCGGAGGGAGCGTTGCGTGACGACCGACACTAAAAACGGATGCGAGGGAGACTAAGATTGGCGGGTTTACATTTTCAAATAACTCGAAGTCTTGGTGTTTCACATATTTTGCAACTAACAGCAAATTTATTTGCTTTTAGATGTGCTTCTAATTTAAAAGCATATTAAGTTTATTTAAAATGACACCCCGACAGCTGTGCAGTCTATAAATTTTCCAGTTGTTTACCCTTTAATCACATACTTACCATTGATAGTATAGTTTCTGCTCTTTGATGAACCAAACGTGTTCTGTGCTATACAGTAATACATTCTGTTCCCATAATCCTGGTTTACAGATACAGTATCTGAATCTATTAACCTATAGCTTCCACTAATAACTTTGACCAAAGAGACTGTGGGTTTTGGGATTCCTGTAGCTTTGCACCAGAAGTATGTCTTGTCTTGACTCTTGGAGAATCCCGAGAAAATGACTGGCAGCGCACCTGGCAAATAACATCAATAAAACAAACCTATTAGTAAACTTCTAATCTTTAACAGTCTCAATGATCCATAAAGATTACTAAAGCCTGGTTCACACTAGTGTAGGAATCAGAATCGGAAGCAACATTATAGCAAACTTAGCATCGCAGTAATCACCTAGGTGTGGAAAAAAAGACAAGCACTGTTAATGTGCAGTAAGCTTAAGAGTCTACAAACATGAACCAGGGTTAAAAGTCTAAGAATTTGGAGAATAAGTTTCTTGTCTAAGGTAGTAAATCCATAATCTCCCATATAATGCATTATCCAAATGAACCAACTGAAGTGAGCAGTAGGCCTCTCCTCCCTATATAACACACGACCGTCTGGTACAATACATAATTAATAGGTACTCCTAATGTTTTGAAAGTTCTTAAATTGCACTCGTCCAATAAGCCTTGTGAAATTACAAGAACTTTCAAAAGATCAAGCATACCTATTGATAATGAATAATTATTGTACTCAAGGTGGTGCAATTTCCTTTACTTATTTGACTGCAATCTATATAATACAAGACATAGGTACCTTTGATTGGAAGGTTACATGTGTACTGGGATCCTTTATTGTTTTGTACAGTACATTGGTATTCACCAACATGTTCCAGACCAAACTTAGATATAACAAGTATCTGTGAGTGTTGAGAGTTTGAAGTCTTGATTTTGTAACCATTTTGTTCAGTTATTTTTTGGGAATCTTTCTGCCATTCTGTAACCAAGGGGATGGGTATACCAGTACCAGAACACTCTAATGACACATCACCACCGGAACTGTTGGACAAGGCTTTGATGGTGCATAATGGAGGCTCTAGAAAAGAATAACATTTCGAAAGAAAGAAGATAGATTTATTTTACAATTCATTGTAAGTTGCAGAAAAATATGTAGCTTGCATGGCGACACTTTGAAGAGGGGAGAGAAGGGAGGACCCTTCCCCCTCCCTAGGCCCCCTCCTCTCCCCCCTTCAAAGTGCCGCTACTCAGGCTAAAGAATATGCTAAATGGTGCTAGTATTTGATTAGAGGAAAAAAACATTTAGTACTTTCATTATTAATTAACCTTATTATTCATTGTGAGAATATTAATATTGCACTTTTGTTATCAATGAAATCCTTAGGGGTGAAAGTAGGTGTGGTCTGAACCCTGTGAACCAAATCCCTACCAACATAACCATTATATTACATGCTGTTTTTTCTTTAATGAACTACATGGACTAGACTTAACATAAGATCTTTCACAAACCCATATATTCTAATATTCTATGAATTGCCAGTCTTTAATTTAAGATGGGAAAAGATGGGAATGCAAAAAAAAGTGCCATATGTGGGAAATTATATTTGTACTCAATGAAATGAACATTTAAAAGCAAAATGACATTCTATTCATATAAACTTACATACCTTGAGGACATACAGAAACATATTCTCCATTAACAAGATCCTGAACCCAGGGGCTAAAGCAAGTACAGAATGAAATCTATTAGAAGTGGTTTCATATATGGGCTTAAAATAATGGCTCGATCAGGAACACCACCTTATTGTGGTGGGGTGGTTTGCATGTCCCAATGACCCCTAGAGCTATGCCAACGGGAGTCATGTACCCCTAGTAGGGCCACCCATGCCAGACAGGTTGAAGGGTAGAGACCAAGACGAAGAGTGATCCCATTAGTCCTCCAGGTTGAGGTTTGGGCTTGAGGCCTGATAACCCGCTCCCGTTTGAAAAAGTTTATCATAGAAACAAAAGGCCCTGGCCACGAGTTGCAAAGATGACACATAACAGGTAATCAGAAAATAATGTACAACTAGTAAAATCTTTGCCTTGCCTGTCATTTTTGACTGGCTGTAATGTTATCAGTATATGATCAATATCAAAAACAACTTAATTACATTTGAAACAAGTGAGATTTGAAAGCTTAACTCACCTTTGTCCAGCTTCATCTTTTGTTGTGCATCTTTTGTTGCTCCATCCACAATAAGGATCTTTTTGCTCAATACAAGACCTGAAAATAAAATAATGTTATGACACATAACTACTAAATAAAAAAGTTTGCAAAACTTTTGACAGGTCCAGCCAAGGAGTGAATTTTGTTTTAGCCAATCACAGCTTATTTAGCTGTTTTTGCCTCTGGCCCTCATTCCCAGGCAACTGTAGTCCAACTTTTGTTTCGTTCTATCAAGCTCCACAAATGCTTAGGGCGGGTTATTTTGTCCATCCATGTTTTGAGCTGGATATTCTGGTTATTTAATCAGGCCTGGGGACACCAACATTGTCTAGAATATGTACTAAATATTCAGATAAACTTAGCTTCTAGTGACCATGTCAAAATAATGGTTTCCGACATTTCTGAAACGTCATGGAATCTCACCTGCACGTCTTGAAGTCTGAACATCTGTTGGTTGGAACCTTAGTGACCCCTGAACTACTACCAATATACAGTGATCCCTAAGAATAAAGTAAAATACATAGCACATCCATAAAATATTCAGCAATAACATCAAATTAATTTATTTGTATATTACATTTGAGTAGAAACTAAGGCATGACTCCATGATAACCCAACCCCCTCCATGGTAGAGGTAACAATAATTGTATAATGCCCCTTATCATCCTGCAATAGTTCTCAACAGCCCTCAATATATGATAAGCCCCCTAACCACTTTCTCAAAATAACATAACCCCCTACAAATTTGCCAACTTCCCCATGTGCTAATAAGTGAAACCCCCCTTACTATGCCAACCAAAGATAAATACGCTGATGAAAAAGCAACTTGGTAAAAACTATTGTGATAATGGTTGGCAAATTAACAACACAATGCTAATGGTTGTCAACAACAACGTCATGCAATAATTGCTTGCTGTGCTGTGTGGAGTTAAAAAGTACTTGGGGGATGGTAGAACACTCAAGAAGTGTCTGCACACAGTAGTCTAGTGTTGCACGCTTTCAAAATCATTTTACATTTCATTTATAAAATACAAATTACAATAACCATGATTTTGGATAAGAATGATGCAACTGAAAGTTTGCAGGCATGCTGTGTGCTCTCATAAAGCACACGCTCCAAACCAATCAGACTGCGAGAATTATGACAGTTATTTTATTATACCTTGTACAGCTTCATGCTTAAAATTGGTTGAGAAGTCTGAAAAGATAGATAATATATCAATATTGGTTTTAAATAATGTTATTGGTTTACTGTGGGGATACTCCAACCAGGACCACTATGATAAATTAATATCATTAACCAATCATATTGTGACATTTAGTTCAATATTTTTAACCAGCCAATCAGATAGCTCATTGATATAATCAGAGCATGAGAACGTGATAATCTGATCGGCTAACACTGTTATCAGTTCAATTTCTCTCTAGTTTACCATTATCTGATTGGCCAGTTTTATTCAAGAGGTCCCGGTTAGTGTGTCTGCACAGTAATAATATAAAAATGTGAAAAAGGTTAGTGAAAAGAAAGCTGCGATTAATTATAAAATTCATCGTAAAAGAGCACCTTAAAAACATCAATCTGTCCCACTAGTCTGGCATTTTTTCCTCCTGAGAGATCTTGAGCCAGTTTGTAAACTGTGCCATTATCTATTAGAGAAACAATAATCTATTAATATTAATTAAACTATCTGTTTATGAATTTTATGTATTTGAGTCAAATAATATTCTGATCTTGACAAGATATTTTCCTGTGTCATACTAGTACAGTTGATTAAGTTACTTATTAGTTATACCTGTAGAAAGGAATACCACTTGGATGGACTGATTCTTTGATCCAGTATTTACATTATCAACTGCTATCTGAGTGAACCTGAAGGTATAAAAAATATGTCATTTTTCTACTAGTAAAGTATTTCGCTACTGGTTTGGTTATGAATCAAAATACATTTTGATTTGGGTACCAAGGTGTCTTCAAAGTTGATCATAAAAACTTCCATAACCATGACATCAGACTAGAAAATATCAGCTTTTAATATTATTAGTCTCACCTACCTGACATTTGGCATGACAAACAAAGGTGTTCCTCCATTTGGTTTTACAGGACTTGCAAGTAAGGGATGATGTTTAGCAAATGTGGTTGTTTCAGTAGCATAGTTCTTGGTATCAAGACTGGATGTGCACTGAAACAAACATTTTAATTCCATATTTCACTTTGAACTTCATAAGTTAGAAATAAATAACAATCTTACTATTGCATACATTAGGTCTTCCTGGATCTTGGACATTTGGTAAAGGCATTACACTTTTCCATGCCTTGGAAGTAACATCTTTTGAATCTGCCAACTTGACTTCTTCTAGGTATTTACTGGTGCTGAATAGTGACTGGATGTCTTTCAAAGAGTATCTGCAGACTGCAGAACCAGTCAGACCAGTTCTAAAAAAAACACAAACATCAAATTACACTAGACAAAGTGACACATAGATATGATATCTCCCCCATGGATAGGGATTGTTCATACCACCCCTCCCTTTTCCTTTTCCTTAAGCACTGCTGTAAAATGGAGTTTCTGATCTCCAAAAGAGAGAGGTCCAGAGGTTGCAGGGTACTCCCATATAATGAAGGGCAAGATGATTGTACAATGTTTTAGGGGTTAAAATCGTAAGTGCACCCTCTTTTAGGGTTGAAAAAGGAAAAGCTGGCATGTGTGGTATCTTTTACTTTTAGGGCCATTGGTGACCAACAAACATTAAGCTGGATATCAGTTATAAGCTTTCAGTGTGTGTTTCAATAACATTGTCAATGATTTTTGTTTTAAATGATTTAAATGATTTATCTTGTGGTAGGTATGTAGTATGTGGTATGTAGAAGTATGTTTTAGGGATAAAATTAAACCAGGACCACACCCAAACCTGCTTTTAAGGGGTTAAAAAATTTAAAAAAATAATTATCTATGCTCTTTTCACAAAGGTACCCCCCAGAACTACTAGACCACTAGTATATATTACATTTCAAGCATAATCACGACAGATAGATTCCTTACTCTGGTGTGGTGAATACACCATAGATGTAGACATCAGATACAGAGTTATTGAACTTGAATGTAGATTCTGAGAGAGAAATAAGACAAATCAAATAATTATAGTTGGGCTCCCTGTGGACAAAGACACAGGAAGCCCATCATTCATAGCTACCTAATACACCAGTTTCGAAACCCAAATCACCGCCATGTTCCATGATTACATACTCACTTACACAGGGTTAGTCTCGTATCAGAATTACCAACAGTAATATTCAACTTTACCAACGGTAAAGAATGCCCAACTTCAAAGATATAAACACTTTGAAACTAGATGGACCTTGACCCAGTAACATGTAATTATTCTACACAAAATTAAGGCTAACCCTATGTACATGAGACTGTACTAGCTGTTATCAACAAACACATTGGTAGTTTTGAACTCGAACCTGGCATATTACGTGAAATTGTTGTATCACCTTGAATTTCATGATTTTGGTTATTTAAAAAAAATTATCTCTAAACTAAAGTGGCACAACAAAAAGGGTAGTGAAAAAATATGATGCGAAAATTAAGCGACTTCAATTTGATCAATTGATAAAATAAAGCTAATTAATGACCACTGAGAAGCAGAAATAAAAGAGAATGTTACTGAGTATTCATTATACTCAAAACTGAGAAACTACACAAAGTTTTTGTTTTTTGTCATCATTATGAGGCGATTGTGAAGTCCTTTTGTTCAAGGAATGTATCCAGAAAGAAATGGTGAATGATTTATTTAATGAAATATCAAAATAATTAGAGTGACTTAAAACATGATTTCCTTGCAAAATTTCGTTAAAATAGTGTAAAATTAGTTTAGCAAAATATTTAATTTTATAACAAAGGAAGTTGCCAAGAATGACAATTTATAATTATGAAGAAGTCAAAGGTGGTAACAAAAAAATTCATTGAAAAGACTTACGTAGATGGTCATAGCTAAAGTCCACAGAACCAGGAACAGTGCAGGACAATCTTGCTTTAGTAAAGGAAGTAAATCTTTTCGTTAAAATATATGCTCCTCCAGCATCATACTATGATAAAACAATATGGCGAGAAATCAAATTGCAGTCAATAAATCAAAATATGATCAGCACATTTATCAACCTTGTTTCAAGGCCTTGATCATAAAATTGGTAATGATCAATGATGATTTTGATGATGGTGATGATGATGATGATAATGTACACTCAATCATATATTACATATAATATGACATGCTGACATGCTGGAAGTGGTAAGAGCAAGAGAGATGTTGTAAAAAAACATGAGGCATAGCCAAGGATTTCTATAACTTTTCAAAAATGTCACTGTTTCCTTGTTGTTTATATCACTATACAAGGCAAAAGCAAACGCTTTATATTGCATTTGTAATAATAAAATTCTCTAAATGTTCAAGCTGAGCACATGTTCTGTCCTCTGCTATATAAACATGGCTTTTCAAGCATTTCAACCAATCAGAGAGCTAGTGTGTTAGTATCTCAAATATTTCTAAATTTATAAATTACATCATCATACTTACAGTGCACACTCTTCCAACTCTAGAATAAATATTCTACAAGACAAAAGACAGACAACATTATCATAACTGACTCAGTCTATGAACATTCAGACAGTCATGATTCATTCAGTCATGAATTGCTGTAAAATGACTTACATGATTTTGAGCTTCAATTGCCTCTTCTCTCCAGAAAAAATAAATGAAGTTATCAGAAGCAGTATAAGATGAAACAAAATTTGCATCTGGTGAAAAATGGAAAGGATATTTATTCAATGTATAAAATCATAATAATAACAACTACCTCATCTTAATCAAAATGCATATCTCAATAATATATGTCTCTTATGCAGAGTATTTGGTCTAAATATCATTGTTAATATAGTGGGACTGCTTAGGACTATAGTTATTGAAGCAACGACAATTACCAATAAAATTAATGATACTTGCTAAAAATTTCATGTCTTACAAACAAGAATAAAGTGAAAGGCATTACACTTTATTTTTTTTAAATATGGGTTCCCTGTGTGTAATCAGTAAATGGATGAGTCTCAAGTGTTGTCAATAGCATCCAAGTAATACTTTTACACCAAATATTATAATTTATAAGCAAACCGTTTTTAGGAGAAAAATGTCATGCAGAGATGTTTTGTATTGTTTTAGTAAAATACCCCACAGGGTTTGGATTTGAAAACCCTCTCACAGCAGGATATAGTAATATATATTAATTCCATGTTAATGTTAAAAGTTAATTAATGCCAATTCCTGGGTTGATTGACATGTTGACAATGCAGAGTAGCAACAGTAACAAGAAATTAAAGAGACAGCGTAAACAAAACTTTTACTTTTCATGCAAGTATTACAGAAAATAAAAAAATAATAATATGAAGTAATGAAAACTTTTAATTCAACTTTGGAGTTATAGAGGACATCACATGGCCAATTGGTGATATGGATTTTATGGAGTGTTCGAGGTGATATCATATGAGTGAACACTGCGAACGAGTAAGATAATATTCTCAACATGAGAAGATGAATTTCATCTGTACAGTATCTCTGGTCCAAGATGCAGTCAACATGTAGTATTGTGTTTCATACTATTAATATAATTAAAGTTCTCTATTCAGATTTTCTTTGAAATAAATTTTAAACTAAACTAAATATTTGGCATTGCTGCAGGTGCTGAATAAAAATGTCAGCAGAATACAATATTATTTATGGGTGTTTACCCCTTAAGTTTCACGACACAAAAGTGACATTGTATCCAACAGAGGAATTTGGAATTTTGGGGAAGTCAGAGAAAGAACAAAATTACAAAGCTCCTATGAAAGATAAAATGGAATTTGCATGTGTCAAGGGGGAAGGGGGGGGGGGGGGGGGGCGTAAAAAAATTTCTCCATGGAGGGGGGTATGGATAATTTCTGGAATTACACATTATTTGAAAATAATTATAAAATGAAGAAGTCAAAACAGAAATTTTCTGGAAAAATAGACCTTTCCTGAAATTGCCACCAAATGACCACCAAACAATGGTTTGAAGTTGAGACTGAACTTGATTTTTTTATTCATCAAGTCCAACCTTGACTTTATTTTACCATTATTTTGTGACTAGTCAAAATGAATTTGGGAAAGGTATATTCAAGTACAACTTCCTCAAACAAGCAACTGTATTAATAATGAAATTGATAGACTTCTTATCGTTCTTCAATCAGAATAATTAAAAGACTTCAGTTGGATGCTATTACATATGAATTATCAACAATAAGTAAAATGCCTATACCTTTTAAGAAGAGTTCTGAATCATCAGTTTTAAGAAAGTCATTATCAGGGTCAGTTATGGACTTCCTGTAAATGGTACTGGACCTTGTGCCATAGTTAAGGTTGATTCCAGTATATATATACTCTTTATTGGCAAATTGCTCTGTTGATAAAAATGGTCAAAATATTATGTTGATGTTTTATATGTATCATATATTTTTTATATATATTAAATCTTATTTATTATCATTATATTATTATTAACCATCCAATTTGTGTTTTTTTCCTTCTCATCATGCATTATGTCAATAAAAGCACTAGTTGGAAGCAAGGGTGTTGTAGTGGTGAGAACACTTGACTCTCACCACTGCGACCTGGGTTCAATCGTTTCATTCGTGAGTTGAGTTAATTTTCTTTTGTTTCTCTTTTGTGCTCCAAGAATTATTTTCTGGGTTCTCCAGTTTTCCTCTCTACAAAAATCAACTTCTAAAAATTCCAATTTGATCATTGAATGTTTTTCTAGGATTTGCATTGGCTGATTATTTTCTTGCACAATGTGATTGGTCAGACAGTGCCGTGACCTTGGTGTGACCACGTCTACATGCAATACTAACACCTCTCTTCATCATCATTTGCTCTCTCCTGTCACATGCAGTTACTGACTACCACTCTAGTTACATTTTTACTGGATTGCTTGCATTGGTTGTCTTTTACTTTGCATCGGTTTTCAATGATCCCATATACATTCAATACAAAATAATTGTCAGGTTGCAAAAACATAGAACCTGAGACCAAAATGGTACACTGGAAATAGGTTAGACTTATAGATGTATCTAGTTATAAATATTATTGCACTGACAGAGAGCATGGAAGCTTTTAACACCTTTCATATTGACTGTGTATCTCAAATGAATACATCAGATGATAACTATGTCATTGCTCAGCATTACATGTACCTTTTGGTCTCAACTATTTTTTCTATGTTTTGAACTGACAATGATTTTGCAATTAAGTGTGTACAGTCCATGTATTAGTTGCAATAATCATGTACTTCATGACCAGCCGGCACTAGTGACGATCAAGCATCGGTCAAATAACGGCCAATAGTCGGCCGACTATCAGCCAACAGTCGGGCGATATTCGGCCGACACGTGTTGGCTGGTCATGAAGTACACTATTACCCTGAGTTACATAAGTGTTATACTAACCAGGTACACCTCCCTGGTTACATTCTAATCAAGACAACTTGGGCTATCTTTGTTTCCCCTCACCTGTCCTATTGTAATATATATATATATATAAAGTATACAGGTACTAACCAGCTACCACTCCTGTTACATTCTGATCAGGATAACCTGGACTTTGTGTATAACCATTTACTCCATCTTGTGATGTCGGAGAAAAGGGTCCAGTTGGCTAAAAAAATACACAAAATACCAATGAAATAACAAATGGTACAATGTTCAGTAATATATCAGTCAGTCAGTTGGTAAGTTAGTATTTACCTCAAATCTCCAGCATCTTGGATTTCTGGCATAGGTTCCACAGGCAAATATTTTCTTGCTATTATTAAAAACCAGCAGGCGGATGTAGTTATGACAAACCTTTTTTGGTTGTCCACTTGAAAGACACTGCTTAACATTTACATCAGCTGGAGATAGCTTGGCATACTTACAGGAAAAATATTAAAGAAATAAGTCAGACATGATGGTACAAGTCATGGTTAGAGTACTTCCTCTTACCATCCTAGTATGAGATTGATTTGTAAACTTATCTAGACTGTCAAGACTTATCAAGCAGTCCCATTTTTTTCTCCAGACTCAGTAAAGCAAAAGTTTTTAGGGTTCCTGTGCACTTACAAAACAGGGAAAAAATCTCCACTGAGTTCAGAGAGAAAAGAGGGACTGTTAACAGTCTACAACATACCTGGTAACTTGATTTAGCACTTGATAGTGATGGTTCTAATTTAACCAAACAGTCCCTAAGAATAAAAGCATACCAACATAGCATGTATAAACAGAGGTAGATTGAGGAGGAGTTTGGAAGCAGTAGATTGGTGGGTGGGGTTGTTACATGGAAAAGCTAATATGTGCTTCTAGTTTATATCATGTTTAGATTTCATATTAATCTAATCTTTTATTAAGACTCTATTAAGACTCTATTAAGGGGGCTTTAATTTATTAGCAAATATGGGGGGGAAGGGGGGTTTTGCAAAATCATATGGATATAGCCACTTTCTAATAATAATATAACCCTACTAAATTCTCTTTACCCAAACTAGCCTTCTCAGCTTTCTAATGAAAAATCAAAGACTCTGGTAACTCACAAATCAACCATTAATTTGATTGGTTTAAGTTTTTTGCATAATCATCTGTTTCCTATTTGCTGATTTTACAGTCAACAGTTGAAATTTGAATACTTTACCTTACACATCTAGGGTCTCGCTAAATTACTTATTTTTCAGAATATTAATCACAGACAAAAAAAATGGTCCATAAAAACAACGTATAAATAAGCTTGGTTGCTTTTCTTTTGAAGAAAAACACTACAGTTTGAATTTATACTGGAAGTCAGAATAAGTGGAGCATGCACATATCTGATGACCTAGAATATGAGTCTTCCAGTTTGTGCGTTACCAGAGTCTTTGATTTTTTGGTGAGAAGGGTCTGGGTATTAGAATGAACCCCACTACAATTGTGCCAACCCCCCCCCCCCCAGGTCCAGGCCCCCAAAAGGGCAAATCAATCCACTCTCTCAGTACTATGCTCAGATACTCAAATACTGTACTCAGCCACATTGCATGATGGTGCTGTATGTATACAAGAAAGATTACCCTTTTTTTTTCACTCCTCCCCCCACCCCTCCTCCCCACTCCCCCCTCCCCAAAAATATATAAAAAAAGATCTTCTACTATTATTTAGAAACTTAATGAAAACCCTGTTTGTGACATAATATGTGACATATATAATATTATATATATCGACTTGCACTGAATGAATGTGTTGTGTGTATCTGATCTAAATTTTGATGAATCACATTAGACTTATAAACTTACAAGACATCACATCCAATCAGAATGAGGCAATGCCACATTCTCATAATTATATAAAGACATGTATATTTTGCCTGACAATGTACTTGGATGCATCCATATATATATATATATATCAACAAATATACATACCTTGCTCCAACAATAACCTTGTCATTTGTTTTATCAATCAGGATTCGTTTAACATCTGATATTGAAATACCCAGTTCTTTGGATGGGAAGCTCTGACATTCTACAATATATTTTAAAATGTTCCATTATTTTATATTTTATTTTCATTCTTCAAATCAGAATGCCTTGGCTGTCCTACCCAATTTTTAACAGGAAATTAAACAAAGTTAAAGTTATTTTTTTATAAGTATTTCAGTTTTATTTCTTTTTATGGATTCCAAATATCTAACTTGCCACAAGTAACAAGATATATAAAAATCATTGGTGTTAAATTATTAGGAATTCCGAATTTATGGTTTGGGGCCTATGTGTTTTTTTTAAAGGATACCAGTCACTTATAAAAAAAACGCATGTTATTGTTTGAATGATGAACTTGATATTAGGACAATAGTTTCTCCAAGGTTGATACAGGATTTCTCAAAGTCAAAAGGATGCTGAATGATATATCACCAAGTATTTACTTTTGGTACCATATAAAGTTAAGAAAATATTTTTTAGACCTGCATTACCTATATAATATGCCATTATGTATACATATATATTTTTTTCTTGCTTCTAACTATCTTAACTTAAAGTGAATATTGTAAATAGATTAATGTTACATAAAGTACTTCCATACATACTTACCAGAGCAGTTATAGTAGGTATATGCATTGACAGGTAAGTATAAGATCAGACAAGCTGTCATCAACACTTGTAATATGCACCTCAGACCACAGCTAGTGTCCATGACTAGATATAGTGTCTGCAAACATGAAATATAGCAATTCAATAGTTAATACTCAAGTTCACATTATATTATTTGCACAATTCATAACTTATTTTAGAAATAACTTATCAACATATGTATTTAAAGAACTCATTTATCATATACCAGTTTTTCTTAGATACGTTTAATCTTATGCCAAAGCATTTCTATCTGGAATTACTTTACATGCATCCAAAAATATATACATAAAAGCTTAAATGAACTTCCCCAATACCCATATTTAGGCATTTTCGTTTTCATCTTTATCACAAAAACAAAAACATGAAAATTTCACCTTCATATTTCCTTGTCCAAAAGGATCTTTCAAATATCACATGTGCATTTATAAATATGACATATGTTTCAGTTCTTTTAAGAACTTGGAAATTACCCTAAGGAAAGTGAAATAGCCATCATCTACCAAACATAATCATGCTTTGACTATAAATTTTAGATGTCAAAATTAATGTGTCTTGTATAAAACTACATCATTTATTATGAATGTATCCACTGGCATATATTTTTGACCCTAATGCATAGCTAACGATAGATTGTCACTGATGCAGCTAGAAATTACCACTACAAGCATGTACATGTAATTACTACGAAAATACTTGGTATCAATTGTAAAGAAAATAAATATAAGCTTATAAAAATAATTACATGCTAAAAAAGGCCAATATTAATATAATTTTGAAAAAAGAAAAAAAATTAGAGCAGTTATTAATACTATTAGCATGCCATGCTTCAAAAGAGTACCACATTTTCTGCTAGATAGTTTTATAATATTCCCTCTATATTTCAAATTATTTTGTAATTAAGGAAAGATTTATAAGCAAAAGTCATTATCGAATAGTTGCAGAAGTCCTCTTAGCCTTCGCGTGTCTAAGTGTGGCAGCTAATTATCGAAGTAGTGCCGAAAAAAATTCATGAACACTCGCCAACAAACGAACGATTTTCTTGATTTAAACAAAAAAATTAAGCTTTTATCAAGTTTTGTTGGATTATAATTAAATCGTATTTATTTGTAAAGAAAAGTAATGAAAAACAATTGCAAACCCTGAGGCTACTGCAATTGTGCAATGAGTGATGCAAAAATGCTTATAAACATACTCTTCAAGGAAATCATTCAAGTTCTTGTTTTAATACTTTAAAAACACGAACTCCAAATCCTTAGAAGCTAGCTTATGTGATAAATCAAAGTTTCACCACTGAATGGAAATACAAATGGAAAATTTAGGTTCCTTTTTTGACGGTAATCAAGGAATAACTAAAGCTTGAAAGCTAGAACCACGAGAACAAATGCTCTATTTTATTTCTAAATAATTTTAGCTACACTTTGGATAGCTTTTGCAAAAAGTCGAGGATTAAAAGCAGGATTTTCTGAGGACGTGTAATGACTGTCCTGGCTGATTTTCAAATGTCCAAAGTTCTTTTGTACTGAGTTGAAAGTTAATTTTACTATCAAATGTTGGAATACAGTTTGTTTACAAAGTTGGACGTATGAGTGACAAGAGTCTAGCAGATGCCATTTCTAAACTTTAAAAACAATATTATATAAAAGGCTTGTAAACCAAGTAAACTGAAATCGTTTTAGGCTAGAGCTACATCATTTCAAGGTCTTTAAAAAAACGATATAAGCTTACATAGCAAATTCAGTTGGGGGTAGTAAGCTTTATATTCCCACAGCGCAAGGCAAAGCTCGTAAATTACCAAGCTTCAAATTTATTTGCACAGCAAAGAAGAGCATTACTGTATCTTGAATTGGAAATAGTTAAAAATAAATTTACTACAGACATTGGGCTATCTAAACAGTTGGTAAAGGCTAGCATTGATATTTTACTTATAAGTTTTAAACGTTATGGTCATTGAAGCTGTATATAGTTTTAAACTGACTAGACAAGCTTTCAGTGGTTTATAGTAACAGGGGCACGAATCTACCAAACTAAACAAAAAACTCGACATATCTCGACAATAAATCATACAAAGTTGTGTTTTTATCTACCTTGTATTTCTTGCTAGTTGGTTGACGGCACGACTCTCCCTCAAATTAGATTCTTGGTTTTGTATGTAAATAAGATAGTGTTGTATAACGAAGGCTGGATTCTCCTTACATCGCACGACGTGAGGTGGTTCGTCGTGTTCTTAACGACAAAAATACTTCAATCTTGAAATAGCCGAAAAAAGTTTTCGAGGAACTCTTATGCAATCCAAAAATATAAAGAAATAGCTCCAACTTAAATAAAACACTCCCCAAATGATAGAAACAATCGTAACGACTAATATTACTTCTTGGTATTCGATTTGTGCTCTCATAAATTCAAATAGTGGTCACGTGACGTGCGCAATGAACCGTATTACGGCGATATAACTTTTCAACGCATTTATATTTGTAGTTGAAAAACGTCAACAAAAAATATGTTTAGAGTTCATCTTAAAATATTGCGTTGAAAAATAATTGGGTTTGTCTTAAAAATATTTAAATTAATATTTTTTATTTTAATATGCGCACAATGCGCGCCCTAGTGATACTTTCTTTAAAAAAAAGCATAATTCGCATGGTTACAAAATTATTTAAAACAATCTTATTTAAGTTGGTGTGTCGAAAACGTATTTATAAAACAACGGCTAAGAATAGAGTGCATTTAGTCTAAAGCGGGAATAGACGTGGACTTCCGGTTATGGTAATTTATAATTCCTTTGACGTTAGCGGGCCTAAGCAAACGGAAGGGCTGGTCCAATATATTGTTCAATACATGAAGCATGATGAACTGACATCTTCATCCGAAACCTTCAAACTAAACATTAATCAAATGTATGAGAAGAAAAACTGGAATAACGTACCTGTTCAGTAATTAGCGAGAGCTATGAAAGAATGTCATCTGGTAACCGGTTTCGCAGGTGTCATATCCAATTGTTTTGACTCGGAAAACTGTCAGAGAATCCAAATGCAAATTGCAAATGGATACTAAAAAGTGTTCACTTATCTTTCCATCCAACGGTCTTTCTGGTTCGAATCAGCCGTACGATATGAATATAATTACCACGTCCACCAACGGTCTTTCCGGTTTGAATCAGATGTACGCTCTGAGTATTTACCGCTGCACTATCCGTGCCAAGCTTGCAACACTATTTAGTATCCATTTAGAAACAAACATATATCAATTCAATTAGAAATCTACGAACAACTGAAACAATCACACATATTTAAAATCCAATCCGTCTGTCCTGGCGCCCTTGGAGAATCCATGTGGAACCGTGTGCGATTGATTGTCACAATCACAAGACCGTTGCCGGCCAGAAGGAGTGAATGGGGAGGGGAGGGGTACAACGCACCCCCGTGGTTATCTTCTCGTGTTCGAGAAGCTCTGGACTTACTTGAATACAGCTATCGAGGTTAAAATATTGCATATGCATGAGACATACTTAGTCTTACTCGATGCTTAATTTACATCGGCCTTCTAAACGAATGTTTATAAATAAAGTAATTGTAAAATTATTTCATTTCGGCTGCTTAGTCAAGCTTATTCGAAACTTTAGTGGTCGTTTTCAGTTACGCTATGAAACATTACGAAACTTAAAAGGAATCATTTCATATATTTTGCTTGCATTATTGTTTTTTGTTTCCCTATCTTGCAGTTTCCGTGTGGGCTGAGGTTTTGCACATGATTGCGGCTCATTGTGGCTCAGTTCTGGCTATATAGTGCTGAAGTGTGTTTTTAAGCTTTTAGTTGACGAGCGTTCACCGCAAAGGCAAACTCTAGATGATAAATTTTATTGAAATGAGCCCATTGTATTTTTAAAATGCGATCACGGCTCCAAAAAATATCCACCTTTTCCGCGTATCCAAACCGTGTTAACAGTCCAAGTCACTACTTGTATCCTGGGGTTGATTCAGGATTAGCAGTGGAAGGGTGTCGACTCGGCGGCCTGAAAAGTCGTCAGTGGGTATGTTCCTCCGGATAGTTTGTAAAAATGAAGCTCTCGGAAATCGATATCCAGTCAGCAGATGGGTTTCATCAACATCTTTCCATTTAGCCCCTCCTCCAGAAGCGTTACTCCCGCGATTAGTTTATTTCCTTTATGTAACGCACAACATTCCTATGATATCTGGAAGTGTAAGTTCATTTGTTTTGTCAGTGGGTGTCAATAGTTGTTGCATCATCTGCTATTTCTATCTATTTGAAACCACCTTCTCATACCACTTAAGCTGAATTCATCACTTTTCTTAAAACAATTATGAAATTCAAGAGCTTTCTTAAGAACCGACAAGAGTAGTCTGAGTTTTGTTTTGTATAAATAGTTTACAGTAGCATTAGCCATAGATCATCAACTATCAAAGCGGGTTTTGGATAAAGAAAGCTCTGAAGCTGATCTGGAAGCCGTAATAATTTCGCATACTGTCAAAACAACAACAACAACAAAAACAACAGATGTGGTTAATTTGAATCAATTCACATTTAAAAGATTATTTTTGCTTCTTTTTCAAGTTTTCCCGTCGGAGTAAGCCATTTTGGTTTCGAACTTGATTAGTTGGGCAGAGTTTTACGCATTTTTACCATGTTGCGCTTTGCGGTTTCTTGGTTTTCATATCGTGATGTTAAAAAGTTAAAACGAGAAAAAGTGAACGATAAACTCACAACGGTTCGATCTTCCACTGTCGACTTAGACGCTGACTTAGACGATGTTATGAAGAGCGTACCGAGTCTGAGTAATACGAGCTAACTCCAAACACGCTCGTCTGAAACATATATGGACCCGGCGTTAGGACGATGGATGGATAGCACTATCAGACAGATATAGATACAGATCTTATCCAGTGGATAAATCTATTGGATATGAATATCGACTATCCACTGGACAAGGATTTATCCCGGATAGCGCTATCCAACCCATGCACGACCGGGTCATGCATATTGTGTATGGCGAATAGGAATCATAATGGAAGTGGCAGTGAAATGCATTGCGGTTCATAATATTTAAAACATCACATATGCAGTGTAATAAATAGACTTTGTAAGGAAACTGTGGAATAGTTCTGGGAGCGGTAGCCAGGGTGTGGTGTGCGCTGATAAACCTGCAATATCACATATGTGGCGGAACCGGATCGACGTAGCCTGATACCGGTTTTTCGCCAGGTTCTCTCCAGTTACTTCTAGCTTGTTCCACAGGTAACTCTCACCTATGGGGTTCCTTTGGAGATTCCGAAGTGAAAGGAGGTCTGGAAAGAAGAAAGATGGCCGCGAGGACATTCACGAGCCCAGAGTCTTCTGCATTTTTTATTTTCAACCGACATTGGTAAAGAAATAGAAAACGCGCGAGCGTGCAGTGTGCAGTTATGCAGCCTCATCTTTTACGCAGGGAAGGGGGTGCACGTGCCCCTAATGCCCCCCCCTCCCCCCTCTTGTTATGCCCCCGACTCCTGACATGAAGACAAGTCGAATAAATTTTTTAACGAATTTTTATAGAATATCCGCTTATTTCACTGTGTAAGTGAATAGTTTCTGAGTGTGAATATATGTACATGAAAAAGTCAAATTAAATCAATCAGATCGAATTTACAATGATGCACGTTCCGTTTAGTCTTATTAAACGCACCCCCGACATGGAAAGGAATGAGTGCTTAGCGCTGCCACACGACGGTTCAGCACTCGATGTCTGGAAGTATGGTCTAACTTAAATAAATTAAAAAGTAAAAATCCTAAAATAATGATCCCGGAGCAAATTAACCTTAAAAGGCATCATGAAATCAGGGATGAAGCCAGGGGACATGCAGGTTGGGTGCACAGGGAATAGAAATGAACTATGTCCAAACTAACACACAGCTACCTTGGCGAGTGGTATAACATTCCAAGGATTTGCATAACTAAAAAGAAAGAAAGAAAGAAAAAAAGGCGAATGATCGATCCAATAACCAACCTACAATCTGCAATAGAAACTGAGGGAGGAGGGGGGAATCCAACAATGGGCGAAAAAAAGTTTTTAAAAAATCATACAAAACCTTTCATTCCACCGTTTAGAAAAGGCCAAATGAAAGCTGTAACAAATAGCATTGATGAATTGTCTGAAAATAAGGTTTACTTACTTCAACTAGCATGACTTTGCACGATAGTGCTGGATTTGTTTATTTGTGCGATGATTAGTTCATTAGGAGGCAGTAGCCACAAAAAGTTTAAACCGCCGCCCGTCCGTTCTGATGCGCGGGAGGTCTTGGTTCGTGAGTGCCGGTCGGACCAACGCTCAGTGTTTTGAAATAACTGAGGAGAAGGTGCTTCTTGTAATTACATCTACAAATGGTGGCTCGGATGACCAAGTTAACTAAGTGACTGGGCTCTATGTCCCTCAGTCAGACATTTACACACCCATTAAGATCAGCTTCTTTGGTGCCTGTGTTGAGAGCATCCTTCTTAATGGAGCAGAAACGTGAACCATCAATAAGGAACTGGGAAAACGTCTCGATGGCGCTTATACAAAGCTATTGATGTGGGTGCAAAATCTCTCTAGGAATATTATATAAAGGACCGCCCTACTAAATCTTAGATTTATGGGAAAATCCCTCCTATTTCCGCTGATTATCGTGGTACAAAGAAGAGTCCGCTTCTCAGGCCACTGCAGTGCTTCAGAGCCAACATACTCCCGATGGAGACTCCCGTGCCAGAACAGAGGAACTAGAGCTAGTGTCTCTGAGTACGTTAACGGAAGTCGACTCAGCTTGTCGACTGATGATGATGATGATGATGCGTCCCTAATCGACTAAAGACGTACGTTAAAAGAGGACCACGAGCTTCAGTTAAATTCCTTCCAAGTGTTATACTCTATAAACAAAGTTGGTATCTGCATGCATTGGAACTGATTCATTTTATTCGTTTTATTAACACCGAGCTTTCGGCCGTCTCGGCCACCATCAAGGCAAAAGTTGCAATAACAAACAAATTACCTCATCCTCAACCTCATGGTTGCCAGGACGTCCGATCGCGAAGTTCGGTTACTCATAAGAAAAACTGTTTTAACGCAGATGGCCAATAAGTTTTGTTTTTACAGCATATTGGGTCTTTGCCAAGGTTATGTGAACAATTACATTATCCTGTTGTATCAAGGTCAAACGTTTTTTACCTAATAAACGGTTGATTGAAACCCAAGCGGACTTTGTTCCGCAATCATCTTTCGGTTCAACGGGTCTTACCGCTGCGTGTTCAAGGGTAGCCAAAGCCCTCAGAGCCGCTATGCAGACTAGTCCAAGGATCGCCTTTACTCTACCGCAGTTGATGTGGTAGTATCATGATTATAATTTGCTGGAATTTGTACTTAAAAAATTATAGGAGCATTTGCGCGAATAGCAACGTGAAGACCTTTTGGGTAGACTGCGAGTGGTTATTAGCGTAGAACGAAACTTTTTGGACGAATTAAAGGCGGTCAGTTGTTAGTCTCCTCCACAGCCATCATTATTTTCGGTCCAAGATCCTCACAACTAATGACGGCTGCGGAAGAGACTAGTCACTTGTAACTCAAGGACAAAGCTAGCATCTGAATGAAAATCTAACACTGATGTCTTAAATCTCAGATTCTAACCTTGGCAGTGCACTTGTCTGATGTATTTTGACATTGCATTAAGCTATTCCCAATCAATCAATCAATAAATCAATCAAACTAGTAGCCTGTCTTAGATTGCGGATATATTAACCTTGGCAATGCGCTGATGCATGTTGAAATTGCAATGGGCATTGTGAACTATTTATAACGAAAAAATATATAAATCTTACATGTCTTAAATTGCCACTCATTCTAACCTTGGCATTGAACTAGTACAGTTTGGCATTGCTATTGGCATACCAGGCTACTAAACTCAATATTCAGGGTTCGTGCTACACCTCCGACACAAAATTCAAGGACTTTTTAAGGACTTTTCAAGGTCCAAATTTATGATTATCAAGAATCAATTTTGCTTGTGAATTTCTTCTGAACAATGCATAGATACAATACGTTATTTTTAGGCTCCATATCATCGACGTAAAATAATGGAAAATAGCATATAAGTTAACAACCTTATTCACGTAAGTAATAAATGGATTTTCAACAAAAATTAGGTTACAGTAGATTATCATAATAAATAAGTAACCGTTGCATTTTCAAGGTGTATACCAGGAGTATCCAGCAACTTTGCTTTTTTTAAGGGCTTTTCAAGTGCACTTAAAAATGGGTTGTGGATTCCAGGGCTTTTCAAGGATTCCAAGGAGTAGCACGAACCCTGATATTAAACATTGTGCCATTCATCCCGTCACATGCCACGCACATGACTCGTCCCGGTCAATAATTGCAGTTGCCCACGATGAAGAATATCTTAAGACCGGACAAAGATATCTGTCACGGGATATCTGTGTATGATGTAACCGCATCGAAATGCGGGACATATGTGAAGGAATTTGTACTAAGTGTATAAAGAATTAGATTGAATGCACTGCTCTTGAAATGGTATCTAGGCATAATATTTTCCCCTTTCAGATCGCGTTTCACTCGCTTGAGAATAGACCTAATTCGTCTTGCTCCAATGTTTATCTATTTCAGATCACGTATCATTCCCAGAGAAAAAGATTCCTCGTTTGAGTTGTATCCACATCCATGTGGCTCTCGTGTGTAACCTTTAAACAAAGAAACGAAATATTTGGGAATGGCACGTGGTTTGAAATGGGGAAACATTGCACGATTGATTTGTTTTCATGTGTCTTATGATGCGTAATCATTAAACAAAGAAATGATACTCAAGGAAATAACACGTGGTTTTTAATGGTAAAACAGTAGTGGAATAGGTCTATAGCGTCCGACAAAAGAGTCTTCAATTCCGTAAAGATGAAATCACATAAGATAGATAAAGAGGAAAAAAGTCATGGTATATTTTTAAACATTTATGTGTTATCGGAAATAATACTCGACTGAGTTAAGTAAATTTGACCTTGGCTTCCGCGTTAAAATAGTATAAAGCCGTTCATAATCGGTGCTAACTCTATGTGGCTAGACATTACTGTAACAACCTGGCGACACGCTCGCTCTGATGACAGGCAAATGACATACGAGTACTCGGATAAGATTAAAGTAAAGCTTATTATTTCCAGCATATGGTTGATATATGCTATGACTATGAAAATAGTTTACTTTACGAAATCGTTATATACACGGGCACGAGTATATTAAATAGTTATTATTCTTTTCTGTCAGTCCTATTATAATCCGTGACTGGGACAGCATTCTATATCAAAACACAAAATAAAAGATGGGTATGCAACGCACGTACACACACAAAAATAGTTGGCAACAAAAAAAAAGGTGGTAAACAATATATTCACTAATATTTCAACTTTATTCCAAATTTATCTGCAGGGTGCAATGTTCATTACAATAACTAGGCAATGTATGACAATTCTAACATTTCAAAAAGGCGTACGTTTAGCAACGCGTTACCTTGACATTGGCTACAACAGGGTCATATATAACTCTGTTGTAGGCTATTGACCTTGGTATTATTTTGATTCGATGATTAACACCGGAGCTATTGTATAGTTTTCTGATAAACATGTGAGGCCTGTCTACACTTTTGGTATAAATAGCGGACAATTATTTAGAAGAAGCATAATCCAAAAGCACAAGTAACACGCATATAGAAACTCTATCGTTGCAGAATGGATTACGATCAGTACATTTGTTTCTCATACTTGCTTCATCCAATCATGTGCACTGTGTTGGTGGCACTGTTAATGTACCTATTTTGGTCTAAACTGGTAAGACTCAACGAATTACCGGAGGAAACCCTCAGAGATCCACCTGGACCATTTGCGCTCCCCATTGTAGGAAACATTTCACTGTTAGGAAGTCAACCACATTTAAACCTAACCCATCTAGCTGATTTATATGGAGAAATCTATAGTCTGCGCCTTGGTAGCAGAAAAGTGGTAGTCCTGAATTCTGTGAAAATGGCTCAAGAGATGCTGGTCAAAAATGCTCGTCATTTCTCAGATCGCCCTCCTCTGCAAAGTTTCCAGGTCAACAGTAACAACGGACAGAGCATTTCTTTTGGTAACGCTGGCCAGTGGTACTGCTACCATAAGAGGTTTGCTTCAAGAGCCCTTACCAAGATGTATGAAAACGGAGAAAGATTTGATCAAATAGCAAGTGATGAAATAATGCATCTAAAGTATCTCTTAGGACTTGACCAATCAAACGAACCGATTGACCCAACGTCTTTAATGAAAGAATTGGTGTTTAAGTTTTCCTTCAGGATCCTCATGTTTGGCGACGATCTTGCAGGAATGTTTGCGGAAGACTTCTATCATATCGTTGGACAGTCTGCGACTTTTGTAGAAAACAATTCTGCTGTCAATCTTGTGGATTTCTTTCCTTGGTTAGCAGCTTTGTTCAAGAACCAGACGAGAAAAATTAAACTTTCCGTGGACCAATTGATGGATTCTGTAAAGCGTATTTACCAGGGACATACTACTAGAGGTGACAACAACATTCACTCTTGTATTACAGAGGCACTTAAAGGGGAGGCGCTCACTGAGCAAACTCTTAGTGAAGACAGCATGGTGCAAATACTAGCTGACCTTTTTGGTGCAGGACTTGAGACAGTGTCGACATCCATGATATGGGCTGTAGCATTTTTAGCAAGCAATAAATCACTTCAAGAACAGCTGTATGACGAGCTTAAAGGTGCAATTGGTAAGACAAGCAACCGTTCTCCGAGTTTGGAAGATAAGTCTGAAATGCCTCTTCTACAAGCAACAGTGCTGGAGGTACTACGCATGTCCTCTGTGTTACCCCTTGGTCTGCCACATTACTGCAGTCAAGATGCGGTGATAAGTGGCTATAGAGTTGACAAGGGAACACTTGTGTTGCTTAATCTATGGGCTATCAACCACGACCCCAACAGCTTCGAAAGGCCCAACATTTTTAACCCCTACCGCTTTCTAGATCCAGTAACAAACCAGTTAGTTAACGATGATTGGATGCTAGCACTTCCATTTTCGACCGGCACGAGAAAATGTCTCGGATCAACTGTGGCAAAATCCGAGTTGTTTCTTCTTGTGGCAGGGCTATTGCACAACTTCTCGTTCGAGATGGCGGGAGAAAGTGCTGATTTGAATGGAAAATTTGGTCTAACTTTAAGACCACGCCCTTTCTCTGTGTACATCCACAAGAGGTTTTAACTTAGAGTTGAGAGAAACGTAAGGAAGAAAACAGAAACAAAAAGAATCGAAAGTAACATGCTTCCATCTTTTAATAGGTCATCCCCAAAAAAATATTCTATCACTCGTTTCTTATAAAAACACTTAAGAATTATATAGGCTACAAAAATATTAGTTAAGTAATTTTTAACGCTGTCCATAGGTAAGGAAAAAAGACGTTCATGTTTTTAGAGTTTACTCTATTACTTAAAATAGTTAGTTTAAAAAAAAAAATGCTTCATAGTTATTTTAAATTTCAAAAACGAATAAAGCAATATTTTATTGCCACTGAAAGTGTTTTCTTAAAGCTATTGTTAAGTCTACTATAGGGTAATCAAAGAATGGGATCAGTTTACTCACTTTTTCACTCTTCTATTTTCTCGCGAAGCTGCGCAATACTAGTTTCCAGTTTACAAGCTTCCTCGTTCCAATGCCTGCTCCTTCCCAAAGCCTCTTGCAGCTGCCGCTGGAGTCGAGTAAGCTGTGCATGATTGCGCTTCTGGTGGTAAATGAAAACAATTGCTCATGGTAAAATAAGCAAATATATTTGGTGATTAAAGCATAGCATTAGTGTAAGGTAAAGTAAAGACACTTTTTAGCTAAAAAGACTCTTTGACGTCCGTATTTGACCCGCAGTTCTGTTCTAGTTAGGTTTTTTCCAATTCTTTTCTTGCTGAACACTATTATAGGTACTTTTATTATTCCGCGCAAGCATCATACAACTCTAGTGTTTCGCATAGATGGCATTTTGATAAACCTTTCTAGTAGAAGTACAGGTAAGTTGAGGTGGTCCCCTTAGCGATCAGCGGTCAATATCGCTGGGCTCAGAGACCGGAATCGGATGGTTCCGATTTCTGAGCCCGCAATATTGATCGCTGAACGCTAAGGGGAACGCCTCAACTCAATACTCTTTCTCTCGAAGTTGCGCACTTATCCAAATTACTCAAGACACCTTGCTTTTTTTATTCCTTTCTTTATTTGTTTCTCCGTTTCTTTCTTTCTTTCTTTGGGGCCATTTTCTAGTTAAGATGCAAAAATGTTAAAAAAATGAAAATGGTTGGACGATATCTCTTAACCCTTGGATTTTAACTTCAAGAGTTGATGCGCTAAATCTCGAAAGAGAAGGATCATTTCCATACGCACTTACTTGTAAAAGATGTATCTCTTTTTTCAGCTGTGCTTGACGCTCATCTTCACTTTTTATCTGCCAGAATAACAAGCCGACAAAAAACTGTAAATAAAGCATTTCTCAATATACGTCCTCAGTCACCTTGTGAGTGAACTTTTCTCGATAAAAAGAAAATTAGCACGTTTCCCTCACTTCAAGCACTTTTATAATAGCTGACAGGCACGAGAAAATAGGAAGTGGACTAGAAAGTGTCTACCTGGAGCTTTATATGTTCCATCTCTTTCTCCATTTCTTTTCTTGTCTGCTTCAAATGGGAAATTTCTGTTTTGAGTATTTCATATTCTTCAGCGATCCCAACAGTGTCTTGATGCTGTCCATTTCTGAAAAAAGTAACTGCAAACCAAAAACGTATTTCATAAGATTAGCATATTAGTATATGTAGTACAACGCCTACGAATATTAGAAAAAAGAACCTGTGAAATAGGAATAGTTGAGGCCACTCTACCTCAGAGAAAGACTCTATATATTACTGAATCAATTTAAAATGTCCATTGAGATGGTAAGGATGGGGAAACATCAAAAGGAGTACCCACTACTGTACAACATAGGATTATTGAAAAGGAAGTACAAAATTATTAGGTACTGAAAAATCCCCTCTATTTCCGTTGATGATGCTTACTTTCTTCTTTGAGTTTTTTAGTTTCTTCCTCCAGGCTTGATATTTCTTTCCTAATGTCACTACTTGACTCGTATTCTTCAACAAGTAAGCGATGTGCATCCATTTTATTGAAATATTCGTTATATTTGCTACAGATTAAAGTGAAAAATAGAACATTCAATCAAATATATTTAAACACTTAATTGACCACACTTCAAAGGAGCACTTACTCTTTGTCGTTGTCCAGTTGTTGCCGCTCGCTTTTTATTTGACAGGTTAGTGTTCTTTGTAAAGCTATAAGTTTTTCAATGTCTGTAAAAAGAATAAGGTACGAAGTGAAATATAGGGCTGCTTTAAAAGTAACGTAAAATGTTAAAACGTTTTAAACGTTATCTTAATGGATAGATGAATGGATGGATAGATAAATGGATAAAAGAAAGAGAAGAAGAAAGAAAGAAAGGAAGGAAGGAAGGAAGGAAGAAAGAAAGAAAAGAAGGAATAATTACAATGTAAGAAAGAAAGGAAGGAATATAAAAGAAAAGAGGATATAAACAAAAATCATAAAAGAAATAAATATCAGCTAGAATGAAAAGAAAGCATTAACATAGAGATGAGAAAAAAGAAAAAGGTCAATAAATTGAACAGACATTAAATGGAAATTTAAAAAAAAAACCACATTAAATTAAATTAATGAATTATTTAATCAATAAATAATCGAATAATGAATGGATTAATGAGGGTCTTGAAGAGGTAAAATGGAAGGCGTAAGATTCACCGTTTTTTGGCTGGAAAATTGGAATTTCCCCCCCCTGTGAATGGGATTCACAAACGAAAACACAATCATAAAATGGGAATGGGATTGAGATTTGAGCAAAACAAAGGCTGGGACTTTTTGAGACTATTGGACTTGGTCAAAATGAGGGCTGGGAAATGGGATTGGGACACCCCCTTCATTACCCTCATCAATAGAATCAAGGAACGAATGCCATCTTTACAGAATCAATGCAAAGGTGTCAAGTGAATATTGAAGACTAGATGAGAAGATAGGAACAAGAAATGGAGAATGAACAACTAACTAGTACAAGTTCTTTACCCTTTTGTTCTACTTTGCATTTGTTTTGGCAGGTAATGACTTCTTCTTCCGTTACACAGACTTTTCTAGCCAAACTAGATATTTCTGCTCTAACCATTTCGATCTTCTCTTGAACTTTTAAAAAGGTATAAAACAAACCATTGATGCCAATAAGAGTTTATAAGCTTATGTAATAAAACGAGCAGTTCATGGTCAATTTAGACTTTAGTAACTCAACGAACCCGAATAAACTCAGTTTTTTAAAGAGTACATAACGCAAAATATCTCACATTAAAATCCAAATTTCACTTACCTTTAAGATAATTTTTCTTCCATAAGCAGATTCAATATTAAAGGTATGAAAATGTGAAAAGGAGATAGAATTCGTCAAAACGATAAAAGTTAAGGTCAAGTTTTCTCAAGAGGAAAAAATACCAATCTCGTAAACTTGCTACCTTTAATTCAATCAAAACTTCTTGCCTATTGGTTATTTCAAGTGCTTGTAGTTTCTGAGCATCCGCTACTTCGCCTGCTAATGCTGGAAGAGAGAATTCACTCTCTTCATCTTTCTCTTCGTTGTGCACGCCCTTTTTATCTTGGTTTGGTTGGCACACTGTAAATTTTGAAGAATCAAGTCCAATGATTCTTGTGAGTTTCGGAGGGCTATGGATATTCACTTCTGGTGAATTTATTTCCCATTCCATGGTACAAGCTATTTATTTTGCTTGCAAATTATTTGAAGATAAAACACGACACTCGAGCTCGTTTCTTGTTCTGGAGGAAGTTCGTTTTAGACGTTTTGCCAAATAACACGGACTTCCGATTTTCCCGCCAAAAATAACGCGCGCGTGCAACTTGTAAGAAATGGCGGGAAAACGAAGAAACTAAAAAGAACCTGGAGACCTGGAGAAAACACAGGCAGCCCAAGCTCTGTGCGTGTATAAAGAATGATGGGGATTTTTTTTGAATCGTATTTTATATAGAAATATATATGAGAATAACATTCATTAACCTTAGTTTGACGTTTGTTTATCAGTACGTTTTTTATGATTATGCTCAATTTCAGGCGATTTGGATGGCTTTTTCTTCATTTTATCCATCCCCTTAGAATTAATTATTAGAATAATTATTATGCTCTCTTGGCCCCAACATGTTTCCAACCCGCGTCACAATATGCATATACTATAAAAATGGTCTATTATAATAACGAAGTTTCTCTGCCATAGTAAAATCTTTATTTAGCGATCTTAAAAAGATATCTTGGGTTATCGTACTATAACGCCAAATGTACCTTTGCATTCACTATTTCAAAAAACGTCGGTCGGAGATCAATTGGCGATCTGAACCACCTAAAACGGAATTTTCGTGCTCTTATTTTTTCTGGCTAAACGAATACGAAAAATCAAATTTCTAACTCCATGTTCATGCTTCATATTCCAACGTAAAAGGAAACTACGTTCCAGATTTAAGATTTCACCGGATCTCCAACCAACGTTTTTCGAAATTGGTTACGTCTCTTTAGAACGTTTCAGCTACATATCATACTGATCATTGTTTGTTTTGAAAATAAACGATAGCAAGTTATAGAGCAAGTATTTGTTTCGATGTAAATATATGTGTACACTTCAGTTTTCAGCAGATTGATTTCTCTCTCTTGTTTATCCCAGTGGAATCATCCATCCAGGCCTCATATACTATGAGTAACAAATGCTCGACCAATAAAGATCATGGTTTTATAAAAGAAATGGAAAATTTAGATTTCCATAAATTGAAATTCGATCTAAAATCTTTAATTTTGTTTTTCATTAAATGAAATTTAAATTTTCTTTCAATTTTTCTTTAATTGAAATTAGCTATCTACTTCTCATGGTCCTCATGGCTCAAGGTTAACAAGCTTCGATGAAATTGAATTTACAAAGCGCTGAAATAAACTTGTTGCCTTCAATTAATTGGAAAATAATTTCTGATCACAAAATAAGATGTACATTTAATGATTTTGTCATTCCTATAACGTTGCAGGAGATGACTATATTGCAATGTCCTTGTCTTTATATGCTGCTTGGCAAAGCGAAGAAATCTTGCGAAGAAACTTTGGGTATTCTCTCTTAGAAAGAGCTCGAACAACGGATGGCGGTGCCCATCCACCTGGGTTAACTGATAAAAAAAAAAAAAAAAAAAAAAAAAAAGACAATTAGACAAAAGACAGTTAGAAAATGTCTAAATTTACATCATAAAATAGTAGCAAAAAGTAAGATAGTTCACTACCTCAAATGGAATGGGGGATGTATTTGAGTTACCATTACTTACCATTAGCACTGTAAGTAATTTTACAAGATATATGGTCACGTGACAATGGCTGTCCCTCTTCTCTGGGCTCAATTAGAGTTTGACAGAACATTGCTACATTACATGTGACTCGGACATATTTGTTTATCTGCAGAGAAAAGATAAAGTAAATTCAATGGATAATAATGAGCAAACTCGTTAAAAATCAATCACAGACAAAAGAAAGTTAGACTGAAGTCTGCACTTTGGTCGCCCTCTCTATTTTCGTTTATACTCTGATCATCACTAAAAAGCATCAAAAATTATACAGATTTAGAAAATACACCTAAGCGTGTAGAAGCCCCTTTTTTAACGATCTGAATATGTTTTTTTCCCATTTGCGACAACTTGTCATTCCCTTGGGTATTCTTTACTTTGTTTACCATTAATTACTGCTTGAGCAGATACGTTAATATCATGCAACGGAAACAATTACTCTTATTCTTACAACCGTTCTATCTAAAAGCAAAATGTACAATTTGCAGTCGCACAAAAAATTTTATTTTGGTAGACATCAATCAAAGTGTTTCCATGACATTTTCAAAGACCCAAAGCTTTCAAGGGCAAGTGGAACATCATGGAAATGCCATAATGGATGCCCCTTGATTTCTACTTCGTTTGGACGACGGTTCCGCGCGCGAAATTGAGAATGACTGTAAGGTCCCGTCCACACGTATCCAGAAATTTTTATATCCGCAAATTTTTTTTTTTTTTTTTTGCGGATACGAAATGTTCGCGTCCACACGCAGCGTATTCGAATCGTTTTCGAATCGTTTTCACTGTCCACACGTATCCGGAAATTTCATGATCCACCCTAATGCACGCAAGTGCCTAGTCCCTTTGACGGATAGTTTTTTTTTTATTGAGCATGCGCAAAATCGTGTTTACGTCATCGTATTCGAAAATTTGCGGATACGACCGTCCACACGTATCCGCATTCGGAGCGTATTCGAAAATTTCCGGACACGTGTGGACGCAACCCGTATCCGCAAAAAAAAAAAAAAAATTTGCGGATACAAAAATTTGCGGATACGTGTGGACGGGGCATTTAAGAAAACGATTTAAGGTCTGAAATGAGAAAGAATGATAAGGTCTATTCCTCAAATATTTCTATTACATTCAAATGGCTTACCGGGGCATCAGGATGATCCACGGAAAAATTAGTTACCAGCCATGCATATCCAACTTCATTGTCTAATCTATCCCCTTCATTCTCAGGGGCTATATCTTGTATGTGAGAACAAAACACAAAGTCACGCTGGGATGATGGCCAAATGCGCTTGAGTATTTGATGAAATATTAACGTGCTGTCAGATAATTTCTCCAGTATATCGAAATATTCAATAGTGGCTGAAAGACAAGAAATAACAAGCAATTATTTTGGTTGAGAATTGGATGAGATGTAGTGTAAGCCATTATTAATGGGTTGCAAGCATTCCCAAAAGAGTTAAAAGACAAAAACATGGCGGCCATTGTGGTACCGTTAACGATGGATGCTAATGAGAAATCTTTTGTTAAATGGTACCTACATGGCCGCGATGACGTAACGTACAAACGAAGAATATGCCAAGTGCTTTATGCGTGATGCATGTTATCCTTGACCATTGTATTTATGTTTGGCTTATTAGTGCATTGGTGCATTGGTGTTAGATCCATCATTTGCTTTAGCTGTCAGTAAGTAAGGTTGAGGGTTCAATCTCTAACAAAACTTTTGCTCATGATTTTAAAATAATAATTTTTCGATTGCACGTTACGTCATCGCGGCCTCTCGGGGGAGCTTTGGTGCCATTTGGTGCCACAAAAGATTTCTTATTAGCATCCATTGTTAACGGCACCACAATGGCTGCCATGGTTTTGTCTTTTAACTTTCTTGGAAATGCTTGCAACTTATCAATTGAGGTGTACGTCGCCTTAGCTTTAAAAGTATCTGCAAAGTACTAGAGCTCAATCGGACAACGAATTACAAGATGGCCCGACCTCATTTAAAAACGCTAACCATTGCATGCATTTGTCAAGAGTCATCCTCTAAAAACAGACTAGTTTTTATAATCTAAGTACACATTTAAAGAAGACTTACAATCAAATTCCATTCTAACGTCTTTGTCAAAGAAGTAGTGAGCCATTTCACGGCCAGTTACTCCCTGTAAATTTAAAAAAGTTAAATAAGATTGTGAATTACCAAAATTTTTTTAGGGAGTACTAGTTTAAGTGCCTTTCTGTAGCCTTCCTGCAGTCTCATATCTAGCCTGCAGCCTTATTGTTAAAAACGGAGTATTGGGCAGCCTGCATGCAGGCTACTTTGCCTGTCTATAAAAATCCCCTTGTAATCAAGACAGAGATCAAACTCACCTGAATAATATGAGTTGCCTTCATTGGATCAAGTATGATTCCACCCTCTTCATATTCTCTGCGATAAACCTAACATAGAGACAGAGAAGTAGTATAAGCAATAATATAAGATATCCTTCCACCTGTGAACAAGGACAAAAAGCGCCTTTCTGAATGGGATGGGATGAAACATGCTTTTTGGGAAGAGACTTTGGGCAAACAAGCGGTTGACTGAGAGGCAACTAGCAGATAATAAGTCAAAACATGTCAAAATAAGTCCTCAAACTATTGTATTAATTTGACTATTTCTATGACAAGAAACCAAAAAAGCCATTAAAAACGAAGCTATAACCAGAAGTGATGTCTATTGATAGCAACCTATTCAATGACCATGATCAACGATCTCTTCCTTCCGTATACTTCAAATATTTCAGTGAACTTTCTTTGACCAAGATTACAATAGTTGAGCCAGTAAAGAGATTTTCGTTTTGTTTCAAGAATCATACAAAGAAGGCTAGCTATCAGGTAGATACAATGCTTGTTGTCTCATTTGCATTTCATTTGCATAGCATAGATCCATAATAATCTGCTATTACCTTCATTTCACCATCTTCGTGTACCAGATACCAGTTTTCATCCACACATTCCTTAATTATGCTAAGATTTTCTTCCACTTTTGCTTGCACCTGAAGGTAATTTGATAATATAAATTAATCATCAAATATTTTTGGATAAGTTATTTGTTGGTGAATAATCAATGGATTTATTATTATACCATTACTTTTAGCTCCAACATCTTGCATTATAATTATAATAATACGCAATCTGCTTGCACTTTGAAGTTTAGATGTTTTTTGATGAATATACTGACCTCATTAGTCATGCGATGGGGTGGATCTTTTATCGTCATTGGTGGCTCAGGAATGTCAATTGTACATGTCCTTCTTTTACTTTCCTAATATTAAGAAAAGAAAACGGCAAGTCATATATATATAATTACCTATTATATGCTAGTCCAATAATACAAATAAGTGTAATTTGTAACAAATATTTTAATTTAAAGTGTAGTTTTCATCTAAGCTGTTTGATTCAACACAATCAAATTCAATGTAACAGCACTTACTATTTCATCTTGTTCCTCTTGTTTTTCAAGGCCAATCTCCATAGCATCATAGAATTCTTCCTCATTCAAAGCACAGTGAGGCCCTTCCTTCAAGATATTAGGATAATAATAATGTTAAAGATTGCCATCAGCATGGCTGCAAAAATGAGCAATTGGTGCCATAAACCAGAAAAGGGGGGAAAGACTTGTTCTCTGGTTACCACCATACAAACAGAGCCCCCCCCCAAAAGTAAAAAGTACCAAGGTAACTATTTGATGACAGATAGTTAAGAGGCTAACCTCAAAGTCTGGTCCTCCAATGAATGCCTGTTTTCTTGCAGATGCCAGAGAGTTTTTGGCAGCCTCTTCTGCTTTCTTGCGCTTCTCAATTTCCTGTTTAGAGGAGAACATCAAAAAATCTTATTAATAATAATGTACATATTTTCCATTATCCACTGATATGCTCTTTCTTCTGTGGGTTGCTCATTTATTATTTTGTTTCCATTAACTTTAGGATGGACTTCAGCTTTTAGAAAAGAAGAGTGGGCTCTGCTAAGTTGTACGAACCAGTTTCAATCAAACAATTTCAACCATGGGTTAACTTGAAACACTATTATATATTCATGGGTTGTGAAAGGGGTGGGGCAATCTTTCCAATCTTAGCCCCCCCCTTTTTCCCATACTAGCCTCAATCTTAGCCCCTTCTCCCTTTTTAGGTTGCTCTGCGGCCCCTGATATTTGACTGCTCTTGGTAGAGGTATTTCTTGGTATACTCGAAAGTATCCTCTGCCCTCTCTGGGGTAGGCAAGGGAAGAATTTTTCTGGGCAGCATCATTGAGATTGTATAGTTGTTTTACCTTTTCTAGTCTTCTATGCCAGTAATCTTCTCTTTTTGTCATGATTTCAATGCAGTGAGCAAGAGTTGCCAATATGCCTGCTGTTGTAGCCTTGAATGTTATTGCTTCACCTCGAAAATCGATTCCCTTTGCTAATGACTCCAGAGTACTGTTAACTTTGCCTTGTTGGCTAAGTTTCTCTGCTATATATGAAGGGGTGGGGGTCTTGGACAATTCATCCATTTCATCATCCGCATCATGGTCCACTGAAATAAAGACAACTGATCATTAGTTTTGTTTAGAGGGACCTAAAGTTATATGAACACATATTTTGACCAACATTTGTGGAAATGTAGTGGATTTTTGTTGTCGAGCAGAAAAATGAAATGAAAACACCTTGATACAGTATCATCATGCTAGATTTGAGTTTGCCCTAACCTTAAGTTTTCCATATACCTATTTCAAAAACTTTTGGAGATCTGAAATCTGAAATCTAGTAGCATGCTGCAAATTGTAATAAAAATTCTGTTCAGTCTCAGATTGTCCATTTGAGATCTCGAGTGGACAAATTTTTTGAAATAGGTTTACATGTATATAGAAGGACCTAAAGTAACTACCAAACCTTTGATATAGAGAGATTTAAACATTTGGGGAAAATAGAGGAGATTTATGACAACCATGTTCTAGTTCAATCTATGTTCAGGAAAAATGCAATGTGTCTGCATTAAAAGTGGTTTCATTTGTTAAGAGAGAAATTTCCGATTGTCTTGCCTCAAGAAGTCACTGTCATGAAACCCCTGTACAGGGGAAATGAAACTTGTTATATAGGACAGGACAGTGTTTTCTTTTTCTAAATCTTAAATATTTACATGCTTCATTGCTGCCAAACATTTCATCATTCTCCCTGATGTCATTGTTGTGAACTTGTGAGCCATTCATAACTTCGGAACACGCATCAAAATATGTTTGTAGAGTATCAATCTGTCGACCAACTATGTCTTTGAAGGTTTCAAGCTCCAACAGCTTCTCTCTTAAACCCCTAGTTTTCTGTAAGGAAAGCAAATAGACAAAAAACTTCCTTCAGTAAAAGTCAGTAAAAACCAATGCAATATTAACCATGCAGAGAGGCAAAAGTCTATCCCATCTTACATCTTAAAGTTTAAGGTTTGGGAGTAGCTAGTCAATAATTTCTGGGATACCTAATACTTATTTGTAGGAAAGATAATAAAGATTTTTATTTCATATGCATTTATCTTTTTTAAATGTTTCTCTGGGGGTTCAAAGCACTTTAGAGTTCCCTAATAGCAAGTAATTTATGTTGATCAGCTGCTGTGAAGATCATGTGACAATGCAACCAATGCCCTTCCACTGGGATGCCAAGCTGTCGTCGGATCTCAACCAAATACACGATTTAAACTTCTAGAACCCTACAACATAGCCAATATACTTAAGAGGAATAGTCCACACAAACAGTTTTAATATCAAAAATCCATTTCAAAGTAGGAATTTTTTGCTTTATCTCCATGGTCATTTAATATGGTGTATGGAATGTATCAAGACATTGAAAGGTGACAAAACCGATTCGAATCTCTTAGGTTTTAATTGGTGTCAAAAGAAGTGTAATAGGAGAATAGGGCTTTTCTTTTTGCATAAGACTTTGGCTTTTTGATGGGTGATTCCCGGTTTCAGTATCTGGCATATTTATTCTGGATTGCAGATTTCAGATTCTGGTCATAGAGCAACCTGCACCACCTTCTACAAATAGCCTCTTAACATATGAACTATTTTTTGTTTCTTGCAGACACAAGAGATAATAGTATGGTGAGAAAATTCTGAATTCCAGTTATTAGGCCAACCCACCAGCCAACCCCTTCTATGAATAATGAAAGCCTCTTAGCATACATTTATCGTTTATTGCAGAGACAAGAGGTGATCGTAAGACATAGGATGACAAAAACTTTAAATGAAGAATAGACCTCTTTAGTTTGGGCAAAATGTTTTCCCATTTCAGACCATGTGTCATTCCAAAGAGTATTGTTCTTTGTTTAAAGGTTGGGCATGAGAAGGTACTTGAATATGGATACAACTCCAACAAAGAATATTTTATTCTCTAAGGAATGACATGTGGTCTGAAATGAGAAAATATTATGCCCAAGGTAAAGAGGTCAATTATGTCTGAATGCAATTGCAACCAATGAACCAATAATAATCCAAGTGGTTATGATGTAATCTCGCACAAATGTTTTTGGTTTCTATTAATTTTTTATCATACCTTAAAAGAAGATGTAGATGTTGTTCCCAGGCTTGTGACAGAAGACAATGACAGCATAGAACCACCTTTTCTAAGGCTTGTTTCTGATCCATAGCCAGATTCTGCTGCCTAGAAAAACATTGATAAACAGTACATTCAATATTCCACATACTCCATGTTGTGATTATGTGGAACACATCCTTGCATTATTTGGAAATTTCTTCAAAATCAAACAGTATTATTAAATTTCAAAATCAATAAAAACAAATATATAAATAAACAAAAAGTAAAAGAAATGCAATGCACCATTGGAAAAGGACCACTGTGTTTTGTGAGGAAATCTGTTCTATGATGCATCCATTACCTTGATAGCTTCCAGGGCATCAACCCATTTCTGTCTTGACTCTGGGTCTTTTGTTCTCAGGTAATACATACAGTCATTGACACTGACATCAAATCGGCAATCATCATACTCATGATTCTGAAAATGAGTCATATCGCAGTCATATTGTTTTACACACAAAGTTTAGTATCTCGCGCTTGGCTCAGTTGGCAGGGTACTGGACTATTCTTTGTTTGCAATAGACGTCATAGCTGCCGTGTTGGAAGAATTTGATAAAAGATTTTTCAATGAACTCTTTTGTTATATCTTCCAACATGGTGGACATCCCTTTTGTCATTGTGCTCTCTTGGGATTGATTGCAAACCAAGAATAGCACTAGTTTGTGCTTAGAAACATAAGAATCATGGCGTTGATTTGCCAACCATTATCACAATACTTTTTGACAAGTTGCTTTCTTTCATCAGTGAATCCATCTGATTGGCATTATAGTGCAAAAATTTATGGGTTCAAACCTTAGCCTCACCAACACTCAGGGTCTTAAAGTATCTGAATAGGTGCTGCCTTTGATCTAAAAAATATCTGAAAATCTTTAAACCTTTGCAATAGGTTGGCTATGACATCAAATCTCTTCATTTGGTAAACTAAAAGCTATTGTCATCAGGTGGTTAGGTTAGAGATTTCCACCAACTTATTATACTTTGAAGAACTTCAATGTCAAATTATTTATACTTTGAAGTGCTTCAACGTCAAATATACGCACATTAAAATTAATTAAGGTATCCTGCCAAAAATTTATTCGAGAAAGTTCACTCGTAAATCTAATGAACTGTAAAATTTGAACTTTTAAATTATTTGCTAAAAAATTACGAAATCAAAAATAAAAGGCTAAAATTTAAATTAATAGATTGAAAAAGTACAAATAGTTTGTTCAAGTTTTATATCATTTAAAACGATATTTTGAAAAAATGTTGATGTGTTTGAGAATCTTGTGGAAAAACAAAACGTAATATCGGTCGATAATCTGTAAAATAAAGTTTTGTTTTGTAAACTAATGTCGCAAAGATGACATGATTTCATAACATTACGAAGACTATAAAATTTCAGCGATAAAAATTTTCTAAGGGGTTAGTTTTTCTAAGATACAAGTTAAATATGATGTAATCAATAGGAAACATCTGTTTTTATTGTGATTTTGAAAGCTTGTTTTCAAGACGTTCACCAACTTTGGGAGACAAGAACTATGCACGTACAAAAACAACGCATAGAATCTCCTACGTGAAAATTAATACGAGGTTCAAATAGCTAAAACAAAAACAAATAATAAAGTCCATATAAATGGATATTAGCCTATTCATGAAACTAATAGAATGTAAATAAGCTTACATGTAGAAGACGCAATGGTATCAGACTTAATTTCAGCTTATTTGTGTTTTGTGGAAGCAAGAATCACAAGGCTTACCTCGATAGTTGCCTTAGCTAGACTGATTGAACCACGGCAACCAAACGCAGTATCGAACTCAGATTTGTAATAGGACAAAGTACCGTCTCTTAAAACTACCCATCTTTCTTGCCATCCATGTAAATAGTTGGTCCATTTGGAAAGATACCCATGCATAGTAGGGACACTAGGGACAGATGTATCCAATCCTTCCTCCTCATCTTCTTCGCTTAAACTCGGCGTATGGTCCCCAGACATTTTCCAAACTGAAGTTCAATCAACAGGCTTAGTTTCAGTATTATTTTTAAGTCGTGTAGAGTGGCTTGTCTGGGCAGAAAAGTGCTGTTATTTTTTGGTTTTCCTTCCCGGCTCCACCTCCCAGTCATCCGCCATCGTTATGGTAATTTTCACATGTGTACCACGTGATTGTAATGGACTGGGCGTTCACGTCTACATTTAACCAAAGGAAACCCATTCATCTTGATTCACTGCTCCCAGTTTACTCCGGTTGACCGGATTACGTGACGGAAAACGAGTGCGAAATTTAGCCAGAAAAAAAAAAAAAAAAAAAAAAAAAAAAATCAATAATTTTGTCTCTTTAATATTTTAAAGCCCGCCAGTGTTTTTAGCATGCAAACGTTTAGCATCTTCTTTGAATTACATAGGATTCCTTGAAACCTTTGGTTGAAAAGCCAGTCGTTGGACACCTGACCATTTTTTTTTTTGCGGCTAAGACTGAAGTGCCTTATACAGGAAAATAGCAAAATATAGAGCGTGATTCGTGAATTCCAGATTTACTCTCGAATTGGGCTTGATTCGTGAATGATTGATTTGATTTCGTAAAATTATAATTTTAATCATACACTTTTTGTAATCACTACCAAATCCTGCAATCTGATTGGTTCAAAGGATTGGGATTAATTCCCAAATCGCATCCTTAGGAGCTCTTAATCGCATCCTTTTGAGCTATTAATCGCATCTTTTATATATTGCAATATATTGTGATATATTTATTATGGTAATAAATGTTGTCTGTGGATGTATGTGTACATACGTATGTATATATAATATATTCTGTTAATATTCTATAATAATTATGTGTGTGTGTATGTATGTATGTGTGTATGTGTTTTGTACATATAGAATATAGTATATATTTTTTATTTGATATACATATATATATTTTAGCTTTACCTAGGTCTTTTTTCTATTTAATTACTTCACTATATATTTATTATTTTCTTTGTTGAAGATGTAGAGCTACTCTATAGATATGCTTCAATAAATCGTTATCTTTTTGAAAGAACCAATCACAGAATTCTTATATTCAGCCAATCAGAAGAGAATGATTAGCATTATTTATGAATATTTAATCTACATTAAATTGATTATTCTGCATTCTTTATCGTGTCTTTTTCTTGTGTATGATTACAAAAAGTGGTAATTGAACTTCCTGTCGTGAAATTTTGGACCAAAATCATACTTGTGAATAACAAATTGCAATTTTGTGCAATTTTATAATCACTCCACTCAGTTCAATTACCATCATAAAATTCAGTTAAAATTCGTGATTCGTTAAAAATTCATACGCGTGACGCGTAAATCTATAAATTAAATATCGTATGTAAAACGTGATGCCGTCCCCTCTGGTTTTGTCAACTAGTATTGCCCCGGATTACTTAATTGCTGAATCAGAGGTTGTTTCAGGCCGATTGGATAATGTACTGATTTGGTTCAATTTGGGGCTGTCTTAGGGGGCATATTCATGTCCAAGATGTCGTCTTTTTCGTCTCCTAAAACAGCCCAAAATGCACCGGTGCAATTATAACTTAATCCAGTCCTCAACCACAGAATGGCTAATATTAAAGTTTAACCCAAAAACACCGTATAGGTTCTAAAAAAACAGGTGTTATTAATAAACTTTATTTTTCATATGATATTCTTATATACAAATTTTATGGAATACTATGACAGTTTGTCTCTCACAGTATGTCACAAAAAAGCAGTCTCCGTCTCCTAACGAACTCAGTTTCGTACTTTACTAAGAACGTATATGAGTGACAGGTGACTGGGAGAGATTATAGTGACAGCTGGTTGTCAATTTTGAGAAATTAACACCGAGAAACACTAGGGCTAGATTTGTTAACGATTTTAAACCTGAACGAGGTATGCGCAAAAAAGATGGCGTTATGGCAGTCATTCACTGAGATTTCTGATAAATTGGTATCACTCCTCTACATAAGATGGAAATACTTGCGCCATCATCACAAACGAAAGCGTTTCGAAAATACATTTTTTGATTTATAGTCGGTTAGTCATCAACTGAGTTTTTGACTTTGGCCTTTGACTTTCGGTGATGGAGGAGAAAGTAGCAAAATTTCCAAACCCACCTCTGGCTCTCACCGAGAGTTTTGCCACTGACAACCCTTTGGCTTCATAAATGAAAGTCTTCTAATGGACCCTTTTAAAAATTATCTTGAATGCGAGCCTAACATGGAAATACAAATGAAATGCCACAAAGTCCATCGAGAAAAAGTGTGATTTCTTTTCTGTTTTGATGCATCCCAGATGATTTTGAGAAGGGTTCATATAAATGACGAGGATCATTAGCCATTCCGAGGCTAAGAGAAAATCTTGGTCGAGTTTGCACCGCAGTGCATTGTTGTACTTTTTTAGGCAAAATACATTCCCCTAAAATAGTCCCATAATGCACTGCAGTGCCAACTCGCCCCAGTTTTTTCTCAACCTTGGAATAGGGCCGTGGTCAGCAGAACTGTTCGCTGGCTCGAAGACTGATTATCATTTGAAGAGCTTCGTTTACATCTGGGTCTAATTCCCCCTAGAAAACAAGACAGCAAAAACGACTTTAGAAGACCATATTAAAGAAAAATTCATTAACATATTGATGAATGATATTTGTGTATCAATAACAATGGGTATTTGGAATTCGAAAATGAGAGATAACGAAGGCATTGAAGAAAAAGAATATCGACAAAGATGTCGACTTACACTTCTTTACCATTATTCTCTGTGCTTAAAAACGTCAGATTTGGGGAAATAAATAGGAGTTCTTCAGATATAAGAAACAACAATAACAACACAAGTTGAAAAAAGCTGCTCATTCCTCTTTTTCTTCGACGGAAGGCTGACGTCCTAAACGACAGCAGCAGGTGAAAATTTGAAATGTCCAGAATAATTCTTAACACCTCCCCTTAAAGTCATGCAAAAAAATACGATCCCCCCTAAGCAAGGCTCGTAGCTTCTTCCAAAAATCGTGCATCCCCCCCATTTTTCTAATAAAAATTTGCCCATCCCCCCTTTTTCCTACCAAAATTTTCCCGATCCCCCATGAATTTCACCTGCCCCCCTCTGCCATACGTTATAACGCAGCCTTATTCACTTGTGTTATTCATATCTAATTGTATCTTACCTGTACAGAACTAAGTAGATGAAGCCGATATAGACTAAGAGTTCTTTCGAATTCTGATACTTTTTCCTGTTAAGTCAAAACGGGAATTTGATTAATAACAATAAAGACCAGACATTGGGAGAGGATAAAAAGTCGCTATAAGATAGTACTTGTAAAAGCAGCGAGACCCAAAGTTTTTCTGTGCTCGTTACCTGGAAACAGCACATCCGGTTAACCGATTTACATTTGCGATACGTTCAAGGTAAAGTACCTATATTTAACGTCGGTAGTTCCTTCAGTTGAAATTCAACTGCTATCAATGGAAGCCGACGGTGCGCACTTTACCCCCTCTCGCCATCACTGTTCTGTCTTAAGAGTATTTAAAAGCTGAAGCTACACGCGATTAGAGAGAAGTCGAAACAGACCTGCAGGTCTTGAGAATCGAACCTTGGGCCTCTAAGTCCGAAAGGCGCGCATAAACCAACTTATCAGCTCCACGTGTAGAGATATTAGTCTTAATAATTACCTTCATTTTCTTTCGTAATCTCTTTACTTCAGATTCAAGGTATTTTTTGTGACTTGTGTCAGACCCCTTTTCAGCATCAGTTTTTTGCCTTGCTAAGCATTGTTGACAATTTTCAACAGTCTCTGTGATCTGAGAGAATAAAGCATCAATACAGACTTTGAATACTTCTTCTCTTTACCCCATGATGATGTACATGTAATGGCGGATCTAGGGGTGTTAGGGAGGGCGCATACCAACCTTTGTGAATTCAAGAAATTTATTCACGATGAAACTAAGTTCCAACTTTATCATCTTAGCGATCAATAATGCCCCCTTTTTAAAATCTTTGATCCGCTTGTGTGTAAGGAGGATAAGATCAGTCGACTCAAGGACTTGTGTTGGGAACAAGTACATATGATCAGTCGATTTAAGGAACAAGGAATTAAACAAGGTTCATCGAAAATAAGATTTTTAAAAGAGATAAAGGTCTTAGCATTTTAAACTCTCCTTAAAATCGTTGTAAAATTTTAGGGATACTTGATCAGTACTTGTAAGCGAATGGACCCATCTTAAAATGGTCTTCAATGCGTGGCTAACATGAAAATGCAAAAGAAATGCCACAAATTCCATCGTGAAAAAGTGTGATTTTTTTTGTATTTCCATGTTAGACTAACATCCACGAAACATTTGAGAAAGGTCCACTAATAATAATAATAATAATAATAATAATAATAATAATAATAATAATAATGATAATAATAATAATTTATTGAATTTATATAGCACAAATCTCAATTGGGGTATTTTCATTTGCGCTAATAAATAGATAAAAAGATAAATAGATAAATGTGTTGGAACGTTTGGGGATAAGAGAATTAAAAGCAAAAGGGATAAGTGATCGTCTCCTAAAGAAAGGCCTGATTAGATAATTAGCTGTATCATCTACCTTGATTTCTAATTCTTCATTTTTAATTTTTAGTTCTTCTATTTGCTCCGATAGACTGAATATCTCTTCTTCTGAAGAATCCTGTGCAGAGAAAACCAATAATGAAACAACAACAAACATGCAATAGTCTAAGAAAGGAAAGAAAGCTAATACAGGGATGAGAACGAACGAAGGGGAATTCATTATAGGAATCAAGGGAAATAAAACGAACGGCAGAAAGAAAGCCAGAAAAATGATAAGTAGAGAAAGGTAAAAATAAAATAAAATAAAATGATAAAATAAAATAAAATAAAATAAAATAAAATAAAATAAAATGAAATGAAATGAAATAAAATAAATCAAATTAAATGAAACTATGAAATGAAATAAAATGATTAAATTAAGCTAAATTGAATTTTTTTAAAATAAAAAAGAATGACACGACATTGGAAGACAAAAAAGTGAGTATTTATTCTCAAGAGCAAGAAATCAGAGGTTGAAGCAGAATAATGAATACTGAAAGGTTGAAAAATGCCTTGGAGTACTAATTGTAGAGCTAATTATTGCATCTGAGGCAAGAGGGATAATGAATAATGGAAAATGGAAAAGAATGTTGAAAACAAAAAACGAAAACAAAAACAAACAAAAGGTATGTTTTGAGATAGTAATCGAATTGTTTTGCAGACACCCCCGAAAGATGAAGGGAAAGTAGTGAAAACTCCTTCCTGTCCCCTCCTCCTTCGCTTCTTTTTTGCTTGATTTCAGTTCTCGCTCGTTCCAAATTTCAAAGTTCCCCCAAAACTCCGTTCGGCTGTAAGAACGCCTGCTTTGTAGGCTAATTTATCCTACGACTTTCAAACCGTCAATTCTCAATATCTGTATGGGGAAACACAAACCAACATATACCTTAAGTTGTTGATATACTTGTAGTGGTATAGACGACTCTTCTATCAAATCGTTATGGTTAATCTCTCTGCTTATTTGTTCCTGTCAACGAAAAGACATCTTTTTAAGCATTCCTCCTGGCTAATAGCACATGGTGGTAAGTGTTTGAGCAACATTTTAAGCAGATAGTGAGATTCAGGAAACGTTTTATTGAGACAAAGCTTTAGGGTGGCCATAAACCTGTTTCCTTTCTTTAAGTAATATAGTTACTTTTCTAAATGTTTGCTAATTATAGATAGATAAGGCCTTTTATCAAGTTATTGAAAGGCAGCAAACGGGATTTTCTCTCGACTGCCAATTAACTCCATGTTTAATAGCGTATTTTTCAAGTAGTAATCAAGCAGGAGCTTTCTTAGATTAACCGTTTTTGAAATTTTCTTTCGAGTGCTCTCAAAATTGGATTTCAACTCGCATATGGTTTCAGGGAATTTAATAAGGAGTTGCAATATAATTTACTGATTGTTTTAAAACGAACTCTTATCAAATGGCAAAATAGAGAAAGGCCGTGACGATGCTACTTATAGGCTTCTTTTTCCATTGGTCAATAGAGTGCCGGGTCTCACCTTTAGCTGTTGCTTGAGAGATTGGTTTTGTCTTTTTAACATCGAGATTTCATCATTGAGTGATGATAAGATATCTGGACTTGGTACTAAGAAGATAGAATAAGAACAATTGCAACGGCAGAAATGCAACAGCATGAACAAACGAATGAATAAATGGATGGATGGATGAACGGATGGATGGATAAATAAATGATAGAAAGAATGAATCATGAATGAACAAAGGGACAAACACAGAAATGATTGAACGAATATCGAATAAAAAGAGGAAAGGAGAAAAAACAAAAAAAAAAAACAACAAAAAACAGACTGATGAACAAAGGCCGGAGCGCACTGAAAAATACAAACGGAGTTGTTTTTTTTTTTTTCTACAAACGAAGTGATCTATATTTCAATAAAATGTATCCAACTAGCAATTAACAATGATAATAGAGATTTCCAACCTTTTTGCGGTGTTTTATCGGAGCTATTGATCTCATCAACTCCTATGGGAAAAAAATGGAAAGTAGTGCACAGTTCATCTTTTGTTTGCGTTGCTCCTAGTTGCATCTAGATCATGGCGCCGTTTAAAAAAACCGCGGGCTTGATAATCATCTACAGTAGAATAGAAATATGCCCAATTTCCAGCCGTGGTGGTTTCGCTGCGTCCGTAATCCTATCCCCCTGCGGATGTGGGTTGGGGTGGGGGTGGGGGTGGGGGTGGGGGGATGCTTGGAAACAAACGAACAAACGACAACCTCAAGGCTCGTTAAACCGAGTCTAATATAGACACTGTCTGAGTTGACCGCGTTCCCCGAAAGGAATCATGGTTCAACTATTTTTGGTAAGCCTTTTCCGAGCAGGGACATAAACGATGCAATGTATATTTCTCTTATCGATTGATTCTCTTGGCAGAATAATAGAAAATGCTAATCAAAATATAGATTAGTTAGTTGACCTTGACTTCGTTTTTGAAGGTCAACTCAGCTGGCTTGCCCAGTTTAGAAGCGCAGAGAAACTAGCTAGATTAGAAACGTAACTACGTCATCGGTATATTCGCTAACTCACCAGGGAGGTCTAAGTCATCGAGTTCGTCATCACTTAGTGAATTACGATTGTTTTCTTCTTTAGCCTTGAATGCAAATAAAAAATTAAACGATAAGGTTTTTGATGTTTAATATCGATGGTTTGTAAACTTCCTTTTCTGGTGCAAAGCATCAAAAAAAAAAAAAAAAAAACCTGATACGATTCCAATTGCATTTTTAAAGTCTCAATTTCTCTCTGAAAGAAGAGGAATATTACATTGGGATAACAGACCTTTCCTAATTCGCTCGAGTTTGGACTTGAATAATAAAAGAATCAAGTTCAGTCTCGACTCCTAACCATTGTTTCGTGATCATCCAAGCGAATTCGGGAAAGTTCCATTCATCCACAATGATGATTAGTAGACCTCTTTACCTTGGGCGTAATGTTTTCCCATTTCAGACCACATGTCATTCCCAAGAGTATCATTTCTTTGTTCAACAGTTACACATGAGAAGACACATGAATATGGAGACTCAAACAAAGAATTTAATTTCCAAGAGAATGACACTTGGTCTGAAATGAGAAAAACATTACAGTGTACGCCCAAGGTAAAGAGGTCTCTTATTCAATGTGTTTGGAGAACAAAGCAATATGCACTCGCGTGTGTATAGTGGAACATTTACCTCTGCATTCTGTTTCGCCCTTGTCTCCGTTACCAATTCTATTTTTAATTTCGATATCTAAAAGTTGAAAGGATGCTACTGATCAGTGAATGAAAGAAGATCAGCGAAGAGGCCAGACAGTCGGTCGGTCAGACGAACGGACGGACAGACAGACAGACAGTCGCACATAAATCAAGGAAACAAACTGAAATCATAATAACGAACCTGGGTTTCTAGTTCCTCTATTCTTCTTTCTTTCTTTTCTATGAGATCGTCATTATCCATGGAACCCTAAATGGTACAAAGTATAAACTACATTAACATCAACAACAGCACTGGAAAGGCGTTTTTCAATCTACACTCAGCTAGTCCAATCTACGTTGCATACAGCGTTTGCAGTTAGCATTGCTTTACAATTTTCCTGCACGTACAGAGTTAATTCGTGGACAATTAGCAACTCTTCGCCAAGAAAATTCTATACGAAGTATTAAAAAAATTATAATCTTATATTTTTTTAGTGGCTTTATGCTTCGTTTGCAATAGACGTCATAGCCGCCATGTTAGAAGAATTTGACAAAAGATTTTTCAATGAATTATTTTGTTTTATCTTCCAACATGGCGGACATCCCTTTTGTTATTGTGCTCTCTTGGGATTGATTGCTAACCAAGAATATACTCACGTTTATATGAATTATATCTGGAGGCAAAGGTTTTTTCTTGACAGAGTTTAGCTCGTCTTCTGTGATTCGTAGCTGAAAGGCAAATCAAGCCGGGTCAGACCCTGACACAAACGAGCACAAGACAAAGCTACCAGATGCAAATTCCTTTATAGAAATCCCAGCAAATATTTATGTTTTTATAAATGAATCTAATCAAGTATTAAACAAACAAAACACCTAGACATTGTCTGCTGTCTAACAGAATTTTGTAATTATCATAGTTTACAAGACTTTACTAGTCGGAAATTACGATAATAAAATACTCAAATTTCTTTACTAACGAGGAACGAATTTTATTGGACACACTGGGTTGGACAGAATTCCTAGATTTGAAAGTATAAAACCTATTAATAATATCATTGTTAAAACTCCAAAGAAATAATAATAATAATAAAATAAAATAAAGAATTAGAGTCCATATTTGTGTACTAATATGCCTTGAAAAAAAGTGCAGGAAATCATTTAAAAAATTCATCACTGTATTCTTATTTTAATTTTCGCCCCCGTTCATTCCTAATACTTCTTAGTTTGTCTAACATTTAGTTGTAGGGTCAATTGAGTGGCCGAGAGATCCAATATTTATACAAGCAAGTCATGGATGCTCGCCAAAGTACACTAGCGACCGACAAATCAAAGACTCTATGTAATGAAGGATTTAAAACCTCAAAACGATTACGAAATACACCATCCAAAAATATCATTATTAGATTGGACATCGGAGTTGTTAATCTAAATCAGTCAAGTTGCTTAAATTTGTCACGAACGGTTATAAGATTTCTAAGTGGAGAAGAAAAAGGTGTGGACGACAACCAAAGTTTACTACGCATGCGCTAGTTTTGTATGACGTCAGAGCATAAGGAGATGTGATATTAAAACCAAATATTGTACCTCAACATGGCTTGAGCATGTTAAAGTTCTTTGAAGTAAATCAATCAGGACACTTGACACTTGACTGTGATTGACTGACACGTCACCTGATCACTGACCGTCATATTGGATTGTAAGAGTGGACTCTTATGTCGACTCCCGGCTTTGAACCATAATCGTTAGAGCTAATGGCCCTAACAAACGCTCCAACATTTGACCCGATATTTGTTGAGCCAAATGCTAGGCCCTGCCTAAACGAGGAAACATGTTTTCTTAAATGTTTCCAAAAGGTGGCAAAACTGTTAGGGAACATCGGGAAACATGTTTACTCAATATCGGTTAGCGCATGCGCACTTTCAGGATAGAGCTAGCGTTGCTAAGTAACGGACTTTTAGCATGTTGACTTTCGTGACTAAACGAGGAAACATTTGGAAACATTGTTTCCATGCGTCTTAGAAGTATGAAATGTTTCTGCCGCACAGCAGAAACATTTTTGCGTCTTGGAAGCAAAATTTGTTGCACGTAGCAATGTTTCGCATGTAGCTAAACTTGGAAACATCGGGGAACATGCGCGCGGGAAAACATGTTTCTAGAAACTTGTTTCCTCGTTTAGCCAGGTCCTTAGGACTGTTTGTCTTGGTCTGTCAACAATGTTGGGTCCGAATGTCGTTTAAATGTTGGGCCATTTGTCGGGGCCTTAAATACTTTTTTTAGGCGCTCAGACAAATTTGAGCTTTTCCCCCAGAATTCTGCAACTCGCACAACTTCAAGCAATCGAGGTTTTTGGTTTCCATCATTCAAAACGTTCCCGACTGCGTTTGACTAACACGTGATCGTGACCGCCATATTGGTTTGTAAGTAGTACTAGACGAGCAGAAATAGTCCCCTTCACAGTTTAAATAAAGGTAGCCGTGCCTTTACATCGAAGCGAGACGAACGGTGAACATGCAATGATAGAGACAGGTGAATAATTGATGAAGTTGTTAAAAAAAGGTCTCTATCATTGCAAGCTAACCGTTCGTCTCGCTTTCGATGCAAAGGCACGGCTACCTTTCAAGATCATCACATGCGTTTTCTTACATATCATACTATTTTAACAATATCAAAATACTGTTTTGTGTGCGTTCTTACTCTTTCGATTGTTTTCTGATGTTGTACCCTCAACTTGGTGAGTTCCTGGTTCAGCATTTCATTTTCTTCCTCGAGCTCCTGCGATAGAAAACAGAATGCCGTAAGTTAGAAAACTGTAATAGGTCATTGCGCATACATGCACGTTAATAAAGTAATTGCATTGTAATGATAGAAGGGTAAATTTTCCACCACGAAAAGATGAAAAAACTTACTGACGTTTCGGACGCTAGTCCTTCGTCGGAGGACTAAGTTTTTTCATCTTTTCACGGTGTATAATTTATTCTTTTATCATTACTGTTTCATTAGAAACACCGACGCAGCTCACACTAGTTTTTAGCTAGTTATTTCTTCTAATTCAGTGTATTGTATTGGGGTGGTAGAACCAAAACATATGAAACTTAGGGTCTGTGCGGCTCCAAAAATCCATATTCATAATATTCAAAAACGATTAAACACTTTCAGTTTTTAGTGTAGGAAAATCGTGTGCTGTGTTTTGTGTAACAACTATTTAGATTTAGCGGATTTCAACACTGACTTACCTTGATATCAATTGTCAAATCTCTCTGCATTGTAAGCGATGACATCGTAGTTGAGGCTTTGGAGGAGAATGAGTCCTGCAAGGGATCATAAATGGGTAAATCTGTTGATGATGAAACGTAATCAGAACAAAAGCTAACGGGTTATCGCGACGGTCGCCAACCAAAAGGGACAAGAAGCCAAACAAATGAATTTACCTGAAGTGATACTCGTTCGCTGCCTACAGAGCTGACCATTTTCTACGAAAAAATAATAATTCATACTTGTCATATTCGTGTAAATTTAAAAACTACATATTCCAGCTTATCTTACGGTCAGGGATGCCGTTTCATTGTGTTTAGACGTGAGTGAAGAATGCGGCACAAGCCAATTGCACGGGATTACTGAAGATCATTGACATACAGTGAGAACTCTATAAACGTTTCTTCCCCTGCATAAATACTGTAAATCAAACCTGTATTCAATGGACAACCATTATTAAGCAGACACCAGGCAAGGTCCTGAAGGTGTCAGCCGCTTAGTACCATACTGTTTACTGAGACGCCGCCAAGGCTGAGCGCAGGCAAATACAACTTCATGTTTTGCGCACTGCACGTGTGAATATCCAGATAAAATCTGTTCTATACCGGGGCTACATGCGTCTAGTAAAACCAGTCAAAATCTTTCGTTTTTTCTTTGTTTGAGTTGCAACCATATTTGCGTATGATTTTAGTTATCGGAAGCAAAAACTAATACTGATGAGGATGACACGTAGTCCGTTATGAGAAAACATAAAGCAATAGGGGCCAAAAAGTGGCCAAGAACTGTGATAGTGCTAAAAACGGCATGTTGAAACCTCAGGGATAGATCTAAGGGAGGGGTGCAAGGGGAGCGCACACCTCCCCCCTAGATGAGCTAATATCTACTGCATTATTGGTGTTTGAGTTTGTAAGCAAAGCGTGCACCTCGTCCTAACCCCCCCTCAGAAAAAATCCTGCATCTCCCTTGCAATCTTTCGATTTGATCACTTACCGGGGATATGTTTCTGCTGTTATTATGATTTGTCATTACTGAAGTGTCATCTTCCTCTTCATGGCTGTTAAACGCCAAGACCAGCTCACCCTGGTGATATCGAACACGAAAATATTGAAATAAGAGGCGTAAAGACACGGAATCACGGTGCATATGTTTCAAAAAACATGATGTTGCACCGTGTGTCCATCCACATTTGCCGCAGTGGGTGAGTACAACATTTCACGCATAGTTGCAGAAGTAAAATCAAGATATATTTTGAAACGACGCGTAAGTTGAATAGCTAAAAGAAGACATACGTTTGAGATTTCCTCCTTTTCTTCTTCTTTTTCCTCTTCATTATCATCTCCTATAAATAAAAGTAAATTAATAAATGACCAAAACTCGCTGAATTTTGAACTACGATTTCTTTTGTTGATTCTAATGGTCGAAGTTTGTGCATCGAAACAATCTGGCACCTTTTATAATGAAAACTATTCAGTACATAGATTATTGTCTTGAATAATTTTCCAACAAATTCATCAATACCAAATTAGCCGAAACCTCAGGATAGATTACTTTACCTGCGTCCCATGTGGCCACTGTCGGAGCGTTTCTAATAGCAGTAATGATATCCTTATAACCAATGATTCGGGCATAGTCTTCAGCTAAAGTGAAATAATAAGGATTGTGCTATTGATGGGTTGCAAGCATTCTCAAGAGAGTTAAAAGACATAAACATGGCGGCCATCTTAGAGCAGTTAACAATGGATGCTAATGAGAAATCTTTTGTTAAATGACACCAACATGGCCACGATGACGTAACGTGCAATCGAAAACATTAACATGTCACCTAAAACCAAATAGTTACCTCTGGGTTCAAACTAATATACGTGTCTGTAATAACGGCCCTTCGGGGTCTGTCCTTATAATAAGACGACACAAATGTCACTGCCTGCGTGTGTCCGCTAAGGCCCCGTCCACACTATGCCGGATAAATTTGAATGTCCGAATTTTTATTTATTCGGTTACCGTAGGAATACCGTCCACACTATTCCGGGCGAATCCTGAACAATTCTTCACCAAAAACGAATTTTTTCGAATACGGTCTCCAGAGTTGAACAATTCGAAAACGCCGGCTAGCCGTATTAGTGTGGACAAAGAACATTTCGTATCCGATATTTTTCGAATACGATGACGTCATGATTGTCATGGGAACATGGCGGGAAGGCTAAAAATTCACCGTGGGCTCAATTTCAGCTTCGATGCGCATGCTCAGATGTGCAATGAAGCGTTTTTGCCGCCTCTGATTGGACTATTGTGGACGCGAAACATTTTATCCGTTTTCATGTGTGGACGGAAAACTTTTTTTCGGTTTTGGTGTGAAAGTTGAGGATTCAAAATTATCCGGCATAGTTTGGACGGGGCTTAAATCGAGGTTCGTTTTACAGTAAATATACTGTAGTATCTTATAAGGGAAAAAGGTTTTTGGAAAAAAGGTTTGGATATGACATTAGTAATACAGCAAAAGTTCTTTAAATGAATGAAGTCTGAGTTTTTTTTGTTTTTTTGTTTTTGCTTTTTGCCATTCAGTAATAGTCATGTGATTATTTCCTGCAAATGGTCCATTCATAATCATACTACAATGTTCCCACCTGTGTGGCCATTGCTATCCTGTAGATTGGAATTGGCTCCTCTTTTCAGCAGCAGGTCTACACTCTTTTCATGGCCAAGAAGGCTGGCATACATCAAGGCAGTCCTAATATAGAGAAAGCACCAAAGAAAGTTTATTATGCATGTACATTACTTACTTCCTAAGGAGCTCCAAATTATTTATAACACAACTAATAAAGAACGTGTGCAGTGATTGGCTAACAATATTGTCCTCATCTAAGAAAATATCGTGATGACTGTGTGTCAAGATAAATGTCATGTGTTGTGAAGGGATTGCATAGCGAGACAAACGTTTCAGAAGATCACTTTTAAAATTAAGCCTGCCCATAAATTGAGAAACTAAGGGAAATTTACTTTTTGGAGTTGTCTGTTATGTTGACTTTTGCTCCTTTGTCCAGCAAGAGTTTCACCACATCTTCCTTGCCACTTTGTATTCCCATAAGCAAAGGTGTTCTGCCATCCTACAATGATGAAAAAACTGGATTTGACTTAAAGCTGTGATGCTTTAATGATCTATCATTCTTGTTTCATTCCTTTTACTCCTCACATATTCCTTCCTTCCTTTTTATACCTTCTTTTCTTTCATTATTCTTTTCTTCCATCTTCCATCTCTTACTCCTTCTCTTTCATCTCTATTCTTTGCTTTTTTTCATTCTACCATTTGCTTCTTTCTTTCTTTTTCTTTCTTTTTTGTTTGTTTGTTTGTTTCTTCCTTTCTTCCTTCCTTCCTTCTTTCCCTCTCTTCCCTTTTCCATTCTCCTTTATAAAAGTTTCAACAACCAAGCAAGCAAAATATTGACAAATTATTCATTGTAATTACCTTATCTCTAACATCAATATATTTATCATTCTCAAGCAGACGATTTACACAGTCATAATGGCCCTTGGCAGCTGAAATAGCAATATAGTAAAACATCTTTATCACACAAATATGTAAGTAGAATTAACAATGATTTGGCAAATCACTTTAATGATATCTATTATCTAGCTTGGATAATACGCACACTCTGATTGATCAAGAACTGTGCTTTATTAGTAAACAAAGCACAGCTCTTTTACTTGGTTTAATAGTAAAGCACTAAGTGCTGACCGGCTCACTTAAGTAGTGTTAGAAGCAATCACTTCTCGATCTTTACACTTCTTCCATGCTTACTTCACTTCTTGTGTGCTTTATTACTGAATGAAGGATGCCAAGCTGTTTTATTATTTAATCAAAGGCCAACTCACTTCCACCCTGATGGAACCACAGAGTTCCAATGGTTTTCATGGCCATACCTGCATAATGTAAGGCTGTTTTCTTGTGATAATCTTGAAAGCCAATGGTGTCACTGTTGTACTCCAGGATCTTCTCTATGCATTCTACTGATCCCTGTTTAGCAGCCAAACCCAAGGCAATACAACCTAGATGTACATGCCATTCCATACCCATGTTACATTATTTGATGTACAGTATATATAATTAATGCATGCTAAAATCAATTATTGTACAAAAACATTAATAAGTCTCTTCTGATGGCTAAGAGTGGCATACACTGTATATGTAGCAGAGCCTCTCTCACTCATGTAATTTTTTGTTGAAAGTTTTTAAGGAAACCTAAGACCATGATTCACTGGAGTGACAGATGCTCTACCCCCTTTTAGTTCGAAATCTGATATAGGTTTGGAATGCATTTTTTAATACCTTTTTTGTCCAAAATATTATAATCCCAGGATGCAGGAAATAGCATTTTTCTGAAAAACTTAATTTAAGAATTTAAGAGCATGCCCCAAGACATCCACTACAGGGGCGGATCCAGGAACTTGTTCAGGGAGGGGTGCACTGCACAAAGTTAACCCAGGGAGGGGTGCACCCCTTAGAATCAAAGGGAAAAAATGTTATTTTGCATTGGTTATCTTGGAAGTAGGGGCACAGAGTTGAACCAGGGAGGGGTGCGCACCCCCTGCACCCCTCACTTGGATCCACCACTGCACTGGTTTCACTTTGCCTAGTCAGCAGCGATGTTTGTCTAACATGGTATTTATCTGGGTCCCCTTTTCCTCAGGTTCTGGAATCTGCCCCTGTCTCTGGACTGGAACTTACAGTACCATAACAATGACTGGCTTACAACAGACAAAAATACACATTTCATATACTCAGCAATCCCTATACATGTCCGTACTTGCACCAAGAGGGGCTTGCTGACTCACTGGGAGACCCGGGGGGGGGGGGGGGGGTACTCCCCTATATTTGCTATACTGGTATGTGCCGCCAAACAGGGTATGGTTTTCAGCGATTCTACTCTGGAACAGGGTATATAAAATCGCGCTTGCTCTGGAACAGGGTATATGAAATCACCCTCCTCCTCTTTAGAACAGCGTATCCATTTTCGCAATACCGGAACAGGTTAAGATTTTCAGTGATCTCGCTCTGGAACAGGGTATGAATTTCAGCGATTTTCCTCTGGAACAGGGTCAGGGTTCAAAGATGAGAATCATCCAGTTGATAAATTTTTATTGAAAAGTCTAATAGAAATGTATGATAATTCTCAATAAAAAGCTCCTGTTCTGGTATCGTGGCCAGTCAAAGCCCCTTAAATTTGGATATGCATGCAACCTTGAGAAAACAGTCTAATATAGCATTCTCCCCAGCAATGATACACGTACACTATATAAACTGGAGTTTCCATAGAAGACGTACCTGATCTATCTACAATGGAGAGATCTGGATTTTCCTTCAGCATGATTTCTAAACATTCTACATTTCCCTTTTCACATGCTGTATGTAATCTGGAATGAAAAATATGCAAAAAGTTCTTGGCCTTGTATGCAAAGTATGGCTAAATATATTCAAGGCCGGTCATTGGACAATGTACAACCAGATTTGAGAATTGTCAGGTCAAATCTTTTCCTTGTTGGTCATTTTTACCAGTAACATTGCGAGCCAGAAATGAGGTATGACTAATCGTGCTAAAATACTAAATTTGGCTCAGGTCATCATGACTGGCAACTGATCGGACCAGCCATAATTTTTAAAGAAGTTTGCAGTCAACTAGGACTGTTATTTTGAGAGAGCCTTGCAATGGCCAAAAATGATTTCCATCGAATATCAGACCATCACCAAACTTTAACTTAAAAGTCATCAGGAATGTAGATAGCATCTCCAACTTATTGACCAAAACCTAAGACTTTTAAATTGGCATTTGCATTATAGAATGTTTACAATTTTAGAAATAATGATATTTGATATGACTAATGATAAATACAAGTACGATCCAATAACAAATCTATGATGCATTGTTTCACTATTAAAAGAAAATATGACAAAAACCATAGAAAACAAATGGATTTGCCAATAGAACAAATTAGTTAATTTTGATATTTTTGATAATGATTTAATTTACTTACGCCGTAGTTCCATTTGGGCTTAGTTTAATAACTGATACAGGTTTCTTTGCAATAGTTGCTCTAAAACAATAATGTAAAGAAACAACAAACCAAACATTATATCAATGAAATGCCATATTTCTCTTTATTTTTGATATCCAATTGAGATAACAATTATTATTACAGCACAACGAGCAAAAGTATGAATACATGTATTTGCATACTTCTTTCCAAACAAGCATACTGTAACTGACAAATCTTATTTGGTAAAACGAGCCAGCTTCACATCAAAATATGTGTCGGTTTAATGTGCAGAATCTGTGCATAGAAGTAGGCAAATAGATTAAAATGAGTTGATACTTTTGCACATTGTGCTGTTAGAGAATGGATTTAAACATCCTAATTTTTGACACAAAATAAAAATATACTTATTATGCAAATAAAAAATGAAAAGTTTAACTAATTACCTGAGTCTGACGACATCATTTTGATGAACACATTCCATCAATCTTTCATCATATTTGCTCCATTCCAATGATGAATCCACATGCAAGTTGGTCTGAAAATAAAAAATGTTGGTGCAAAAATAAAATATATATTTCATCATATTTGTCCCATCCCAATGATGAATCCACATTCAAGTTGGTCTGAAGTCAAAAAAAAAAAAAAAAAAAAAAAAAAGGTAAGGAGCTCCTCCCCCTAAATTTAAAATAATGCCAACACATGTTTGCTTACAAACACTTGAAGCTTAATATTGGTTGACCCCACAGCAGATTGACCAATATTATTAGGAAAGAGATTTATTCAGACATATGGAACAAGCTCTAACAGATGTACTTCATGCCCAGGGGTATTTTTTCTGGGTGCGAGAAACTAGCAACAGAATTTTACCCTGGGTTACGAGGATGTATATATATATATATTTGTATGGGACATCCCATTGAGGAATGCATACTTTGCAGATATTGGAGTAAATTAGTGCAAAAAAATATGTTGAAAACTCACTAACTCACTATCATAACTGTCAGTTTTGACATTTGCCAATCAGTCTTTAAAAAGATTGATTGACGTTTGCTGTGAGATATTTTTTCTGGGCTTGAGGCCTTGAGGAACGAGCGACAGAATTTTATCCTGGGTTATAATTAAAGATTATGTATATTTGTATGGGACTTCCCATTGAGGAATGCATACTTTGCAGATATTGGTGTAAATTGGTGCAAAAAATATGTTGAAAACTCACTATCATAACTGTCAGTTTTGACATTTGTCAATCGATCTTTAAAAAGATTGATTGACGTTTGCTGTGGGACAAATATCATAATCTTATGTTCTAGTTTGTATGTGATTTACAAAACACAAATTTGGTTGGTAGGAAATGTTGGTATTTATATAACGTATAGCATTTTTCTAAATCAAAATACCTCGCCATCTGAATGAAATATTTGATAGTAAGATTCTGCAATTCTACTTAATTATGAACAATTATGGATAACTTTTTTAAAAATTTTATATTTGAAAAAAGGAATTAAGCTAATAAACTTATTCATGATGCTGAACAATAACATAGCGTCTGTCTGTATTCTGTCAAACGCCTTCATCGACCTTCACCACTCTTGTAGTATTATTTGATTAAGACTTAAAACGACAGGTCTCTAACGTTTATAGGACAAATACCCTACAGACTCATCCAAAACTTCACAAATCTTATTTTGTAGTTTTTTTACTCATTTCCTGGCTAGCGTTGCAGGGCTAGTTTTATGAGTTTTAACACGTTACAACTGTTAATAAATTTATAATGATATAGCGTTGTTCTAATTAAAAACGAAGATTTCAAACGAGTTAAATCGGGTTTTTACTCAACATACATCAATATTCTTCTCACCTGTGAGCTTCTTTTAACCAATTTTCCTTTAATTTTCTTCATCTTCCTCACAATCTTTAGGTAATTGGTGTAAATTCAAGGCCCTCAAAGTTGAAGTTCGAGAACGAACGATCGATCAAGAGATAGTAGAAGATCATCCACAAATTTGATTCGCTGCAATTCCATTCTCACTCCTCTATATTGTAATTATTGGCTCAGTCAATAATCAGTTTGTAGTTAATTATGATTAAGTTTTCTAGATCTAATGGCGTAATTCTTCCAATTTTATAATAATGAGCTTCGTTGCTACCATCGGTATTCAACATATCCAAGACAATACTACTACCAAGCGGAGAGGGGAGGGGAAGAATGAACTAACACAGGAAGACCATTCGCTGACCGCAATTTTTAAAAATAATGTTATATATATATTTTTTGTTTCTTCAGAGCCCCCACTTTTTGCGCCAAAAATAAAAATACAAATAAAAAACGTTTACTATCTTTTTATAGCTGTTCAGTACAATGGCCCCGCTGCTGCTCCAGGACAAACTACAGGCTCAGCTGCTGCTCCAGGACAAGGTACGTAGACTAACAGGATCAGCTGCTGCTCCACTAGCTACAGGTCCCGTTATAGCTCAGGTTCCATGACAAGAAAACTTGAGGTATTGTTGCATTCCATGTTAGGAATTTCGTCATTTTTGCAGTATTTCGTAGTTGTTGTGTATTCCGCTCTGCAATGTTTACCGAGTACTGTTGTTTTATGTTATGTCACCTACTACTGTAGTTTAGTTTGTATAAATAACACCTAAAACTCTGCTAAGTTTTCATTCGGTTAGGCTAGGCTGTCATTCGATGGGGCTGAATTTAAGTGTTTTTTTTCTCTTTGTTTTCTTGTAGAAATGTTTATTGTGTACTGGAGTTGTTCTTAATATTATGGTGAATGGACAGTTGATTGGATATGAATGTCAATGTTATGCAAATGGGAAGCGAGGAAAAACTTGTTTTTTAAATGAAAATGAAATGAAAGTGAAATGGAAAAGGAAATGAAATGGAAAGAAAATAGAATTTTACAACAACAACAACAACAACGACAACAACAACAAAAAAAAAGAAAAAAAGAAAGAAAGAAAGAAAGAAATGAGAATGAAATGAAATTGAAATGAACATGGAAATGAAAATGGAGATGAAAATGAAAATGAATAGCGTTTCGCTAACGAACTGTACGTACCTCCCTAACACAGGTGTCAAGAGGCGTACCACAGGGCTCCATCTTAGGGCCAACGTTATTTAATAAACGACCTGGCTTATGCCATTAAACAAAGCAGAATTATCAACTAATGCAGATGACACTACAATCTACTTTTCCAGTAAGCATGGATCCGATGTTGAAATTATTTTGAACTCGGATCTTAACAAGGCTACTTCATGGTTTACCCAAAATGGAATGAAGCCTAAATCAGACAAATATCAAGCTATGGTGCTAGGGAAAATTGAGAACGATCTTCACTTTGAAACAGCAGATGAAAGTATTAAAATCACAGACCAAACAAAGCTTTTGGGAGTCTTACTTGACAAATAAGCTAAAATTTGATGCGCATATTTCAAGTATATGTTGGAAAGTGAGTGCTCAAATCAATGCACTCAATAGACTGAAGAATATCCTGCCAATTAAGACAAAGGAATCATTATATCGTTCATTTGTATAACTGTAATTTCATTATTGCAGTCAAGTTTGGCACCATCAGCGGAAAAAGAAATACAAAGGAATTAGAGGAAGTCAACGAAAGGGCTCTGCGTTATGTATATAAGAATAAGCAAGCGTCATATCAGGAACTACTAAAGAAAATTAAATAATCATCTCTAGAGACCCGCATAATTCAGGACATGTTATTTACAATTAGTAACAGTATATCTAACATGGCGCCTTCAGCAATAAGTAATCTTATCAATATACGTGTTTCAAAGTATAATATTTAACAAGAGATAAAATTCTAACTTTACCTAAGGTAAATACGACTAAATATGGTCTCAGATCCTGGAAATACTTTGCAGCCAAAAAGTGGAATGAATTATCGAACGATATTAGAAATAACGCAGGAACGAAAGGAATTATAAAAAGTATAAGATCTATAACTAATTTTAATTATACAGCTTCTCATTAATCCCATATAGGTAACTGTCCAATTATTTTCTTAATTGGACAGGTCTTGTTGATATGGGATTAACTAGGCAGCTATATAATTAATAGGTAATGGGATTTCATGCTCCCCAATCAAGAAATAATTAGACTCGAAAAATTCCTCTGACTGCCAAATTGGACTCGGCCTACGGCCTCATCCAATTTTGTCAGTCCTCGGAATTTTCCTCGTCCAATTATTTCTTAATTGGACAGCATGGAGTCCTATTACATATGCTAATTGACGAGCCTGCTTCTCTAACTATTTTTGTACTTTTTCTCTTTAGTTGTAGGGATGGTTATTAGATTTCTGGGATTAATTTGATTGGGTTAGAAATAGCTAGGGTTTGGAGTTGTGGGAGGGGTTGAGAGATATTGTATGTATCTGCGTGCGTGCGCGCTGGAGTTTTACCGACCGTGTGCTTGCACGCATATATTTATATATATACAATGACGTATTTCATATCCAATATTTCATCTATTTATTTATTTCTATATATTTTGTTTTTGCATATATTGATTATAATCTTCTTTTAATTGTATATTCTATATTTGTATTTTTGTCCAATTTTATTATTATTATTAATATTAGGTGGAATACCTGTAAACTAGCTTCTTTTAGCTAAGTGTATTTTTCCACGTTAAATAAAGTATGTATGTATGTATGTATGTATTGGTACAGCTAACTAAATCAGAGATTCAATCTAAAGTCGTTTTTATCCTTGGGAGAGTTAAAAAGGAATCCTTTATTAAGGCAAAGGCTATAAATGAATGTCTGAGTGAATGTGGAAGGTAAAGGATAACAAGTTGACTGCCTGTATTTAATTAAGTAATCCTATTCTTTTTACTTTTTACAAGAATTAAAGTTATTATTATTATTATTTATTATTATTATTATTATTTATTATTATTATTATTATTTGTTATTATTATTATTATTATTATTATTATTATTATTATCGACCTTAATTGACGTGAGCGTATGTCACCCCAATGCCGAATCGTTCCGTGAACTAGAACCACAACAGATATATCGACTACATGAAAACGAGAAAAAGCGCCAATACTCAAGGAGAGTTATAGACATCGAGCATGGCTCATTTACACCATTGGTATTTACGTCTACAGGGGGGATGGGTAACGAGTGCCACGCATATCATAGTCATTTGGCCGACAAGATATCACACAAGAAAGGAGAACAATACGCAAAAACAATCTCGTGGATTCGTGCCAGAACATCATTTGCTCTTCCGCGTTCTGCCCTTGTATGTTTGAGAGGTTCAAGAACAAAAAGGCGAACTCCTTATGATGTACATAACTGTGATATTGACATTGACACTGTCCAAGGAGCCATTAAGTCTTCTACTTAGATTAACTTTTAAATATATTAATTAAAAAAAAAAAAAAAAAAAAAAAAAAACCACTTTAATTATTTTTTATATTTTACAAATATGTTTTTATCGATAAATAAGTAATTTGTACATAAATTTGTTATTTTATATTCATAATCTCTTTATTAACGTTATTATAAATTTATTATTATTATTATTATTATCATTATTTTTATTTTTATTTTTATTTTTATTATTATCATTATTATTATTCAAAAAAGATTTTCATTTTCATTAAGCTAGGTTAGGTTAGATATTCATTATTATTAGGCTATGAGAATAGCTAACAAACAGGAAATGCGTTGCTTAGCGAGGCCAAGGGCGCTAGGACAGACGGGTTGGGTTGTATTTCGGTGTATTTGTTACACTTATTCGTAGATACTAAATAGAGTTCACTGATATGTGTTTGTTTCTAAAAAATACTTTAAATAGAGCTCTCTTATCTTAAAAGTAAACGTCCTTTCCAACCAACGGTCTTTTTGCCGGTTAGGCAGCCGTACGCTCTGATTATTTACCGTTGCACTATCCGTGCCAAGCAGCGCCGGCGTCGCTTCGTATACTCACTAATAGTGCAATTTTCGTATGACCGTGAAAAGTTCACGGCACGAACACAGTCGTGACACAGCAAGGGATACGCCAGACCAATCACATTGCACGACACTACTCTCCATCCAATCAAATACCCGGAACACGGCATAAACACGGCGCGGACACGGTCACGGCAAGGTCACGGCAATGCAAAACCAATCATATTGCGCGTGAAAAAAAATCAGCCAATTAAAATTCTAGAAAGCATCACCGTCACGGCACGTCACGCTTACGGCACTGAGCTTTTCACAGTCATACGAAAACTGCTCTGAGTGAAAAAACATACAAACCAATCCGTCTGTCCTAGAGCCCTTGAGTAGGCAACTAAATCGCTTATTGAAATATAAAATTACATTTTGTCTGAAAGACACAATTTCTTGTCAAAATGTTAGGAAAAGGTTGGTAGCAAGAAAAAAGAAATTTTCTCTATGCTATATAAACAAGAGAATATGAAATAGTTCGTTTTCTCTTGATATAAATCATTAGTTAGACCAATTTTAGAATACGCGTGTCCAGTATGGGCACCGCATTTAGTAAAAGACGTTTTAGCTTTTGAAAAAATACAACGTAGAGCATCGAGAATCGCTCTCGGTCAAAAACCTCGCGAGATGTCTTATGAAGATCGATGTGAAATAAACTTGACTGACTTGACTTGACTTGCAATACTCTTGAATATAGAAGGGAGTATCTGTCGTTAATAGAATGTTATAAGATAGTGTTTGCATGGGTTTAATGGTCTAGATTTTAATCACTACTTTGAGTATTGTAAAAGTAATAGCACTAGAATAAATCATCAGTATAAGATCCAAGGGAAATCAGCAAGAGTCAACTGCTTTAAGTACTCTTTCTTCGTAAGGATTATAAAGCCTTGGAACAATCTATCAAATCATGCATTACAAGAGAAATTAGATAGAAACGTTTAAAAACATTTATGAATATCTATTAATCTGTTAAGTATAATTATGTATTCATTTTTTTATAATGATCATTTAATATATCATGATAATTAGTACAAATTAAATATTATTAGTAAAAATACGCAGGTGATTATAGAAAATCTCGCGCGCTGATTGGTCAAGAAACTCACACTATCACACGATAATCACCACGATCGAAAATCCAAAATGGCGGCTAGCTGCTTTGTTGCTGTTAACGGAAAAAAATGTCTTTTATCTTCTTTTTTTTTTCTTTTTTTGAAAGAATCACCTGCGTATTTATACTGAAACAATTATTTGCCTCAGGCTCAGTGATTATTGGGGAATATTTACCTTGCCGCTCGAAGACTCGCGCCTCGGTAAATATTATTATTATTATTATTATAATTATTATCATTATTATTATTATTACTAATGTAGATTTTTTATCATTATTATACATCTTTTTATTTATTTAGGGGACCTTCTATAGGGCTAACCTCATGGTCTTCCTTTTTAAATTCTCTTTTTTTATTTCGTTTTCTTTTGAAATTGAATTTGAATAAAGTATTATTTTTTTATCTTTATATACAATTTGCTTCAATTTTGCTTACAATTTTGCTTGCTTTAGTTTACCGAGCCCATGGGCCTTGGGAAAACAAGAATATATTTACAATACAAGGTATAATTAAAATGAAAAATAAAATAAATCAACTAAAAGGGAAAAAAGAAATCAAGTAATCATGAGAGTTTTTCTAATGATGGGTGCAGTTCCAAGGAGAGCAATCTTCTGTACTTCTGTGATAGAGATGTCCCCTTTTAAATGGTTGACATATTTTTCTAGTCCTTTGTGAATTAACCCCAGTGCCCCTATGACAATAGGTATGGTTTTTGTTTGCATACCTCACATTTTTTAATTTTTATTTCTAGATCTTTGAACTTTGAAAATTTTCTACTTGTTTTAGGGGCACATTTCGTTCTGCTGGGATTGACACGTCTATCAAGGAACATCGTTTCTCTACTTTGTTCTTCACTATGATGTCGGGTCTATTAGCTGTGATGGTTCTGTCCATATGTACTTGCATGTCCCATAGGATTGTTGCTGTGTCGTTGTCCATTACTTTTTCAGGTTCATGTTCATACCTTTTTATGCAGACAGTAAATCCATATCGCTTGCACAGTTTCTAATGAACATATTTTCCAACTTTGTTGTGTCTTTCTATGTATTCCTTCTTTGCAAGAACAGGACATCCAGATATGACGTGGTCGATAGTCTCGTCGTGATCACCGCAGATTCTGCATTTAGTATTAACATCTTTTCCCATGATCTTATTGTCGTAATACCTTGTGGGCAGCTTCTGGTCTTGTGCTGCTATAATAAGCCCCTCTGTCTCTGACTTCAAATCTGTTCCTTTTAACCAACTGTGTGTTCTCTGTTTGTCGACATCTGCTTTGTTGACTTGCCTGATGTACTGGTCATGAAGGGGATTAGACTTCCATTTTTCACATTGTTTCATTTGCAGATGATCTTTGTAGGTGCTCTTTATCCTTTTTGTTTTCCCAATTATGGAAACGTCGATTTTGCTTGGTAGAGATTCATTTAGCACATCTATTTCGCCACATTCGGTCTTGAATCTTTTACTTTCTTTGTGTATGGAGTACATCTTTTTGTTGTTCTCATGCTTAGAGACTAGGCGCACTAGGCAATCCTTTTTTCTTTCTTTCTGTTTTCTATTTTCTTTTCTTTTTTTTCTTTTTTTTCTTTCTTTCTTTCTTTCTTTTTTCTCCTTTATTTTCCTTTTTTTTACGAAGCAATCCTTGTTTTCTTTTAAGTACATGTCCAGACCAATAGTTGAGATCTTAATGTATGAGTTTTCTATCTGGACAAGTCCTCTAACTCCCTCTCTTCTCTTGACATATAATCTCTCAACATCCGCTTTAGGATGATGCATGCGGTTCATTGTTAGGAATTTCCTCTCCTTTGCGTCTAATCTTTTGATTTCACTTAACTTCCATTTGATGATGTTGAAACTGTATGATACTACAGGTACTGCTAAGGTGTTGATAGCCTGGATCTTATTGGCTGCGTTCAACACACTCTGTAGTACCAATCGGAGTCTTCGATAGTACTCTTTTCTCACCTTTTCTTTCATATTTGAATGCTGTATTCCATCACTTTCATCGATGCCTAGGTACTTGTAGGTTTTCTCTTGGTCAAGTTCTTTAATGACTGTGTCAATATCAATTTGAATGTTCGATTTCTTTGTTAGTTTACCTTTCTTGAAAGTAGCTTTGACACATTTGGCGAGACCAAATTTCATGTTGATGTCGTTATTGAAGTTTGGCACAATGTGGAGAAGTGTTTCAAGATGGCAATACTTCGTCTTTACCCTTTTCACTTTGATTCTAATGGTGAAAGTGAGTTGACCTTGAGGATGTATAAAATTCAATATAGGTGGCACATAATGTCCATTCGCCGGGTTTGCTAGTAGTTTTGCTTTGGAATCAAGCGGGATCCCTGTGGTTTGTACACGGGCGCCCGTAGGTACGTAAGGACGGACAGAAATGACGTAGTAGTCAAGCCATGAAAAATGAACTCGATGGGTTACCATTTTTCTTAAGTATGGTGCTCCACTTCTACTATTACTTTATTTCGAACGCTTATTTTGCGTACGGCATTTCTAAACTTACTACTTCGCCTCTCAAATTGGCCGAAAAGACTCAGCCACACTTGACATGATCGAATATATCATTTGTAGGTTTTTTGCTGGTAATGACAGTGATTGAACTAGGGAAGCAAAGAATATATGCGAATAAACTCGGCTGTTTTATCCGCTTCAGTATATTCTCGGTTTTTGATAGTTTACGATATCATGTTCAACTTTATCTAGTAGTTATCGTTATTGTGTTTATTAGCCACGTTCAAGTCTATTTTACTGTGACTTTTGGCCTAATAATATTTTCCTTTTTTGACAACATTTCCTTGCGTACATTGCGTACACAAAAGAGATAACTAGCTAAAAACAAGTGTGAGCTGCGTCGGTGTTTCTAATGAAACAGTAATTATAGAAAGGTAAATTATATACTGTGTATTGTTTCTCCGATATTGCTTGAATAGCAGCATGAAAAATAGATGAACTCAAACGTATTTATCTCCAAGATATTTGAAACGCGAGGAAAAATGGCTTCCAAAATAAGTGGGGAAGAAAGAAATCAAGTCTAACTTCGACTTGGAACTATCTTCTCGTGGTGGTCGCTGTTTAGCGAATTCGAGAAAAACAATTTCATATCTTTCTGACGATATTATGATTATATCTCGAAACGATTTTCCCTCTTATTACGATAAAAAAAGCTATTAAAAAAAATTCTGACATCTTAATTGTAGTTGTTATTAGACAAGGATATGATGGGTCTTGATCGGTCAATGAATACACTTGATATTAATCGCTTTTCCGGCCATTGATGTGTGCAAATAAATCATAAATAGCATTTGAACGATTAAACGTATTGCTTACGATAGTTTTACTAATATATCGCCTTGTCACACCAGGGGACGGACCAGCTTCATTGAGGTAAATAATAGACACCCAAAGAGACAATATCGATCATATCACAGAACTAAAAGGCAAATTACCATATAAGTGTTTCTTACCAAACACACTTGCTCAGGGTGGTTATATGTGAGATCTGGTCATTGTGAGGTAAGGTTTTAAAGCCATGTCCGTGATCAAATGCCCAATATAAATGGAGATTCTCTCAAAAGCCTTTCTAATGGGATTACATAGGCTTTTCGTGCCTAACTTTCAAAACACCATTAAGACATGGTCAACCACAACATGTGACGTCACTAAGGAAGAAACCACGCATGCGTGTTGCAGTGTCTCATTTCGTAGTTCTAAATTTTCTAAAGCTTTTCTTAATCAGATTTTGTTTTAAGTCTTTTTTCTTTTATCCCAAATAAGACTAAATGAATTACTTGGCTCATTATTTCCATTAATAGAATCATTAGTTTGAGCTAAGGAAGGAATCGAGAAGTCATCGTAATAATATCGTTAGCAAAATTGATGTAGGCAAATGAATCATTTCTCAGTTAAGGCAGAATTTCTTTCAAAATTATTTATTATTCGATGAATCGTGAAAGCCTGGTTGGCTTAAAATGGCGAGCGAGGCTAATGAGTAATACAGTTAATGAATATTTTCTTCAAAAGAAAATGTTTTTTAACGACTCTGTACGGTTAAATCCGGTTAATGGAAGATTTGGTTGATTATTTTCATAGCCGTGAGGTTTATTTTCTATATTTTCGAAAAGAAAAAAAAAAAAAAATTATCGGGTGTTACGACTGACCACTAAAGAAAATATCGTGCTGTGAGCAAAATGTTAGCTGTTTCTTGAGAAATGAAATTACCTGTGAAAATAACAAGAAATTGGAGGAGTTGCGACGTCATCATGACATGGCCTTGGCTCTAGCTAGCTAGGGGGCGGAGACTCCAAGGTAACAATATTTAGATATGAAAGTCCCAGAGTACTAGATCGTTAAGTTAGGTATTTAGCAAGGAGTGCTTAGAAACCACGAGGTTTCAACTGCCTTGAAACATTAATTTCTCCCAAATACTTTAGTTTGCCGCAACGTGCCTAAAACATTAACTTTAACTCAAACTAATGTGAAATTGGTGGAGATTTTCATCTGTAAATCAAAAAAACAGGCAGTTTTTCAAAGTGTTAATCCTGCGTTGAAGGTATAGCTGATACAGGTAAGTTGAATTTAAATTTGATTTGTTCAAAGAGCGAAGGTTTTATGAGATTCCAAAAAGAACGAATAGAAGAGAAAAAGAAGATTTAAATCCGGATTTGAATAAAGAGAAAAGGTAATGTCGAAATTTTATCTCGCCTGAGGATGTTTTAAATTGAAATTTCATCAATAATGAAATAAGGTTTTAGTCATCAGTTCTATAAGGTTGAGGAGCATGTGTTACTTCATTATTGAGCGAAAGAAACAAATTTCTTAAGAGAGGCCAAACAAATTATGCAAATATTTCATTGCATTCATCTAGATTTTTTTTTACTAATTAGCTCAACACAAACTGTCAACTAATGTAGAAAGTTAATCAACTTCCAAATTCCAATTGGAATTACAGTGGATGAAGAACCCTCTGTGGAAGTGCCACTGCTAAATCCTATTTATTTATTTATTTTATTATATTATTTTTTAGTTAATTTTCGTAATTAAGTCACTGTAATGTGTCGCTAACATAAATAACTGATTCTATATACTTAGTAAATATTTCCCCTTTTGTCGACCAGTTCAGTTTAGTGGAAAGTCAGCGACTTGTTTACAATGGCGGGCGCTTTCTCGAATCTCTCGTGGATTTGAATTTAAGTTCCTATAATCCTTTAGAATTAATTGGTTATAACTTATTTAACCGAATGCAGCACTCATATAAAAGTCCACATAATTTCATTTACGTTTTTCGAATGACACCGAGATCATGACAAACTATTTTACTGATATTCTTCATTTTAACCGTGTACATCATCGATCGAGTTACTTTTTTTTGTTTAGATTTAAGGCACGTAATTTCCCTCGAGCAGTCTCCGGAGATTATCAGCCAGCGAAAGATGGGTGATTAGTTGAAAACCAGAATAAATTTAAACCCGAAAATCACAGCATTTTTTTTCTCTAACGAAAAAATTGAGTCCTAAGGAGAGAGAGAGGAAAAAAAGAAAAAAAAAGCTACAAGCTACTGAAAAAAGTAAAATGTAGGAGAGTTCATAAAAGAACCTTAAAAAGGACGCAGTTATCATTCGAATGATATTGTTTTCTTAAGATAAGAAATTGACTAGCGCCGCCAGATGACAAAGCACCACACATTTTCGCTCTCCAAGTGTTTTCTGAAAATCGAGGATGGTATGTATGATTTTTTTCAGAGGAAAAAGAACGCCCAAGCGAAAAGAGAATTAAGCTGAAGGAATCCTTGAAACTAAAAAAGCAGCACAAGGCAAAAAAATCTACATTTAATTTTAAACTCTAATTTCAAGTATTGAAAGGAAAAAATTAAAGTAATATGCTAAGGGCGGTATTTGAAAGATAGTAACGGACGATCAATATCTTTTTCACTGGCTTCTGTATCAAAACAACAGCCTCATTATGAGACAGACGTATAACACGTGTAAGAGCTGCAGTCGACGAAAAAAACCCAGAGAAACAATAACCCTTGCTATTTATACATTTTTTATTCAAAGTTAGGGACTGTGCAATAATTATCGGGGGGCGGGTTCTAAAATTCTTCAAATTGGGCTTAAATTGAAGCTAAACCCCTCCCTCCGTGCTGTGTAAATAACTTCTCACCCCTCCCCCTTTTAAAATGAAATAGTTATCAACCTCCCCCCTACCCCACCCCACCCCGTACATCGCTACGTATATGATTGGATCGAAACAGAAGTCATCAGTTTCACGGAAGAAAAAAGAAGTAAAGAAGCTGAAAAACGCAAATCCTCGGCAACAGAACATAGGAAGAAAAGGGCATGTGTTATATCTAATTCCTTAGGAGGAACTAATCCTTCAGCAAATGAATACAGCCCTGAGATATATGGCATCCGACAACTTGATAAAATTGATGAGGACACTCTCCTAATTTTTACATCTCAAACTTACAAATCCTGCCTGAGGGATCTTTTTGTTGGGGAAGCCAAGGAGCTTGTTCAGAAGTTCTGTTTTTATCCTTGACATAGCGCTAAATATCATGAACATAAAGCTAAAAGAAACATTACAAAGCCAAACAAAAAAGACATGACATAGTCAGTTGTCTTATATACAGTCAATCAATGTGGTATACTTTACCACAGTACAGTATAGAAAGTTGTGTCTTGTACTGTTTTTAGTTACTGTTTTTTGTACTGTTTTTATTACAAAGGATACTCAGTTTATACATTGTATTCCAACACACATGGTTTTGAGGTTGCACCTGTGACAAGTTATGTTCTTTATACAGTAAAAAAATATAACAATGAATGTTTATTTTAAATACATTCATATGCATCTTTTCAAAATTATAGTAAACAAAATCCCAAATTGACTTATGACCCCCCTCTCCATATTTAAGCAATTCGCTTCTAACCCCCCCTACCCTACACTCCAATTTAACTTTTGACCCCCCCCCCCCTATTAATTTTAGAATCCCTCCTCCCGATATAATCATTGCACAGCCCCTTATAATTTTGACCACGGCGTCCTTCTAAATACCCGAATATAGCCATTTCGTTTGTTGACATGGCAACAACACGTCTGTGAAAAGAATGTTGTTGCCTCGGTAACGAAGCTACGAAAGGCATTAAGACACAAGTATAAATCATTGCTCAATAATTACGTAGAGCCAATGAGTTTTACAGTGATTTCATCTTTATCAAAAATTTAGCTGCTTCTAAATTTCTTAATTTATTTATTATTTCTTGATTAAAAGTTACTGATTAATTTTTGTAAAATTGCTTGCATGATTTTCTGATTTATTAAGATCATTGATTTCTATTTTTACCACCAGCTTGACTTCACTTTTCCTTGAAAGGCAATATTTTTAAAGAGGTTGTGCAAGGAAGCGAACTGTCGACTTTATCCAAAATATTTGTGTCAAACGACAGATAAGAGAAATTGTCAATTAGCCTGACGAAAGGACTTTTTATTAGTTTTCAATGGTTTTCTACATTGTATTTCTCGAAAAAGCTGGAACTTCTGATTGATTATTTTGCATTTATTTTTACGGTTTAGCTCGTTTCGACAGCCTGAACCAAGGCAAGTCCGATCAGTTTCAAAACAGGCAAAAAAGATTGACTGAATGAATGAATGAATATAGTACTCAACCAAAGCTCGGTTCGCTCTGTTATTGTCCTGGTTATTTGTTTGTGGAAAAAACTCTTTTCACTTTGCTTCTCGTCCTATGTGGTAACTCAATTAAACAAGAGGATTTTGCGGAAAACGAAGAGACAATGAAAGACCCTGAATGAAGTCATTGATTATTGGCAACCACTAGGGAAAACTTCAAAGCTTTTCCATTACAAATAACTTTTCAGTCTAATGCTTCTGGAGTACCCTCTTGTGAAGCTATTGACATTTCTATTTTTTTGTAATAAATGAAATTTCCTTTTTCTAAAGAGTAGACTGAATTACCTTTGTAATCAAGTTGTTCGGTCAAAAGTGGGATGTGACACTAACTGCGCATGCGCTACTTTTAAGCCACGAACCAACATGCCAGACCTTAAAAGATGTGTTAAGGCCGGTTTAGACGGTACTATTTTCGCCTACAATTATCGTATACGACACGTTCGCGCCATCCTACAACTCGAGTCGTAGCGTGTAAATCAAGCCTACAACTCGCCTACGACATGCAGACATGAGCGTATTGTGTACGATAGTTGTAGGCGAAAATCGTACCGTCTAAACCGGCCTTAAAGGTCTCTGTGTTCATATATTTACCGTATTTATCAAATTCAACCTCTGCTTGGAATTATTTCCACATAGGTCTATGATTAGCTCACCAAATCAGAAGAGCCTTAAAAATTAAAAAAAAAAAATTGTATTTATCAAGTTCAACCTCGACTTCTCGACTTGGATCTATTCATTCGGCAAGTGTCTATTATTAGCTCGCCAAATCAGACGAGCCTTATTAAGAGAGAGGGAAAAAAGGGTCTCAGAAGTTTCAATTAAAGGGTCTCACGAGTTGTATTTCACAGTTGGTGTGGAACTCTTCAAGGCATGAATCAAGTTCTTCGTCATTCGAGAACACTCGATTCGCGACGGCTTAACAATGCCTCTCTGATGTACGCAATAATTAAAAATCTAGAAATCTAGAAATATAAAAATTAACTCTTATAATTTTAGAATAGAGAGATATATTTTGTAATGCTATCAAAATGCAATAATTATGTAGCACACGATTTCGGGTGTACAAAAAGTTGAAGTAGGGTGTGTTCGTTGAATCGAATCCGACCGACTAGTATGCCTAAAAAATAAAATTTAACTCGTTGTCGGTACTACCACCGCTACTGAGAACAGCGATGACCTGGGGCAGCTCAACGGGTTTGAGCTAAATGAAATAATCCCTAATATATACCCAATATAACTAATATATATCGATATATATATATATATAATCATTGATCAATGTTAACGTTTAAACAGCCTTTGTTTTTTGAATGCTTTATAGATGAAATGTCTTGGAAAATATTGCATATTTTGACTAAACGGAAGTCATTTTTGGAAGTATTCTAATAGATGCTACTATAGCCTTGAAGCAACTGGCTATATGCACGTACTGATAAATAAATGAATATAAAATTCACCTTTATGTATAATATTATAAACCTGTTAATTCGTAAACACCATCTTCTTCGTGTACGGCTGGTTGTTTCGTAAATATTAAAACGGGAATAGCTTGATTGCCGATGCACTTGTTCGATTGATCACTGATCAATCGAAGTACAATTTTATAATTCATGTTTTTAACCAACCTATTAGAATAAGAACTGTTTTCTATCATTAAGTTAAGATTAAAACTATTAAAGAAATGGCTCAGCGTGTTGAATCGCCGCCTAGACTAAGAGAAATTTACTACGATTTCATATTAAAAAAATATATATATATATATAAAGCAACTATAAAAAGGTAGTTTAGAAATGGAGGTAAGAAAACCATTCTTAGGATTTTTTTACAAAAAAAAAAAAAACCTGGAAACTCGCCAAGCGGTGGGTTGTTTATTACTAATAGGCTTGCTTGTTGCTTGGAAAAAGCTGTGATTATTGAAGAACGAGCAAAGTAGCTAGCTAGCTATGCTACCACTTACAGATTACCGCTTAATTATCCTTTATTATTCAATGAAAACGTGATTGATTCATAAAGGTTCCGACATTTCAAGACTTTTTTTTACTTTATTACTTTGCTCATTAATTTTTGAGGCGTCATCCGGTTTAGTAAAAAAAAGGTTAATCAGGCATAAGGGTATTTAGCAACGTTGGAGACGTTCTGTCCTGCAGACATAGGCTTGTTCGATCGCGGTCTTGTTTTTTCTCTCGCTACTATCAGGGTTCTTATATCTAGACTAATGAATTATATGAAAGGGAATCATAGAATGGCATGGAATGCATGGAATGGGATAAAATCAGACAACTGACGTTTTCTCAGCGACAAAACTTAAGGTAAAGAACCAACGACAACAACAACATCAACAACGCCAATGACACACACAAACACATAAAAAAGGAAAAAAAAAAAAAAAAAAAAAAAAAAAAAAAAGAAAAGAAAAATACACACACTTACAAACACATACACCAAACAAAACAGATCACGGATTAATATATTTAAGTACAATTTTGAATAGATTAATTTTAGAATCATCAAAAATATAGTCTTAACAGGAATCAAACTCACTTATATCTTTCGCTTAATTTACTTTTATTTTTTGTCAGTGTCAGGCATGCGCATGCGCATAATCGATCGTGTTTCCACCTTTTGTGGTGCCTTTGTTTCAGTCTTTTCTTTTATTGGATAATTGACTCATGATGACTCCGAAGATTCGTTCAATGGTTGAACCGTAATTATCCGCACCAACAAGGTCTCTTCTCCATAAAGTTTGCGTATAAAACTCTGATATCTATATCGACAGCATTTTGTAGCGGCCATTTTGTTCGGCGATGGCGGGTACTTAAAAAGAAAAGTTCGTTGGAAAGTACATACGGCTTTAGCTCCTTTTTACGTTTTCCTATAAAAGCAATACAAATACAAAGAGTGCTGCTTGACTTCAGAGCTTGAACTTTGCATGCTTCAGAGAGCGATATTTTAAGCGGGCAGCGAAAAAGAAACCGAGTAAGTATAGTGTAAGTTTTTAAATGTTACTGTGATAGTTTGGATGATGGAAAAGAGCCTCAGTATTGACACCCACATGTTGTAAATACGGGCTTTCATCCAAAGTTGTAAAGCAGAAGGGAAAACTTGCAAAAAGGCTTTCATTATATTTTTTTAAATTTTTACAGCTTCTTTGATTTTGGGCATGAAATGCTAACCGTATGAATGGAAACTGAGCAGGCAATTATAATTAGAATGGACATTTCAGTGGTTTCATTTTCACTTAGGTGAATATATTTTTTCATTTTCTTTAACAGGCAGATTTAAACGTTGAAAAAGCCCCAAAATATTTTCTACGGCTTGATATGTTTCATATGACATTGGATAATTTCATGTGACTCAAGCCAATTGATTTATTTTCTTTGAACATGATTTCCCCCTATTTCTGACCACGAGTTATGCCAAATGAGAATACGCTTAAGATTCATGATTCATGATTAATGATTAAGATTCACTTAATTCAAGGGAATGACACATTGCCTGAAAAGGCAAAATGTATAAATGAACATGTTTTTTTTTTTGGATATCACTGGTCATGGCTTTTGATATTTTCTTTTCATCACTTCGTATTTTATTTTTTAATTTAATTTTCATTAAATTTTCTTGCAACCTTTTAAGGAAATACAGACCCCAATTGATAAGACGTCAATACCTCTTATGTTTACACGGACAACGTCAAAGGAAATTCGTTATTAAAAAAAACAGTCAGCCGAACATATAATCCTTAGATATACAAGATAGCACAGCTAATATGATAGGTATACGCCCACCCAGAGTGATTGGTGATGCACGGTGATCACTGAGATCTTGTTCAGCTTGCTATATTAATACGATCCGAATATGCTGGATCTGTCTACCTAAAATATCTAGAGTTTCTGTGAAACTGATCCTGAAAACGTGCAATTAGCGTTTCTGTTTCATTAGATTCAGTCCCAGTTCCTCGCAAATTCTTGGTTTATTAGTTCATGAATGAATCCATCTTTCTCGGTGGCGTAGAGAATTAAGGGAAAACTTTTTTAACCTTTAATGAAAGCGCTCATCTAGGGGGTCTACGTACAATGTTTAATCTCTTATTGGCCCCCCTCCCTCGTCACGCGTCATTACAGACGGGACTCAGGGTTTTAGCCGTCGATATGAATAATTACGATTCTTATCTGATTTAGTATGGTTCTTAAGACGAAGAGCCTTAAGGAAAATCTTAATTTAAACTAAATTAGTCAAGGTATAAGAAAAGAGCAGAAAAGAAATTGTTGAATTCAACTGAATTATTCGACGTGCATGGCCGCCATGTTGGTTTTGCTGACGTCACCGAAGAAATAACATTAGGCCTTGATTCTTGTGTTTAACCTCCAAAACAAAGGTCGGAAGAAAGAAAAAAAGAAAAAAGAAAAAGGAAGGAATTTAAATACGTTTTCGCACCTCGTTCCACTATTCGTTTATTACTATACTGCTATACGTGTGGCCGCACGCTGAAACTTGAATTGGTTTTTTCGCTGCCGTCAATCAAAACTAAGAGTATTTGGAGTATTAGTCGGTACCTTTGATGCTATTTGACTTGCGGCAGTTAAAAAACAAATTCGGGCAAATCGCATCTATAGAGTTTGCGTGTTTATGAAATAGCAGTAAGTCATTTCCAAATGTTGATAAAGCTAGCTTCCCGTACGAACACATCAAAACCGCTATTACCTATCTCAATGAAAGGTTGTCGTAGCCAAAGGCGATCGTGAGGCAGTAGGCATGCGCAGTAGGCAAAAAGCGATAAGCGATAGGAAACAGCTCATCCAAGAATAGCTATAATTACTTGTGTTTCTTTAATTTATTCTCTTCAAAAAACGGAGGTCATTGTTGATATATCTAGTGTTGTTTGTAGTCGACGAAGCAGTTAAAGGCCTCGATATTCGTGTTCATAATTCCTCCTCTGGAATTCCTTCCCGTCTTGAAATGACCCATCTCATTCCGGCCGGCCCCGGTGTATAGTAGCTTTGACTTGGCATTCCCAAATACATTTCAGTACGTTTCCCAAATACGCGACACTCCACACTCCCAACGACGAACAATAACTCAACTATGGATAGCATCGGTGGCGTTCGCGGCTAACCCGTCGTCTTTCACCGCTGTGAGTCCAACGGGTCGGTTCGTTGGTTCAAGCCCTGCGTTGAGCGTGAATTGAGTTTCTTTGATTTGTTGTTCTCTCCTATGCTACGAAGGTTTTCTCCGGGTTCTCCGGTTTCCTCCCTCCATAAAAATCAACATGTGAGTTGAGTGTTGTGTGCATAGAACATTTAATGTATTGGTAGTGCGTGTGAGCGAAAAGTGTCCCCAATTAGTGCGAAAGCGCTAGAACGACTAGACACTTAAATAGAAGTGATTTATTTATTTATTCTTTATAACGATATATATGTTAGCCACTTACCAGTGCCGAGTAAACAGGAACTATGAATTACAGAAGAAATCTAGCTTTATAAACAGTCAAACTATTACAAGCACACTTGGAAAGAAACAAAGGAAAAGCTAAGGAAACGAGTCATTTCGCATTGAAATCGATTTCTGGTGGACGTCAAGTAAAAAAATATATATATAAAAGAGCCGTTTTATCTGATTCCTTCTATCCCTTTTCGTAGCGGTTTTTGATTCGGCCCATGAGCATTTCTTGCCATTGTTTATGTTGATGTATTTATACTTATTATACGATCACATTTATTTTTTGTCACATGTATGAAACGAAACATTGCCTTCAAACACATTAAGAACTATTTCTGTTGGACGCCAATTAAAATGACTTTTTATATGATTTTATTGTTTTCTATTCATTTTTATAGCGATTAGACGTTTTTGACTTAATGTTCATCAAAACTCGGTCTCGCTTAATCAATCGAGAACACCTGTAAGAGAAATAGATTTATTTTCTTCTGTAAAAACAACACTGTGAAGGAAACGAAACGCAAAACAATTTGTTTTCTTTTTTAACACGCAACCTTTATGTTTTCAAAAAAAATTGAAATCGAGAAACAATCAGAATAAAACACAAATGCAGAATGTAAAACAAGCTTAAATATAATTGCTTAACCACACACAATTCTGTATAAAGAATATATACTTTTTAGCTTGCCTTCATGCAATACTTATGTTTCTGATACCATGGAAGATAAATAAGTTGATTTTGAAGTTTTGCATCTTATTTGATATCTTGCATCTCATTAAATATTTGTATAAATGTATACTACAACCTTTCTGCAATGATCGTCAAGTATATATATATATACACACACTTGATTGCAGAAAGGCTGTAGTATACATATATACAGATGCTTAATGAGATGCAAGACATCAAAACATGCTTAAATACGATTGCTTAACCACTACATTTAGTGGAAAATACTTTTTTAACTTGACTTTGTGCAATATATATATGTTTATATAAAATCAATATTGTTTTTTTTATTTTGTAATTTTTTTTCTATCTATTTTTTCTATACTCCTACGACTTTGTAAATGGAAAATATATATAAAAATATAATTGAACATCACTAGCTTGAGACAAAACGCCGGGTATCTGACAGTTTTTAAATGACAAGTGGCACTGCTAACACACAGAATCACTTGTCATGTCGCCGATCAAAAGCTTTTATTTTGTATTTTTGGCCACAATCTTAATTCTCATTTCAAGCAAATGGCCATGCTATACATATTATTTCCGCCACCGAGAGAACATTTTATCCATACACCACATCGAAATATGTCGTTAAAAATCCTTTATTTCTTTATCCTTTATCCTAAGTTTCACGTCTCAGTCTCTAGTCAGTACAGAACTGACATGCTAATCAAATTGGTCGCCATATTACGATTCTGTGTATAGATTTATTTTATCAATTATAATTTAAGGAGTTCGAAGCGATTTTTTTCTCTAAAGACTAAAGACTAAAGAATATTTTGTATTTTTATTTTATATTAAGTTTCCGTTTAAGATATAAAAAATATAGAGGATATTGCATGACCACGAAGAGATAGGGATTTTATCTTCGAGTTTTAAGGTGATATCCGTACGAGTCTGAACAGCGAACGAGAGCTAACGAGTAAGATATTATGATTAACAAGAGAAGGTAAAATCTGTATCTCGAAGCTGCCATGTAATGTTATGTTTGCTGATATGATTAGACTATCCGGCGATGAAATACAACTTTGGTGGATTTTACTTTTAACGCGAATCCTAAAAATTCTTACCAATGATGTTATTTTCTCATGTTAAAATATCATGTATTTATATTTTCACATGTAAAGTTATCCCTTTTTAGTCAGAGAGAAAAATAGATATTTTATCGGTGTTTAAAATTATTAATTGGTGTAAATTAATACCTTTAAGCCAATTCAAAAACAATTTCAATTTTATAATCAATATCATCTTATTAGACAAATTATATATGACATGCCTTGGATAGAATGTGTACCTCATAGTAAATGGACTTTCTAAGAGAGTAATGTTTATATGTGGGGGTTGGTTGAAACGGCTCCTAACTGAAGAACGAGCGTCATAACCATTACTGTTCAAACTTTTGAGATAAAGTGAAAACAGAAGGGGCAGCAGATGGGTTTGTCGTGGTCACAAATAGAAATTGTTTGGCTTTGTCATCTCTGATGAGGTAACCACACATAACCCGGCGACGCTAGTAGTATGGAGACTAAAAAAAGAAAGAAAGAAAGAAAAAAAAAAAAAAAATTGGATAGTACAAGTTGAACAATATTATTCCAACGAAATAATTGCCGACCATATCATGATGTGTACTATCCGGTATATTATAAATTTGTTGTAAGGCGCCTCGATGTCTTCAGTTATGACAAAAAATAGTGATATGAGATTCCAGCTGTCTTATGATGTTGATCAGACGTCTATTAATCATTCTTATAAACACTTTGCTAGGAATCCACAGGGGAGTATATATACAGATTAAACAGTGAGGCACCCAGTACGTTGACAGAGAACCGTTGTGTTGCATTGTACATATGGATCCCCAAGACGTCAATTCCTCATTCCTGAACTTTAGTTTCTCCACCAACACAACCACGGCTGCCAATAGAAGCCAAGTCTTCACAGAATTTGAATATGCTTTGATTTTTGTGTTTCTTGGAGTCTTTGCCGTATTGATAATATTAACCAATGCATTCGTGATTTACCTGGTCAAGAGAATGTCTTATCTACAAACGTCTACTAACTATTCCTTAGCCAGCCTTGCGTGTTCTGATCTTCTAGCTGGCTTAGTGGCAATACCTCTGATCATACTTAGTGCCGTCACTAAAAAAAGAGGCTTATTTCTGGCCATGGACTTAAGCAGCAGATTCATCTGTCTCTCTACAATTCTACATCTTTCCAGCATTGCTCTAGAGAGGTATATCCTCATAGTTCATCGGATGAATACAGAACTAATGACCAAGCAATCCACTCTCATCGTTCTTCCAGGAATTTGGATATTTTCTTTAACAGTAACGTTGATCCAAATGGCCTGGATTGATTTTGACACGCCGAGACTTTTGACAAAAAAGGGCATGGAAAAAGTCGAGGTGATATATGACCTTTGTTGTATCTTTATTCTAGTATTCCTCCCACTTCTGATCATCATATATGCTTACGTGAGGATCTACATCATCGTACGTCGGCAGCACAACAGTGTTTCGCGGCAGGAAGCCCACATCGACGAAGCGCTGAAGAAAAGAAAAAGACGTTTGAAGAAGGAAATAAGAGCAGTTTTCATCTACGGAGGAATGGTGCTTACGTTTGTTCTTGGTTGGTTTTATTACTTTTTAGGTGGACTTATGCATGATTTAAACGTAACAGAAAACTGGCTCGATACTCCACCATGGCTAGATATCGTGTTGCTATTCACAAGGTTTGCTACATCGTTAGTCAATCCACTATTGTATACATTCTTTAAAATGGACTTTTTGAAGGCCGTAAGATCACTTAGGAAGAAAATACCATGCAACTCTGAACTTTGTAAGAAAAAACCCACGGCAGATACATTTGCTATCAAGATTTTGAAAGAAGGTAAGCCACAAGAGTCTAATGGATACCAATTGTCATCGAGAATCGAGACCTCTTATACTGTTATTAACCAAATTAGGAAAAACAGCAAGTCTATTGATGCTTCCGAGAGCATTTAAAGGACAGAGAATTGGAAAGAATACAAGAAACAACAGTAAATCTATTGATGGTTGGAAGAACAGAGGGAAGATGACAAAACGAACAGCAGCTAGTAAATCTATTGATGGTTGGAAGAACAGAGAGAAGGTGACAAAACAAACAACAGTAAATCTATTGATGGTTGGAAGAACAGAGAGAAGGTGACAAAACAAACAACAGTAAATCTATTGATGGTTGGAAGAACAGAGAGAAGATGACAAAACAAACAACAGTAAATCTATTGATGGTTGGAAGAACAGAGAGAAGATGACAAAACAGACAACAGATCTATTGGTGGTTGTGAGAGTATTGGAAGAACAGAGAGCAAATGACAAAACAGACAAGATACAACAGTAAATCTTTTGATGCGGGTTGTGAGAGTATTGGAAGAACAGAAACAAGATGACAAAACAGACAAGGAGAAACAACTGAGTAAATCTATTGATGGTTGTGCCAATGAAAAAAGCATTTACCATGAGTCGGAAAGGAAGAGCAAATATTGATTAGTTGCAAAAAAAAGTAAAATAAATAAACCAAACCAGTGCCGCGGTATGTAGAAATAAACCGGGATTATATCAATGTAACAATCAATTTCTTAATTCTTCCGGGAGGGACAGAGGGTTTGATTATGCAATCAAGACCTGCTTTGACATCATTGACTCTGACTTTGTACCAAGAAGGATAACAAGGAAAGGACAATTCCATGTTACGGCACTGACAACCAAGGGGCAAAATATTTCCAAAATGACAATTGCGCAATGGTAACTGTAGTACCGGGCCTTCTTCAAGAGTCTTCCCCTTCCCGAGAAAAGACATTGATAGCTCTTAGCATAGATCCACTACATACGAATTCAAGATAAGTTAAATGGTTCGTAAGAGTTCTTATACATACTTATTAATTATTTCTTATATATAGAAGGCTAACAAATTGTTTGATAAAATGTATATCATTGACTTTCGATGCCCAACGGTTTTAGATAACACCGAGGGGGGAGGGGGGATAAAGGGTTTTGAGCGTACGGATATTGCTAAATGCTTAGCTTCTTATGATAATAATGAGAATCCAGACGAACAGAAATGACTCAAAAAGTTTGATACGGGTCTTCTTTTTTTCTGGGATATTCGGGTAATGTGTTTGTAGTTCCGAAGGTTTTGGAACACTAATAGTACGCATAGTCCATGAGAGGTGCTTTTGACGGGATGACCAATAATTTCCCTTGATGCGATTGGTTGGACGGGAATTTACTGAGTGTTAATACCAAATTGCCTTCCTTTGTGGAAGCTTTTAAAAGGCGTCTCAAATGAAACATTCTGTAGACCAATGTCTTGTCTCAAAAAAGCTGAACAATAAGGTAAAAGGCTTTTTAAACGTATTTTTAAAAGCTGAAGTGAATAAAAAATTTGGAATTACTGCTTTCACTCATGCATTTCATCAAGCATACTCAGATCAAGTTATGAGGCAAGTTTCTGGTGAATATTTGAAGACAGAAGATAACGATTGACTTATCTCTCTACAAGAAATTTATTTTTCTTCTTTTTGTCTTGGTATACGAGAGAATGTACGCAGTGGAAAGATTGCAGGGATATAAAGGCTCTTACACATCGCATTTCCGAGCAATATGCACGTAGCCTTACATTGAATTTTTGTGTGTGACACAAGCAAAGCATATCTGGGAAGTGAGCTACAGACCCTTGCATGTGACGTCAAGCAGCTTATTTTGGAGAATGAAACAAAAGAATTTCTAAATCTCCTGAACAACTGGTAACCTATTGTTGTGTCCTCCAAATTGAGCTGTTGACCTCACATGCAAGGTGTCTATGGGTTGACTATTTAATACGCTCAAATACCCTAAACCCTCCCCCAAGGTCAAACGTTTTGTAGGCGTTAGCCATCCTTATGATTCTTTTAAAATGTTAAAATATCAATACATAGAAATACAGCGAATAAAATATTTCATAACTGTAACACGTTACTGTTTAAACTACTTTTGGTTGAATTGGTTTACTAACGAGAGAGAGTAAATAGAAAATAAATATGAGGAAGGGAAGGAGGGAGGGAAGGAGGGAGGGAAGAGAGGAAGAAGGGAGAGAGGAAAGAAGAGAAAGAAAAAGGGAGGGAAGGAATAAGCATTGAGGGAGGAAGAGAAGAAGGGAGGGAAGAAGGAAAGTGGGAGGGAATGAGAGAGGGAAGAGGCGTGGAGGGAGGAAGTGAAGGAGGGAGGGAGGAAGAGAGAGAAGGAGGGAGGGAGGGAGGGAAGGAGGGAGAGAGAGATGGAGGTAGGGAGTCAATGACTTTATTCAAAGACTGTAGGACAGCTGGCTACGCTTAGAAGGTACGGGACTAAATACAGTTTTGCATTCAATGCATACAGTTGTTTTTATGGTATCAGGATACCTTCGAGATCATTTTACGCGGGAACCGAATTTCCCAGTGCCTCTTAAATATTATTATTCAAAGGAATACATTCTCTGGAATCTAAATAAGCATATTTTTCGAAAATCTATTTAGAATTTTAAGTGACAAATTTAGTTTCTACAAAACTTTCTAGGTAGTTCTAATAACATCAGATGGAACTAGTTCCCCTGGCTCGTATGACCAAGGCACTCTCTTTAATCATGGAATATCAATAATATCTTTGAGTGATAAAGAGTAATGTTCAGATGATCCACATCTCAATCGCAACAAATTTCGTCAGTGCTATTAATGACTTTAGTAAAGATGTCTACCTTACTGTTTGAAATATTCTAGACTTATCTATCGGCTCCATGATTAACGTTTCTAGAATTAGATGAATAATTCAAGTTTGGCGGCCTCTTTGTACGATGGTACGGATCCGGAATTTAATAGGCCTCATATCTAAATCCCCTACATTCACGACTACTTAAACCATTACCTAACATGTACTTATTTTTTAATGATTATTCGCCAAAGGCGAAGTGAATATCGGGGAATAATAACCGAAACGAAGTTGAGGTTATTATTCCTATTCACTGAGCCTGAGGCGAATAATTGTCTTAGTATAAATACACAGGTGATTCTTTCAAAAAAAGGAAAAAAAGAAGATAAAAGACAAATTCAAAATTAGAATACAGCAACAAAGTGGCTAGCCGCCATTTTGGATTTTCGCTGGAGTTTCTCGACCAATCAGCGCGCGAGATTTTCACTAATCACATGTAGTGTATTAATACTAAATACCTTTATAAAACTGAAAATGAGAATGAAAATGAGATAATGGTTTTTGCCAATTCCTTTTTTTCCCTGGCCGCCAAATGGCTGACATGTATGCATGACTGATTGACAAGATTGACAAGATTGGGAAATGAACTGAGTAAGAAAAGGAGGGTGACGAAACGGTAACAAAGAACAAAAATAAGTTTAAAAGAGAGAAAAGATATTTAACTAGAGAGAATTACAAAAAAAAATCATCTATTAAATTGATGTGTATATCATTTTTAGAAGGAAAAACCACGGTCATTTACAGATTCCAGTTTTCAAGAAAATGCTATTGAAAAGGCGATTCAGTTAAATCAATATTGAAGAGAGTTTGCTCCGTATAAGCGAAGTGGTCGCCCATCTTCTGAAATTTAGTTTTTAACCGATTGTTCTACAATTCTTCTAGTTCTAGAGCAATGTTGTTCGATTTTCTTGACTTGGCGGGAAATTTTGCGTCAAAACATTGGCGGGCGCTCTCCCACCTCTGTTAATCTGAGACTGATTCTATGGCATACTCCTACTAAAGTACGACGTAGTTAGAAGAGCCACAAGAGAGCATGAACTTCATACTCTCTTAGTAGAGTACAAATTGGAATATATTCGATTGATATTTAAAAGAATTCAAAATACCAAGAGCCCTTAATAAAACGCACGCAAAAATTCCAAATAAACCCTCACTTATTAGCATAATTTAATATACAAATTAAATGCAAACGCGCGCGACTAATATTCGATTCACCGTGGTCCTAGTGTACTTCAGATACCATTGAGAAATGGAGAGGTAACTGGCTGAGCTAGTCTTCAAAGAGCCAAAACAGCGCAAGGGAGGGTTGATGGGTCATAAAGTAACAAAGGAGATAGTCAATCGCAGGTCTGGAGACGGGAGTACGGTGGGGAAGTACAAACTTTGTATGTTTGAACCGAAGTTATTATGGCAGTGCTAAGAAAATTCTAGGCGATAAGTAAAATTGCTTTAAGAATAATTTCGCTTTCGTTGACTTTTCTTCAGAAATGAAATTAAATAACAACAGACACGACGGCCATGTTGGAGGATATAACCAAAGAATTCATTGACAAATCTTTTGTTAAGTTCCTCCAACATGGCCGCCGTGAAAACCATCAATTGATGGAAAATGCTTTGTTCTCCAATTGCATGGCTAGTTTTTTTCCAGCTAATTATAGAAAGGTGTTTTATAATTCTGTACTTGATTTTCAAAGAAATTGCACGAGGACCTCTGCGTCATTTGCATCATCATCAAGTGCACTGAATGTGAACCTGGATTTAGAGGAGCTTGCTATTACATGTGATCTTGAATGCTACGTATGAGTGTAAAACTTGGAAGCTTTTTTCTTGACTTATTCCTATTTTTTGTTATACTTGCACGATTAAAAACTCTATCACTAAATAATGCCAACTTATGAAAGGCTGGTTGCAACAGAAAGTTGTATTGTGCCCATTGTCTGTCATCAAGTATTGTGCTAATGTGTACTGTGCTGAATATGGGTGCCTGGAAAACGAGCCCTAGTGGAATATATCAGCTAAAACGTTCTTATAATCTTTGTCGCCTGTCTTCCTCCTTCTAGTCCACCAATCATGAGCAAGGAGAGAATACCGCTGATCAAGAGGAACTAAGGCTCAGAAGAACAAATCAAAATCTGATTATATTGATTTCTTCGTAGTAAGTAACAGACGAAGTTTTCTTGTGCAGTGGACCTGGGTGTTCGCCTCGTGTGGCATTGTTCAGCTCACAGATCTTTTTCTCTCTGTGGAAGTTAAATGACTTACAACCATTGTACAACTGACAGTAGCTCATGCAAATAAACACGTCCTGCACGCCTGTCTCTGTGTGAATCACGTGACCAATGAGGCGGGAACCTACTTCTTCGTCAATTGCTTGAAACATTGTGTCGGGATGGTCTACATAAAAAAAAGATTGAAAAGACAAATTAAGAGAACTAGTCAGTGCAAGATATTCTAAACCTGATCATAACATTATTTACCTTGGTTACCGTGTTGTTGATTTTCAATGCAGTATCGACAAGGTAATGCATTAGGTACACCGCTGAACTTGTACACGTAATATCCAGAGCACTTCCTGATGTGTACCGTGGTGCTCTGATAACAGCAGTTACCGTTGAAGTGAAAGCAGACAGTTCTCTTGACGATTCCATCTTGGATGATTGGATGTGCTCCGTTCAACCATCCAGGGGCCTGGGTACCACACCTGTTCTGTGGGACACACGTGGTTGGTAACTGATTACCAGCTGGGCTCTGGATACGATACCACTTGCTAAAATCAATATCTGTGTTATCGTTCTTGACTTGAGATGAGTGGTAGATGTGGTTGACAGCCCTGGACACGTCACTGATGATGCGGTAGTCATGGCAAAGCTGAAGAGGAGCTGTGTTTTTTTAAAAACATCAAATTTTAAAATTTTGAATTTCACATAAGAAATGCTTGAATAGAAAAAAGCGTGGCTTACCTTTTGCCTTGAGGGACACGTTCTTTGTTCCTTCACGGTTGGAAGCAACACACACGTACTCGCCATTATTCTCAGTGATAGTGATCTCTGCAGTAGATGTCTTGTTTACTAGCACTACCCCTGAGCGTACCCAGGCCACGTATGGAGTGGGTGAACCTTTGGCTTGACATTTAACTGTCTCATTCGTAAACACGAACGTGTTGTTTAAGAGGCTTGGAGTGGTGATTTCAGGGAAACCTGAGCAAGGAAATGAGAAGGAGAATAATTGGATCTTAAATATGTGGCATTGACATTTCATTGGTATGTTAATATCATACAATGCTTTCTAGTGACATTTAAGTAACAAGTGGAATATTCCATAGTGTACCACGAGAAAGAAGGCATCGTATAACTATTGAATCTCGAGCCAGTGACACTCCTTTAACACTTCTCTAGTTTACATATCTTCATTGCAGCCATCAAACACTTCATGTTTAAGATTACTATATAATTCTTTGTTTTTAAGCAAAGAATCACTTAAAAGTGATTTGCGTGACTATTTACTTCATCACACCTTCCTCATTTTACACTAATGTTATACTCGAATCTTTTACGATTCTCTCAATAGTTCACCAGAAGCCATTTCCCGACGATGATTTAAGCACGCCTTTCCTTTATTTTATAGTTCTCACCTCTGAGATGATTTATTTGTTCTGTATTTAAGACACCATCGATGATGTACAAATCCATGACTGAGCCAAGAAACTGGTGTTCATCTGTATGGCCATCATCACCTATCTCGTACGTGTCTCTCGTTGGAGGTTGCCACGTTCTACTTTTGTCAATAGCAAGAGTATTTTCTTCCTTACCGTCAATGTAAAGTTTGCTAACGCCTCCTGATTGATCCCATGTAACAGCAATGTGAAACCATTTGCCAACGTTGATTGTGGACTTGCTTTCCAAACTAGGACCGTACCAGCTTGCATCTGTTGAATGGCGAACAAACTGAATGATTCCAGTTTTATGGACTGCAAGGAAGAAGTGCCATGGATCGTACCAGTCACTAAATATTGCTTGTACTCTATCGGCGAGGATACTTTTCACTTTAACCCAGAGAGCAATGGTGAAACTTCTTCCACGAAGTTCAACTTTAGGAATTCGTGCAAAGCAGTTGGATGATTGGTTAAAGTTGATGGCTTTAGTTCCTGGATAACGACCTTCGACAAAGGTGGGGCCACCATAAAGGCTGCAAATGAGAGAAATAACTGCCGAATCGCATCAATCTTCAACAGTTATGATTCAGAATCACTTGCGTCTGCTTGAAATTTAGTTTTGCTCTTTTACTTAATTAAAAACTACTGCAATAAGTAATGTATACAGTATGAGTGACCGTGTTGTATCAGATATACAACCACGAGGCGTAGCCGAGTGATTGTATATCTGATACAACAAGGCCACTCATACTGTATATGACTTATCAAATGTCTACTGGTTAGTTCCTTTGTGTTTCACAAAAATTTTCAAAATTAAAGTGAATTTGGCCAAGAAATTCCAACTTAAAGTTTATGCAAATGAACACAGTTTTGTATCAGATTTACAACACTCTTCACGGTCGTGATTTCTGTTGTGTTTTCCTCATGAATTATTAATGAGTTTGATAAGCAATAGTAGAGTGCAAACAATTAATTCGTGAAACACTAATTACTAAATAGTACAAAATAGTGCTAATTAAACAATAGAAAGCAATGGAACTTGCATGAAATTGTGCTATTTAGTATTACTAAAGTTTCACGGTTACATTGTTTGCACTCTAGTCAAATGAAGTAAAAATCACAAGTAAAACGTGTTTTTAGCCTTCGTGGAATGAATAAATGATTTAAAGCCAATTGATATGATACTAATTTTAAGTATAATATTCTAATTGATAAAAAATGTCAAAAATGTTTCAAGAAAACTGAAAAAAAAACGTCGGTTCGAGATCTGAACTGAAATAGGTGATCTAAGGCTAAACAAAATCTGGATTTGTGTTTTTATATTTTGTGACTAAAATACGAAAAATCCCATTTCTGAAGCAAATGCCAAGAATACTTCCTGTGAATATATTAAATCATGCATCGTCTTATTCGGTTTAAAATTTCAGATTTTAGATCTTCGACAAACGTTTTTTTTTGTTATAGGTTTGATGATAATTACGTCAATCCTGGTTCAGAACCATTGAGAGCCCAGAATGCAAGAACATTGACACCTAGAAAAACACAGAGCAAATTGATGGACTGCAAGCATTCTCCAAGAGAGTTAAAAGACTAAAGTATGGCGGCCATTGTGGTGCCGTTAACAATGGATGTTAATAAGAAATCTTTTGTTAAATGGCACCAACGCTCCCCCGAGAGGCCGCAACGACATAACGTGCAATCGCAGAATACAGATAGTACCAGGACCAACTTCGTTAAAAAACAGACAGATAGACAGACAGATAGACAGACAGACAAACAGACAGACAGACAGACAGACAGACAGACAGACAGACAGACAGACAGACAGACAGACAGACAGACAGACAGACAGACAGACGGACGGACGGACGGACGGACGGACAGACGGAATGACGGACAGGCAGACAGACAGACAGACAGACGGACGGACGGACGGACGGACGGACAGACAGAGGGACGGACAGACAGACATATTAAATTATCATTAAAATGCAAAATTACGCGGTAAAATAATAATACTAAAAAAAGATATAATATGATATTAAAGAAAATTATCTAAAATGTGCTCTAAAATTTTCACACTATTTCTTCTGTATTCAGATGTATTACCTGTGGCTTGAGAGAAGCCAAGGACAACCACGACCAGGAACTGAGAAAGAAACGGATAAAAACACAAACAGAAAGTATTAAAACTGTTAAAAAAGGAATAAATGGCAAATGCCCAATTCAGATTTAGGTGAGAAAATATTTAGTGAATTGAATTCATGTACGTGTGCCATAACGCCGAGTTTTAATATAAATAACTTGCAGTCAGTTTAATTATTTACGAACTCTGGAAAGCAGTTTAAATTACAATTTGAATCGGATGAAAAGGTACATATTGTTATCCCAGACACAAAAGAGATGAATTACAAGCGAAATAAACCATAAAAGTCTATCTAATACTTGAATATTATATGACTGCAACATCGATTTTTTCGACTGTACATTCTAACATCCACAAGTATGCTTTTTTATTCCTTAAACGCATACTGTTTCGATGAGTTTAGGCCTACCGTCCACAAGCAGTAAGTTTAGGCCTACCGTCCACAAGCAGTACTTGAAATAATGAAGCTTTTGAAAACATTTTCCAAAGTGGACTTTTGAAAACGCTGTTTACGTCTTCTCGTGTGGACGGACTCAAAGTATATACCTTTTTATGAAACGAAGAAGCCGGAATGGTATAAAAATTACGTCTTCACTCAAAATTAGACGATAAATACAGAGAGCGAATGCCTGCCCTCATGAGCTGCAGTGGAAACTAAATTTGAAACTAAATTTTGTTATTTTTAATAGCCAAAAATAAATTAAATTAAGAAACTGAGGAGAACCTCGAACAGGAAAATAATTCCATCTATATAGGGGTTACCTAATTTATTTGCAAGTACTCTTTAATTAAGAATAAACTGAAACTTGACGCAGTTGACGGCTAGTCACAGAAATCTCGATGGTTTTTTTTACTGTATATTGAGAGGTTTTCCGGCTCTGTTTTTTGGACATTCTCCCTTCGCAAAATCCAGTAGTTTGAGAGAGGACTTATGATAAGTTCATTTGTAAATACCTGTAATCCAAGATTCATTACTGAAGACTCTGATGCTGCGTCGAGCAAGATAACACGATAGCTATACCGTTTATTTCAACATCACTTTTGAAAAACTCAATGATGAAATATCAATTCTTTGATATTCAAATTGCAGTAGCCCAAATCATCACGTCTCATATGAGGAGCAATGGGATTGGTTCACCAGGCCGTCCGTACGCCGTTTCGCTGCAGTTCAGACTAGACTCACTTTAAGTTTATTACTAATACCCAAATCACTAAATAACCCAAAAACGACATCCCTTTATGCAGAAATGAGTTCACCGCGAAGTGAGCGGCTCAGAGTTTGCAAGAATAACTCTGTCATCGGCGCTAACCGTCATCCAATTAATTTCGCATTATTATAAGAAGTGGCCTTTCTTGTAACATTTTAACATAAAATTCAGCGATAAAACTTTACTAAAAAACATAATATTACACGACGTTTCGACGTTAACGGAACGTCATTATCAAGCAATAAAAAAACTAATAAGAAAACATGAATAATAATGAATATAAGAAGGTGTGAAAACGAAAAACTATGTAATTAAATATGTAATGTTTAATAAACGAGCAGGAGTGTTTTATCGGGTATAAAACACGAGGCGCAGCCGAGTGGTTTTAGACCCGATAAAACACGATCTGCGAGATTATTGAACGGCTTAGAAAACTTATGATGTTTGTTCTCATTGTGTACCGATTTTTTTACGAAATGAACCAAGTTTGATAGAGAAAATCCAAGTTAGAGTTTATGCAAATGAAGACGAGTCTTTATCAGATTTAAAATCACCTTCATGGTCATGATTTCTATTGTGTTTTCTTCATGAATTATTAATGAGTTTTCTAATGTACAATAAAATGACGAACAAAGAGAGAAAAATAAAAAACACCAGTAAAATACTCTGAGCCCGAATAGAGTCACTTTGAATATTTAAACTGGGTTTCAGTTTGTTAATAAATAACATTTCATAGATTAAACATTTTGACATTTTGAAGAAATCTCGTCAAAATGGGACTGTTTAATTAATGAAATGTTAAAAAACGTTGTCGGGTTCAAAAAGAGGTTATATCATCAAAACTAAGACCGAAGGGGAGCATGGGAAGATAAACAATTATGATAATTTCATGCGTATTGCAGTTTTCCCTTCCTGTGCACATTTTATGCATCATGGCTTTGGCATGTTGTTAATCTAGGTCGACCGACTTTGCTCTACCGTGCATTTTTACATGTCTATATGTAGTGTTTAAAAAACGAGTAGGAGTGTTTTATCAGGTATAAAAGCACGAGGCGTAGCCGTGTCTTTATATAAAGACACATGTGTCTTTATATAAAATCACTTGAATACTAATGAAGAGGACTTTATCAGGTATAAAGGTTCATGCACGTGACGTGTATGGTGGCTCCAATTGGACAATAAGCTTATGAATTATTAATGAGTGTTTTAAGTAAATATAATACACATTTCGGAGTACCCAAAATCCTTTTCGGTCTTAGCTTCGATGATATGACCTTCTCGAACCCGACTACTATTTTCAATTAGGTGTATATATACACATTTACTAAAACCCTCATTTACTGTACTATCAGCAAAAGTTGTAAACTTTCAACTAAATGAGCGAAATAAAATGTATCTATCTACCTTTGAGTTAGAAATGTGATTTTTCGTATTTTAGTCAGAAAGCATAAAATCACAAATACTACGTTTGGTCTCACATCTTCCATCTCATATCTCCAAATAGGTGTATATCGCGGACTGGACATATTATTCAGGAGTCACGATAGCCAGTAGCATAGACGGGGTCCAAATCACGCGCTCCCCTCTCCCCCCCCCCCCCCCGAAATCCCGCGTCAACATATTCACCATTTTCCATACATCGGTTCACTGGTCAAACACAAAGCATTCAGTCGAGGTTGCAAGGTTCAAATTTGAATAATCCTTTGAAAGTACCTTGGCGCCTCATTTGATCGCTTTGTGTTTGACCAGTGAACCAATGTATGGAAAATGGTAAATTCGACATATTCAAAGGCGTTTGAATTTTTATTTTATTATTAATGTTTTCACGTTGTTCCCGAAAATAAGAAACCCGCGATTCACGAGTCACGCGGACCGATGGTATTCTTCGATTGCACGTTACGTCATCGCGGCCATGTTGGTGCCATTTAACAAAAGATTTCTTATTAGCATCCATTGTTAACGGCACCACAATGGTCGCCATGCTTTTGTCTTTTAACTCTCTTGGGGATGCTTGCAATCCATCAATACCCTGTATACACAGCTAGAGGAACGCTCATTTACAAAGTTCTTTTGTTTTTATTAATATGTCATGCTTGCAGATGTTACCCGAATGGTTTTCATATATTCATACATTCACGCTGGTTAAATTTTATAATGAAAAAGTTCGCTCTAGGGGACATTCGAAGCGTGAAAGATATTCCGAAGCATTCAGATAAAACTAATCAATCAAACTTTATTCAAGCATAACGACATCACATAGAAAAGAGACAGTAAAATATAAGACACGAAGGCGTTCTTGCAATGACCATTAACGATATACAATGCTTGACTTAAGACACTCAGAATCCTAGAATCTTTTTTTTTTAAATAATTGAATTCGTACTGAAGGATGATTTTCTAATAAAATTCTAATGTTGTTTTGATTTCATATTGAACCCAAGCGCTTTTGATTTGGATTTTGTCTCCCTTATTAAAATTTAATTATTCAAACAATTCTAATCCTAATGTATTTTTCACAGCTGCTAATTTTGACAATTTTTTTTCGATGACTCCATCGCCAACTGATTTCGTATATCAGTTTCTTCGTATAGTAAGTTCTCATTCGAGTCAGGTCAGTCCGAGTTATGATCGCGGCATTTTGGTTTCCCTGAAAGTCAGTTTCTGAACGTTAACTAGTTCATTTCTTAGTATTTATGTACTTTAGTTTTGAAACGCTGAAGCGGAGGAAGTCACTAAATTTATGCACAGCATTGAATTGGAACGAAGTTCAAAGGCGTAAAGCTATTGAAACCTAGTAAAAGATTTTCCTAGGGACTGAGCAATCTTCTCAAGTTCATACTATAGCGGCGTTTCTAAACATCTCAGCGACGGCAATCATTTCAGTCGTTTTCAGCCGGCGTACTATATTTTCTTCATATCAAAATGGCAGAGCAAGGAGACCAAATCACAGACTTATCGAAAGCTCTTCTTCCAATTGACAACAAGAAGCCAGAGAGCAATAGGGAACGACCCAGCACACTCGTGGCTTTCTTCGTGTTCGGAGCTCTCATTTACGCTATGTACTCGTTAATAATCGCTGGAGCCCAAGATATCCTAGCAGGGACATACATACAAACTTCCATGGTGTTGGTTGCAAATATTGGACCTTATGTTGTGGTAACCTTCGTCGCTCCATACTTCATGAAAAACATTCCCTATTTCGTTCGTATATGCTTCGTGTTTTTAACCGGAGCCGTGGGATTCATAGTCATTGTATGTTCCAAAGAGGTCGAGTGGAAGTTAATTGGTATTGGATTGGCATCGCTTGGATACGGAGTCGGAGAAGTGAGCTTTCTCGCTTTAACGTCTTATTTCCACTCAAGTGCGTTGTCTGCTTATTCAGTAGGAACCGGCGTCGGATTTGTAGCTGCACCACTTTATTACACGGGTAAGAATACTTCTTAAAGTATAGATGTACACCTATTTCAAAAAACGTTGACGCTCCGGCCGAGATTTGAAATGGGTGATCTGAGACTAAACGGAATTTCTGGATAAAATAAATAAAAACAAAAAAACACATACTTTTATCTATGTTTTTCTAACTCTATATTTTGGGCCACGCTTCATATTCCAACCCAAAAGGAATGTATATTACAATTTGCTGCGTGTTACTCCGCAGTCACAGATTCCAGATTTCCGACCGACAACGTTTTTTGAATTAGGTATTGAATTTTCAATATGTTATTTATTTCGTCGTTCAAAAAGGTGTACTGAATCAATTAAATAAATTAGAGCTTGAAGACTGCACTCAGTATATAAAGATAATTGAATAGTTTTATTTGCGTAAATGCATTTGGTATACTTCATTTTTCTCTCAACCACGAAAAGGAATAAGACTCATATTTGAGTACGTGAGGGTAGCTAGTGTCAATGACTCAAGTAAGGGCTGATATATGGGGAAAGAGGCCCAGGAGGCCCGTCGGCTACCACTACAGTCGGTCGGTTTTTAACAGGAGTAGCTTCTTATAGAACCATTTTTCACCCTCGTCAAGTATTACACCCATATATGCACCTATATATTCAAATAAACGTTGTCATCGCCAAAGGCGATGGGCGAAAAGCCAAGAACATGGACCTTAGTGTTGAGACTGATTCAATGTTCTTGTATTCATTTCCATGTCGGAATGACCTATCGCCTTTGGCGGTGACAGCATTTACTGAAATAGGTGTATAAATCGGACTGGTCACTATCCAAATGGTGGCGACGGCCCTGGCCATGAGGCATAGTAGTTCCGTCATTGAGTTAAAAACGGATCACAAATTCAGTAAGCAGATTGAAGGGAAAATTTAAAGTGATTCATGTTTACAAAATATTCTGTTAAAGTTTAGTAAGCATTTGATTATCCCAGAAATAATGTCCAGTGTCTTGATTTTTTATTCCAGCAATGACAACTTGGCTCTGTATATCACCTAAGGTAACGATGCTCATCATGGCTGGCATGTTACTACTTCTGTTTGTCTGCTATAACATCATGGACAAGAAACACCTGGATACAAGTACCCAACCCACCACTTGTGAAGACGTGGCCTATACAAAACTACCAGACCAAGAGCCTGAGAGCGAGTCTAACGAAACTTCACCCAATACAAAGGCATCGATATTCGTTGAAAGAGATAGCCTTACATGGAAGGAAAAAATGTCTGCCATGAGGACCATCTTCTCCCTCACGCTAATCCCATTGTTCGCAGCATGGCTTTCGGAGTACCTGATTATTCAGTCTGTCCTCACCACCATAGCCTTCACCAACGCTTCTTTTAGACCACGAGATCACTATCAGTACTATATCTTTGTCTTTATGCTTGGGGAGGTATTTGGAAGGTCCTACAGCGCTGTTGTTTCCTATCTTAAGCCAAGCTGGATATCCTCTCCTACCTGGAAACAATTATGGGCCCTTTCCATCATCGAAATCCTTCACCTTCTCTTCTTTATCTTCGAGTCTTGGTATCGGTTTCTTCCAGGAGTTAGCGTTGTCCTCCTCCTTTGCCTTTCAGCTGGTGTTGTCATTGGTATGCTCTTCAACTGTGTTTTGGTATTTTTTCGAGAGTCTTTCGATCAAAAACACCGTGAATTCATCATGGGATACTCAGTTTGTGCAATGGGTGCTGGGATTCTTACTGCCGCCCTGGTCGGACTTTACGTCGAGCCTCTTCTAAGGACACACTGCATCTCAACATTCAAAGACAGTGGCTACTGCTTCACTAGGTCTTCAACTTTGAAAGACGTCACATCTAGATGTGGAGGAAGGTTTCCGGCTGCTAACGCAACGCGATGAAGTAGCGTGGTTAGAGCTCCCGATAGTATATACACTGGTTCCCAAGCAGCTTGACAAAAACCCTGCGAAATGTCTTCCATATAGACGTATTGCTTGCTGTGTCTTGTAAAATTTGAAGCTAAATCTTGGCAAGTTTTTAATGGACTTCTTGAGATGGAGCTTTTTACCTTTACAAGTCAATCTATAGAGTATCCTTTTTTTGTTTACAATTGTGCTGTGTAGAGACATAAAATAAATATGGATATGACTCAACAAAGAATTTTATTCTCAAGAGAATGACACGTGGTCTGGAATGGGAAAACATTTCGCCCAAGTAAAGATGTCTATAAAATAAAAAAGTCTTTGAGCGAATGTTCCATCGTTAATAAATGGAACTCAAAATATTACTGATTTTCAAGGCCGGCAATTTGCTAAAACAGAGGAGCAACGACTTCCTTCGTTTGCGGTGTCTTGTTGGATTTTAAACTGAATAGAAAGTTTGTCCAAGAAAATATAATCAGAAAAAAAATTGATATCTAATAGAGTGAAGGCAATTAACCCGTGAAATAAAAAACGTTAGTCAACGTGTAATAGTGAAATAGACACAAAAGAAAACAATGGAATTAGGGTCTACTAAAGTGTATTAGTCTAATATCTATTTCACGGGTTTAATGACTTCACTCTAGTATATCTTATGCCATTAGTATCACCAAAAGTCCCAAAATAATTCGTGAGATAAAAACCAATTAATTAAACAATTTAAACTTCACGCTAAACAAATGAATCAGGTAAGACAAACAAAGCTGACATGAAAATTTACAAAGAGTCATTAATTTACTAAAATAAGCCATCTTTTGAGCTGCAAGGCATATCAATTAGCCCGTAAATGTCAGTTGCCATTGAAAAATTTGAATGACTAATTATCCCTCAAAACGACGAATAAGTAAACGATAATTTATGATTATTAAACTAGAAATCCATAGTACATAGCAAATTAATAGACCTTTTCATAAATTAAATAAAATATAGAATTGTATTTTATCATTATAGAGTGCTTTCACGTGATGTCACTGCGGCCATGTTGGTGTAAAAATTATTTTGTAAAAATTGTGCAGAAAGTTTCTATTGTTTTGGTAGAACAATAATATGACTGCTATCTATATAACTTTCTTTTCTCGGACCACGATGTAAACTACTGGATTCCCAGTTAATTGTGTATATCCAATAAAATTATTACTATCATATTCTCTTGTTATTATACAATTTTTTTACATGAGAGAGAATTTTTCTTAACACGGTTAGTGTTGCATTTGAAAAAGTTAGAGACGAAGCTTTGCGCAGATTATGCCCCAGGGGCGGATCCAGGATTTTGTTCAGGGAAGGTGCTGCGCACAAAGTTAACTTAGGAAAGGGTGCACCCCTTAGAATCAAAGGCAAAAAACAAAATTGGTTATCTTCGAAGTAGGAGCATAAAGTGTAACCAGAGAGGGGTGCGCACCCCCTGCACCCCTCCCCTGAATCCTCCCCTGTGCCCGTGCACACATTCCCTTCTTGTTTATAACAGGCGATAAGAACTATACCAATCTCATATTTTTAAACTACAAAGCCAGGTCTGGTATGTACCTATATGCACTAATTTTCATCAATTTGAAGTTAAATCATAGTTAATATTATATCCATTAACTATGGTTAAATCAACCTTAGCTTACTTGACTCTTATTTCCTTGGTTTCAAGACTTAGAGGGCAACTTCTTAATTCTTGTTTTCTTGTACAAATTTTACGCCTCTGACATTACTCTGCATTCAAAGTTCTACGTGGGACAAACTAAAATGTGTTTTTGATATACAGCATGGAACAGACACCTATACTCCAGTTTCGTGTTCTCTTTACTCAGCCTTAGTCTCGGTTGTGCGTTATAATATTCAGCAGCTATTTAACCAAAACCCGTGGCATTTTAATCAACTCGTATTGTTCCGTAGTACGTACATTCCTTACCATACAATGAACCTTACATTTGTACACAATCGAGGCTAAGAATGATCAAAGGCGAAATCGAAATGGGAGTATTGCGGAAAATCATAAATGTCTTTCTTAGATTCAATGCATTCTAAAGGTACATTAAGAAAAAAATCGGCAAATTCTAAAAAAATCTTGTCGAACTCGAGTTTTTTGGTCGGACATTCTGTATTCCATTGGGAAAACTACCCATTGTTTGGCTGGACACTCAAGCATATCTTTGACCGGTCTATTATCATGTCAACGATGCGAAAACTATCAAAGATAGAATAATGGACCTAATCCCCTGTTTTCCCATTTCAGACCACATGTCATTCCCTAGAGTATCATTTCTTTGTTTATCGGTTGCGCATGAGAAGATGCACGAATATAGATACGACTCAAACAAATAATCTTATTCCCAAGGGAATGACCTGGTCTAAAATGGCCAAAACATTACGCCCAAGTGGATTTGGTCCATTTGATGCTAATCAATTTAAGCGCTGTCATAAATGACTTTCAATATTTTCTTAGATTTAATTAAGCATTTTAAAAACTTTTTTAAGAAGCCCCAAAGGAATGAAAAAGCGAAATGAAAAGATGGGATGTTTTTTTAGTAAAACAAAATATGAGGTGTTTACAGGTACCAAGGTCAGTGAGCCTCTAGTGTTTTCGACTTATTTGGCAGGTACTCCTTTTATCGCTCTGAATCAGAAAATATTGATGCCGGTCAGATTTAAATCCATGTCTAACAGTAGTATTACAATACGTTAATCGCATTTAATAACAAAAGCCCGAAAACACAAAGATAAAGGAAAGAAGAGGAAGATTTAAATAGATTTTTTTTTGGGAAAAAATTGATAAACCGCCAAGGCTTGGAATACATTCAACAATCATCGCTAGATCAGAACTGTGGCAACGAGTCTTTTCCCCATGGCTCGAAACAAGGAACAATTTTTAAAGATATTTTCAATTGGTATCGATGGTAGCAAAAAATCTACAAATTGGTCTTGTTAGCTTGTTTTAATTTTCTGATACAACAGAAATTGTGGGCGTTCAATTGAGAAACGCTCCTGGCCACACAATTGAATTCACTCGAGAGGAAGCCAAGTCATTTTAATGTGGAATAATTATGCGTCGGTGGAACTATATTGTACAGACGGACTAAGAGGTTATGCAAATCATTTCAATGCAGCTGTTATTTTGGGATAGTGAAAGAGGATCGAAGCGACCAAGATATAGGGTCAACCCTTTGATTAGAAGGGTAAATTTTCAACCATGGAGAAAAATTTGAGCAGCAAGGACAAGGAATCTTCTGCCAGTTTGATTTCAGATGTAAAAGAAGTAGACGGAGCGGAAGAAACCGAAGATGCTCCCGTTGGAGAGCGCCCAAGAACCATCCTTGCGTTCTTTATGTTCGGGTTTCTACTCTATGCTACCTACTCGTTGATTATTTCTGGGGCTCAAGATATTCTTCAAGGAACTCTAGTTCCAACTTCTGCAGTACTCGTAGCAAACATTGGGCCATATTTTTCTGTGACTTTGATCGCTCCGTATTTCGTCCAGCGAGTTCCTTATTTTGTACGTGTGTTGACGGTGTTTTTCCTCGAGGCTTCTGGGCTAGTGATGGTAGTACTTGGGAAGCATGTTAGTGTTAAGTTGGTTGGTGTCGGCTTTTCGTCGCTGGGATTCGGTCTGGGAGAGTTATCGTTTATCGCATTGACCTCTTTCTATCACGAAGCAGCCGTTAGAGCCTTTTCGGCTGGTACTGGTGCAGGAATTGCTTTGGCGCCTTTGTATTATACTGGTAAGTAATGGCTTATGCCAAAGTTCTTTCATTGATACGATGTTCGTAGTGTTTGTTTTAATAACCATGACGCATAGCCGAGTGCATGGTTTTAGAACCGATAACACATAACACTGCTGTGATTTTATTGAATTGCTTTAGAAACGATCTCAAGAGAATGTTGTTAAAAAGGATTCTTTTACCGCTATTAAAAGGCTTCCAAACTGATTTAAAAGCATTGTTAATCGATCAACTTTTGTTTCCATTTATTTTCCTCTCTTTTCTTGTTTTATATTTTAATTTATGTTATTCCGATTGATTTTTTTTGAGGAAAGCATAAAAACATTTTACTAGATGCCATTAAATATTTTGGACAGTTATTGTATTTTTACAATACCGGCAGACTGAAATTAAAGTTTGTCGTTAATGCCGGGTCTCATAGTCTCATATGCTGGATAAGCTAAAATGGACGAGTTAGTACATTAATCATTGAAGTCGAGGTATGCTATTAAATAAATATTTACCATTGTTATATTAATGATTAATAGTTCGGGGAATGCGGACTCTGCTCCAGGAGGAGAAAATGGAGGGCCCTCAATTTTTTTAGTGGAATGTGGGGGGCCTTGAAAGGTTGAAAGGAGAAATAAAAAAAAACATGAATGCTATTAGGTAGGGGTCTGGAAATTTTTTTGCATCAAAAATATTTTCTCCTCCATCCCTCTCTCCGACTTAAAAAATGACTGGTCCCTAAGGTTATAGGCGAAAAGCAACAGGAGATAGGTCCCAAGATCCAAGAATAGCTGGAATGAATTGTTTCTGCTTCTTATTCCTTATTCTATGTATTCGACGAAAATATTCCCATGTCGGAATGACCTATCGCCCATCGCCTCTGGCGATGACCACGTTCATTGAAATAGGTGTATGTCTGGAGTACTTGGATGATAAATAAGAAAGCATAAAAAAAGCCATTTTCCTTTTCAAAAACAATTTGTATTGATGAACAAATAATAAGTATTTTAAAAAGTATTTTAGGGTTAACTAAATTTTAGGTAAACTTATTTATTTATTTTACTATATTTCTTAATAATATGAACTAATGGAGCAACTTTTCCTTCTCTGTACACGTTCAACGTCATATAACGACGAATAAAGTCGAAAAAAAGCATAGAACAATAGTTTTCCCAACCATTCCGCTCCATTAACTATGGTCTAATGAAAACTGTAAACTCTACTATATGTAAATACAGCTAAAGGAAGTGTGAAAGTTTAATGAATAACAATGAAATAATTAAATGTTAAGTTCAGGTTTAAGGTCTTTGATGTATGGCATTTCGTAGATCAGCAAACGTAAGCGAAACGTTGTCTTTTACAACTAGTTTTCTTATTAAATTGTATTCCTAAAAGTACCTTTATGAAGTCTATGAAGTCATAGAAATTCATACGGGGTTTTGGCTAAAAAAAGATGCTTTGCCATTATCATAAATAATGGTTTTAATGATAAAACGATTGAAATCCTAGTTTAATTATAATTATAATCCTAGTTTAATTAGAAATACACGCATGCGCAAACGTTTTTCTCTAGTGTCCTCCGTATTTTACTTTCCTGATTAAGGACACTGTTAATAAACCGGTTTTTTTCCCTTTTCTCTATTAGCTATGACGACATGGGCTTGCATACCACCAAACACAGCAATATCGATCATGGCATTCTCCCTGGTTCTCTTGCTTGCCTTTTATGGAATCATGGAACGTAAGCACACATATATCCAAGGCACCCAATCTCAACAGGGAACCTACGCAAAAGTCCCTTACAAGCCAATGGACTCTGAAGCCGAAGACAGCAAACCCCGCCAGGCTTTGACATTCTTCGAAAAGGTGACAGCTGTGAAAGATGTTTTGCCAATCATGTTCTGTGTTATTATGGCATGGATTGCCGAGTACTTGATCATCCAAGCTGTCATTACAACTATAGCATTCGTCGACGCCCCATTCCCACCAAGGGACCATTACCAGTACTATATCTTCGTATTTCTCGGAGGGGAATTCTTTGGCCGGTCGTACTTGATCTTCTTCTCATACATCAAGCCAAGCTGGGTCCCAAAGCTGATCATTAGACGCTTGTGGGCGTTAGCAATTGCAGAAGTGTCCATCCTCGTGTTCTTCATATTTGCAGCTTGGTACAGATTCCTTCCAAGCGTGTCTTTGCCTCTGATTCTCTCGTTTATTGCTGGAGTCATCATTGGTATAATGTACGTCAACATGCTGGCTGTTTTCACCGAGATTGAAGACAGTACACAAAGAGAATTTGTTCTTGGATATGCCTCGGCTGCGACAGGATGTGGAGCGTTCACTGCAGGTCTTCTTGGGCTTGTAATCGAGCCATGGTTACGTCATCATTGTTTGAAAGTAGCTATATCGAGCGATTATTGTTTTACTAGGTCCATTGGGAGCGTCGGTTCGTGTGGAACATGATATAATGATTAAATCCTTCTAAGCTGTTTGAAATGCAGGACATTCAGGCAGGTGAGACGAAAAGAAACCTCACATAGTATAAACACGTGTAACTGTGTGGCTATATGATAAAAAGGGATAAGTGGGAGTATGTAAAACTAGTTCACAACAAGGGGAAAAATCCAAGTTCCTTTTGGGATAATAAGGAATCTGAATATAAGACTTTTTATTTTAAATAATTATGGCTTGGAAACCGATACTAATGGAATGGAAGTAATCTTGTCCAATTTCAGATCACGCCATTGTAAGTCCCTTGAGAATAAGATTCTTTGTCTTAGCTGTATGCATATTCGTGTGTCATGTGCAACCGTTAAACAAATTAATAGGGAAAGACAAATGGGGCAAAATTACGCCCAAGCCGAAAAAATCGATTCAAATACGACGTTGAATTCATGAAAAAGTGCAAGAAAAGCCTTTTTATGTAGCGTCACTTATTTAGTTCGAGATATTTATTTGCCCCGATATCGATAAGGTGTGGTCGGGACTTCATAATACAGGGTGTGCCTTGGATCAAATTTAGTGTCAAATTATTTAAAGGTACTGAAAAATTTATCGATTCTACGAAAACACAAACTCCGATAGGAGTATCTGATCAAGGTGGTCTGAACGAACAATTTGAAAGCGAACTGCTAAAGCATAATGGATGGGAAAATTAATACATTAATGTTTTGAGACAGGGAATGGAAAGATATACAATACAACAAAAAATACTATTACACACGCAGTGCATGAAATTTAGAAGTTAGAGATAAAAATGACAAAGAAATTGCAAATATATATAGATAAGTGGGTTGGTATATTGAAGACAATGATAGGTGTATTACGCTAAAGCTTTCATCATCGTCTCTTAGAATATTGAAAATCGTTTTCCGTCACTATAAAATAATACTAATCCTGTATCAGTACTACATGTACATACTTTCAAATTTGATGGTGCGTCATGTAACAAACTTTACAACTTTAGGGGTGTTTCTGGCTCTGCCACTTGTTAGCATTTAAGGAATGCTGGGTTTTTGGTTTCCATCAATTAAAACACTACAAGACCAGAGCGTTATAAAATTGATGGAGGACAAAAGCCTCAAAATTTATCGACTCCAAATCGAAAACATACTGTGCAATGTTAATATTCCTATCAAAGATGAACCGGCGAAAGCATGAACGACAGATTCTCCCTAAAAAACATTTTTAATGAACTAAAAATATCGTTGACAGAACTGACCTTCACTTCCTTTAGACATTTTTTGTTCCTTTCTCAATCAGTTCTAAACAATAGATTTATTTCGGGTCAAAGTGATCTATCTTTGTAGAGAAAGTTAAAGCGATTTTCCTAATATTAATAGATTTGGCACAGAATACGAAGGACTCGAGCCTCTTCCTGGTACGTAGGAAAATTTCGTCGTTCGTATTTTAGTTGGAAAAACTTGAATTTCCCATCATACTAAAACGATTGATAAACGTCTTTAAATTCACGCATGCGCAAACGCTTTTTTCTAGTGTCGCAATAGATTTTTTATTATTCAAAACTAAGCATAAAATTTTTTCAATGGCTCTAAGCAAACTCCTTGGGTTCCCGAGGATGACTTGACCCTCAATACTTGTCTTGGAGACGCATGTAATGAAAGCTTGCCTACCTTGCTCTCATTGGTTTCTTTTGTCTTATTCTATCATATATACACTCCTTTCTACCACTTCTTTCTCTTTTACTCCGACGAAGGACTAGCGTCCGAAACGTCAGTAAGTTTTTTCATCTTTTCACGGTGTATAATTTACCTTTTCATCATTAATGAAAGCTTGAGTGTATTTAAAATATCACATTTATCAATACATTTACAGAGTACATTATATATAAGGGTATTTTTTTAACTACATGTAACGTGTAAATTATCAAAAGTTATATAGACATTATAGGCCTTATTTTTATGGTTTATACACTTAATTGAAATATAGCGACCATTTGACATAATTATTGTTCTGGACTGACTATAGGTTTATAATTATTGTTCTGGACTGACTATAGGTTCTCTTACATGTGAAGACTCTTGTGTGTTTCCCGATGTGAACTTGAGGCTGGTCAGTCCAGAAACGACAATAGCAATTCAAATTGGCCGCTGGGTAATATTTCGATTCGGTGTATGGAGCTATTCCAGATGGTAGTGTTAGGGGGAAAATGGTGCAAGGAAAAGCAGCATAATCATTTCTTTGAAAAGTTACCTAAGCTTTCCGTTCTTCTCTCAATGACATAAATCTCCTAGGGCCCAATAAAACCCCGATAAGTAAAAAACTATATAAAAGTATGGCCTTTTAATAAATGTATATTTTTACCGAAAGTCAAATCTGTTATTTTAGAACTTTTTAAGTTAATCTTATTTTTTTACTAATATTATTTGAGTTTTCCCTCAGAGTCTATATTAAAGATATTTAAGTTTAACGTACAAGTGTGGGTGTTTTGCATACTATAACTACGCCGGGGTAGGTGCATGGCCAGTTAAATGCACTGAATGATTTCATCAAGACAATTTCTTTATACACCTAATTCAAAAAACGTTGTCATCGCCAAAGGCGATAGGCGATAGGTCATTCCGACATGGAAATGGTTTCGTTGAATACAAGGAACATCGAATCAGTCTCAGCACTAAGGTCCATACTCTTGACGAGAATAAGAATAAGAAACACAAGTCATTCCAGCTATTCTTGGATCTTGGAATGACATATATCCTATCGCTTTTCACCTATTGCATATCGCCTTTGGCGATGACAACGTTTTTTGAATTAGGTGTATTCTCCCATATAATGGGAAATGAATGAGTATCCAAAATAGCCCCGGCGGAACTCGGTTCTAAACTGGTTGTTGACGAAAAAGAAGTGATTTGTTTGCTTTTTAGCGACAATATATTTCATGTATGTAAATATTTTCATCTAGGATAGTTTGGCTATTCTAAGAAGAAAGTAACGGGTATAGTTGAAAACGCGAATGGCAGAAGCATAGAAAAAAAATCAAATACCTGTGCCATTAATTTTTCGTTCTTGAGGAGTGACAGCCAGTTATATAATTCTTCCCCGCGACTACACCTACTCTGGTTAGTCAATTGTATTACTTTCAGAAATAGTCAGTTACCTAATTCCCATGATGTTAGAAATGCTAACCCATTCTCTAAAGTTATTTTAAGAACTTAAAAGGTCGTCACGCAACGTTTCGCGTGACGACGTGAACTCCTAAGTGCGTCTGCTTAGGGGCCCTAATCGGTCAAAGCGAAAATTTACCAATTGTGAGGGGACAGTCTCATCCCCACTAACCTCAGCGAATTATCCTGTCTAGATCTGACCCTCTGTATGAGGATAGAAATTGAATAGTGCAGCATGAGGTATAGGGAGATTATTAATAATATCTACGTGGTTTCAAGGCCTTCAAAAAATAAACAAAACGATAAACATCTTTTTACATAGCTTACAAGACAGACGAACAAGTTTTTTTTTTTTTTGCAAATTCTATGAATTTATAAAGTCCTGTTTCGAAAGTCATTCCCTCTTTCAACACACCTAGCCATCGTCTCTCACTCTTGTCGCATATTTGCTATCGTTTCCAAGATAGCACCAAGACCTAGCCTTTTTTTAAATCTTAGATATTTTAATTTGTATTCTCCATTCAAGTTCCATTTCAAACAATTAAAAGCAAGAAAACTTTGCTACGCCCATAAGTTAGCTGCAGACTAACATTTAGCACTTATTGTCTGGGACCGATCGAGGGAAACAGCGTGCTTTGAAAACATCGACGTTGAGGCACCACAAAATACACTGCTTTCCCGAGTTTCCAGTCAATTAGTACTGATTTTTGTTATATACCAAGAAGAAGCAATTGATTTTTTGATTATTTGATTTCGAATAGCGTATTGTTATTCCCGGCAAATATAAACGTAGACTTGTTGCCCGCCCAGAACGGTTGCCGGAAATAGTGAAATTCTATGGCCATCACGTGGCACCATCTTTCCCAATAAGAAGAAAGAAAAAATTGACTTTCTTGGCATATAACGAAGCCTTTTGTCATTTAGCGGTACCTGAACAAGGTCTAGAAGAGTTATAAGAGCATCAGAAGAGTTTCTGGTGAGACAAGGCAGCAAGATCGCGAGGCCAAAAACTGCAAATTTATACGGTGCAACGGCACTTTTAATGCCTTTCCATCTTTTAAGACGCTTTCAAGGGAAAGGCCTTAAAAAATAATCTCACACGGAAAATGGGAAGTAAACTAGAGCGTTTCATGCATGCGGTAATTTACAACTGAGCTTGTCAATAGAAGACAGCTTTCATTCTATTTCTATTTCTTCTTTTTATATAAAATTATTTGCTCAACATTTAGAGGTCGAATTTATAAAGAGAGAAAAAGAAAACAACAACAACAACAACAAAAACACGGAAAGAAGCTGCATTTCTAATGATGTTTAAATTAAATAATTTTTAAATTAAATAATTGTTAAAGGTCAGGGATAAGTCCTAGTATTGGCTTCCATTTCCTAGCCATAGGGCTGTCTTCATCCCCACTTTATTTCTATTTCTTAGCTTTTGCAGTTAGCAGCTACTTGCCGCTGTAGCATTCCATGCTCCAAAAGGTCGAGTAAAGCAATAATCAGGGACTTTTGAGACACGCAGGCAATGTTCACGAAGATACGGTTCGACCAGGAGTCCTATCGCACCTGCCAAGAAAGTTCCTGCACCCATTCCAATTGTCGCAAACCCCATTGCAAACTCTTTATACTTAGGTGCAGTACTTTGAGACACTATAACAAAAGCATTATTAAATGCTGCACCTGCAATTAGTCCAGCTGTGAATATAAAAGTGAAGACAACCCAGACATCATGAACAAAGCGGTACCATGCAGCAGCTACAAAAAAGGCCAGGTGTGCTACAAGAATGAGTGATAGGATCCATATTCTTCTGATTACTAGCTTAGGAATTAAACTAGGTTTTATGTATGATACCACGGCTAAATAAGACCTTGCTACAAACTCGCCTGCGAGGAATATGAATATATAGTAACGATAATGAACTCGTGGGGGGAAGGGTGCGTTGGGAAATGCCATAGTGGTTATTATGGCTTGAATAGTGACATATTCACAGACATAAGCAACAAATAATGAAATTACTAAAGGTAAGATTTTGCCGGCCGTGGTGAACTTTTCTTTCCACGTTAATCTTTCATGCTTTGACGTTTCAGCGTCTTTTTTAACTTTGACGTGTTTTTTGTCCATTATGATGTACATAATTACGTAAAGAAGAGGTGAACCTGCCATTATCAACATGGCTCTATTTGGTGAGACGCAAGACCATGTTGTTAAACCTAAGAAAAAAAAGGGGGAAAAAATGAAAATCATTAGTTTTTTTCTTTTGAAAAGGATCGAAAATCGAATGATTTGTTACGCAGCTTGGCCGTCTGCATCGCACCTGTTGGAATGTTCAGGCAGTTACAATGGCCGGAATATCCATGGAATTCCTTTGCTTGTGTCAGTCGGAATTTTACGATGTTTTAGTTACAGTTGCTGGTACTCGTTAGCTTTTAGGACTCTACACGAGCACCCAGCATAATAAATTGGACTCAAGAACCGAATTCGATATTTTACGAGCCCAAAAAAGTTATGGTGGTGGGGGTTATAAAGATGATGATGATAAGAAACTAGAGAGAATGAAACGTTTCTAGTCATGTGAACAGAATTATGAAATATATAAACAAGTAATCATGAACATTTTTCATCACCTGGGTTATCGTCTTGATTTGAAATTTGATCACTTTTAAGGTTATTTTTAAATAGGTCATTTCTTCGGCTACAGACGGTATTTTTTGGATCAAATAATGGAGTTTATTGAATGGTAGGCGTAATAAGTCGGCTAGCCATCTACTTCTTCAATATATTGCTAAATTGGTTAAATATATTTACAGAGAGTAATCTATTGGTAAGTTGACTTACCTGTGTAATAAAGAGGTCCTAAGATAAATCCTGTTCCAGTACCTGCTGAGTACGCCGAGACAGTTACTTGTTCATAGAAAGCAGTAAGAGTGAAAAAGGACACTTCACCTGTTCCAGCTCCAAGAGAAGTCATACAAATCCCCACCAATTTCATGTACACTTCTTTAGCATATACGATCGTAAATAGACCAGAAGTGAATGTAAAATAAATAAATACGATTCTAACGGCATACGGAACGCGGTGAATGCAATATGGAGCTATCATTGTCACTAAGAAATATGGACCAACATTGGTTACCAATACAGCAGCAGTTGGAATAAACGTTCCCGCTAAAATATCCTGAGCACCGGCAATAATTACAGAGTAGACGGTATAGATGAGTGCTCCAAAAGCATAAAAAGCAATAATGTTTCTAATTTTTTCCTTCTTTGGTCCCTGTGGTTTAGTCTCGTCATCTTTTGAATCCAAATTTTCCTTTTCGTGTTCCTGTTCATTTGACTCCTCCTTGGCTGAAGGATGTTCATCGGATTTCACGTTCGAGGAATTTTCAGTTTCCTCGCCTTCCATTGAGACTCTCTCCATACTAAAAAACTAAGAACCTTCTCTTAATTTGATGATCGAAAGAAATTTTTTCAAAGTCTGAAGAGAAAATGTTTGCTTGTTTATGGGTAAGGTGATATGTCACTCACATCATCGGGTACTAAATTAGCCAATGAGAATTGACCAAACAATTAACCAAATTGCAATGTCGTCATTGCTATATTTCATTCATAATCCGAGAAGATACAACCAAATCCAAAGACTAGTTTTTTCTTTGACTGGTCATGAAAAGCTTGTAAAAATGTAATGGTTTTTCTTGGTAGAAAATTTTGCCCTTAAGCAGGCGAAGGTTGTGTGTTTTTTTTAAACGCCCTCACCTTATTTAGGGAGTTTAGGGAATCGTGCATGCAGGTGGCATTGCAGGTACAGCTCAATTCTTTTGACTGGTATCCGGAACGCTTTTGATCTTGGGAAGTTGACATTACTAAGCTTCAGTCACATTGTGTAAAAAAAGAAAGAAGAAAAATAAAAAATCCCACTCTATCAATTAATATATCCGTTAACAAATATCGAGTTTTTTATTATCTGAAATACCACTACATAAGACTACGAAAACAAATATCGTAGAACTTAAATTCAACATAAAGACGACAGTTTAAATGGCAAATATATTCCAATTAGGGATCACTAGTTGCGTGCATAAATAAACATACAAGTAAAAAGGGCTTTTATAATTCATATGGCGACATTGAAGACCCTTGTTTGAATAGAAATTTGGAAACAATCATTTTAAACCAAAAGATAACAAGGCAGATTAAGAGCACTCTTATAAAACGTCCTGCGTTCATTTTGTATTTCGTACTTATGACCTACATACGTAAACAACGATAAAATTCAAGAAACGCCGGGTTAATTTATCACAATTGAGCACGTAGGATAACTCAGAATTAATTTCAAATAAACCTTTTATTTTTTTTGTAAGCGTTAATCAAATCTTATATTTGATAGGATAGCACCGCAGTTTTTCTACGCCTCTTTTCTGTTTGTTTACAATAACATTCACTTGACAACCTGGTCGTGAGTACAGCAAGTATAATTACAGTATTATGTGAGATAATTAAGACGAGCAGTCAATAATTAAACATCAGCCAATAAGCGAATAGCATTTGGGTACGACCTCTTAACTCATTGAGGTGTTGGACCAATAGAACTTAAATGAGTACAGAGAAGCTGTTAATTGAATACAGTTTTAGTTAAGACAACAGCTTAGTCGTCTCTGAAATTTAGTCTAGAACATTGTAAATTTCATTTTCATAAACTCTATAACAAAACTACCGTTTTTTTGGAGGTCACAAATGATAGAAAGACGTTCCCTGCAGTGGCGGACCCTTCAAACGAAATATGCGATTTAATTGAATGAGTTACCAAGTTCAAGATTTCCCAATTACTCGGCCAGCACTTCAAGACAAATGTAAGCAATGCCGATTCGATAATAACGAGTAATATATCATGATTATATGAAGTTACCTAAAAAGCCATTTAAACCAAATTTACCATGGGATAGCAAGTATTAGCAAAACGATGTTGGCATGCTATCAGTTTGTCTTTACTTTAATGGTCTTTCATTTGAACAAGCAGTTCCGACAATCGTTTTCAAACGAAAACGATTGATACCTTTCTTCTTACACTAAAATATTGCTTGCATGTGATGCTTTTCATGCTTTTTTTATACCAGAAAATCAAGTTACTTGTTATCTTAATTATTAGTTTAATTACAACTTTGTGTACTGAAGTTAACATACTGTCAAACATATCTTAATTTGCCATCAGCTTTAGTGATTCTTTCTTAAAAATTCAAAATTATGGCTTTTAGTTTCATTACGAGTTTGGAGTTTTCCTGTACAAAAAGTATAATCGAGCTCACTGATCAGTATCATTGCAAGGTTGTACATTTATATTCATTAGATAAAACAAGCACTTGAATCTGGAGCTTTTAGCTTGCAATTAATTTTAATCAATGTACATGGTTGTTAGTTATCTCCAAATCTTTGACGCATACGGCATGTTGTAAATAGAGAATTCAATGGACTGGATTGGAGTTTATAATTCGGTCCCACTCAGTCTGCGTTATTCAGAAAATCTAGATTCACAGTACAAGACCACGTATTGCTAAAATTAAACGTTCATTACTCGTCTTACGAATTTCACGTACCGGCTCTCACTCATGGTTTAAACTATGATATGGAAAGGTCGTACACTTTTCAACTTTACTGCAATTTTTCTGCATCAAAGTTTTAAGTTATTACATTTAAACAGCTTTTGTACTGTCGAGTGCATGATTTGTTTGCATTTGATCGTTTTTGTTATTTTTTTAATATCTAAAGTTCATGTTTAAAAAACCTAAAACAGAAACATGTTGTCATCTGTTCGACCGGGCTTTGCTTATGTACAGTACTTGCCATTTTTTTGTAATTATACTTATATTGCATGATTAGAAATAAGAATAAAAGAAAATATAACTATTGCTTAACATTGATTATGTGTCTTATTCGATTCTCCTGTCTGAGTCCGTGTTTTTTGGGTCCAGTCCATTACGATAGAGTTCATGTTTTACAAGGTGCTAAATAACTTATGCAATTAATTAAGACTAATTAGGCAAAAAAAATCAAAATTGTGCTAAAATGACGAGGCTACAATAGGGAGCAATTGATCGACGTTTTTGTTTTAAATTCAGATCATCATGAGCGGCTGCAACGATAAACTAGAGTCGTGTACAAGTACGATGGATGAAAGACAAGCTTTGCTCTCTGTCTCAGTTACCTTTAAATCACAAGAGAATTTGGAGGCAAATGACAATTCCGAGAGTAAATCACAAGGAAAAGATGACATTGCTGGACTTGCTGATGCTGTTCATGAAGAAGAAGCTTCATGTGAGACTGAACACAAGGGATTTACACCGTCATCCATAGTTAACAGTAAAGAGGGCAAAGTAAAGGCTGAAACTAGAACAAAGAGTGAAGTCACAAAAGCTGAAATACTACCGGTTTGTTGTCTTTTGTATTTGTACAATAGAATATGTGTATGTACACTAATGAAATGAGGAAAAACAAATGTACTTTGAACTGAATAATAGCGTAGGATTTTTTCAGCTTTAAGTTCACTTACATATCCATGAAAACAAGCCAGTGTAATCTGCGATTGCAGTAACTCAGGAACTCTTTTTTGTTTCCAGAAAGAATCACTCGTAGAAAGCCGTGAGTTAGTTTAGTGGGGAGGGGGAAAATAGCATACCAAGGGACCATAGAAAACGATGTGTATGCTTTATGTCCTTTATCGTGTCTCAGAGTTTAGTTTTTTATCTTTATTTTACTATAATACCTGCCCATATCCATGCATAAAGCTTGGCGTAGTTCATGGTTATAAGCTGTTATATCCTTTTTCCTCCCCAGGGATGGAAAGGCTACGGCAACGGTATCTATATTCAGCCAATCATCGTTAACTCCTCAAAAAACCAAGAAAACAAAAAAAGTTTGCAGTCTGGGAAATTTACAGTCGAAGACTTAAGACAGCAACTACGACTACGACAATCTTCCGAATGGGTGGTAAAGCATAATCAAAGAATTCACCTAAAAGGATCATTGAAAACTGGTGCTCCACATATCAATTCAGAAATAAATACATGTATTTCTCGCTGCCATTCCAGCCGAACGGCAACTGGAAGTCAAGAGCCTTCTCTTTCACAGCACAGCCATTCCGTCAAGCAAACAAGCAAACTTGCCAAAGGTTTTGTTTGTAGACATTGGACACGAGATTTCTTATCGAAAGACAATGAAAGTGAACAGGAGAGCGAGCCATCGTCCCTTACAATTCGCTCATATGTTAATGTCGATATGATGGAAGCGTTATCGAAGACGACAAAAGCGTCGGAGCACAAAAAAAGGGTTTGTCCTGATATAACCAGACCTAGACAACACCAGAATGCTAGTAAAAGCTCCCCAGATTACGACGATGAAAATAGCCATCAATTATCTAGGAGATCATCTCTATCTTCTTCTCTAGTTTCTAATGAGATTATACCCAAGGATAACCTACATCAAGATATCAATGATTTAATTTTTGGAAATATTTCAGTGAATGTGCGCAATCCTTGCACGGATGACTCATGTTCCTGTAGATTGAATGAAATTGCAGCAACACCTCAAGCCACAGAAACCTGCAGTAGTAAATTAGGAAAAGAAAAGGGCAAATCAAGGAACATGTTAAAACCAAGAAAAGAACAAAGAATGTTTGTACATGTTCCGTTGAAAGAGTTTCCTCCAATCGATCCACTGCGAGACTTGAGAAAGTCTTCCAAAATCCAAACAATGGGAAAAAGAAAGCTCCCTCGCCGGCCACATACAGTGGGCGCACCGTGCTCATTCAGTGACATCAATAAAAAGACAGCAGAAAGCATTCGTATCTCGTCTTCAAAGTCATTGGGCTATCACTTCCGTGGGATACACGGGAAAGCTGTAGAATATCCATTGAAAAACTGGCAAAATCGAGGCAAATATGTAAAACCCTAAGTTGGTAAAGAGTAAATCGATAATTCAAGAGGGATTTCACGCCGCTGAAGTAGTTCCAGGTTGAAGTGTTATTAACATTAATTATTAATTTACTCAGCTTTGGGATGTTTATATCACTACATATTTTGAGGGCCGTAAGTTAGTTAACTCTAATAGGTTATCGCGTTTACATCTTGAAATAAAGTTATTGTATTGTATATGGTCTACGATAATTATTTTTGAAATGCAATATGATAACACCAAAAGGCACCTGAAATCCACTCGCTTTCATTTCGCAATAACAATTTACTTTTCAATGAAAAAGCTTTTGAAACATGTTTTAGTTCTAAAATCTGTGGCGACACTTTTACTCAAGTTTCTTGACGTTTCGTTCACGCATCATGCATCATTCTCAAGAGCGAAGATCAATTGAATTGCAAGTACTTCTAACAATGTCAGAGAATCAGAAATTCAACTAAAGTCATTTGGCAAAACCTTTGCTTTGAATGAGTTGATTGTACGTTTAACGATGGCTTTAGCTCTTTAATTCTTTAATAAAGAACATCTATAAGCCAGACATTCCAGTTATTTCGAAACATGCATGGCTATGAGATACAGGTCCATGTTCTTCACAATTTGCTCCTTTTATTTTTTCTGACAAACTTAGTTTGATTCTCTAGTATTTGCAAGCAACGCTTAATTTTGGGCAGTGTTAAAGATATTTCGCAAACTGTGTGACGTGAACTGCCGTCAGTGATGAGGAGGAACCATACTGCCAAATTGGAGGTAACCCATAACAATTTTTTGAGCGGCTTTCATTGATGATGGTAATACATACCAGGACAAGCATAAAGAAGTTTGTCTGTCTCCTATATTAGCCGCAAACCGGCGTGTCTGAGGTATTTAATTAAGAAGAAACAAACTGCTGCACTAAGATTTGTGCATGAATTGTTTTCCACAATAATCTATAGTATTTTTCCCCCTTTTTACTCAAACTGTTTAATTATCTATCTATTTACACTTATTAGTCATTGAAAAATAAATTGAACTGAATTGATGACGAAGTATGTGACACCACTTTTAAGGGAGATAATGGGGATGATAATGGTTATGATGGAGATGACAGTGGTGATAATGCAGATAATAGTGGTGGTGATGGAGATGATAGTGATGATGATGGAGATGACAGTGGTGATGATGGAGATGATAGTGGTGATGATGGAGATGATAATGGTTGTGATGATAGTGGTGTTGATGTAGATGATAATGGAAATGATGGAGATGATATTGGTGATGATGGAGATGATAGTGGTGATGATGGAGATGACAGTGGTGATGATGGAGAGGATAGTGGTGATGATGGAGATGATAGCAGTGATGATGGAGATGATAATGGTGCTGATGGAGATGCTGGTGGGATGATGGAGATGTCAAGATGTCAAGTTCTTTTGTGATTGTGTCAAGAAAATGTAAGAAGTGTATAAAATCGCTGATTTAACTTGGCAAACACAACTTAAATACAACTTAATGAAATAATTTTAAATTCAAAGCTAGTTTAAAATAAATTATGAAATTTGCCTTTACTTTTTGTGAATTTTGAAAATTTAAAATGCAAAAGCAATTATAGCTTCTATCAGTGTAAATAAATTAATGACAATATAAAAAGGTTGAATTCTCCACGAAAGCTCAATTTGTTAAGTCGTGCAGACACTATGCTTTCGAGTTTACCGGGAAGTACTTCATGTCCGTATATTTAACAGATGATGCTCCCCCCTGAAGCCCCAATCCTCCTCCTCCCACCAACAAAAAAAGACTTACTTTCCCTTATCAAAGCTGCCGGACTTTTACTATTAAACATATGAGGATTCGAAAGGACATCGTCCCATAAGTACTAATACATTAAATGTTGAAGGAAACTGTATGTGATTTTAGAAAAAAATGCCTGTCATTGGAACTTTCATTGTGTGTCCAGTACGAAATCAATTCAGTAAAAACGTATTTCCTGCTTAGTAAATCTTTCCAGTACTGAAATTTTGGGCCTTCTATTTTGTACTCAGCAATGTTTTTTTTCTAACGAACTCAACTATATTCCTTTTTTCGTCGTACTTCAATGGTTTGTTTTATTCTGAAACTATTTTCATTCAGTGCTTAAAAACTGACTTCTAGGAAGGGGATGTTTCTCAAATGGTGCAGTTTTGCTGTGAAAATCTGCGTCCGCGGGCGCGTCCGGGAGCATTGTTATCACCACAGGAAACCCACCAAAACGTTTGTAAAGAACTGTAGAAACAAATTTTTTTACCCTAATTAGTAGATTAGCGATTCAAGTAAATATTCATTAGTTTGTGTCAAACTAAATGTAATCGGTATTATTTTTTTATTTGTTGATTTGTTGATTTATTCATTTATTGAGAATGCAACACGAAAACCCCTACATACTACTCATTCTTTGGGCTTCCTGTGTGTCAGCGGTTATTTTCCCGCCTTTGACTAGAGGATGTGCGCGGCGCGGCTCGCTCTGTTCACCCTTCGTGGAGTCTCGTTTCGACTCACTACTTTATCTAAACATTTCGAAACTTTGGAACACATGCTGATGAAGTAAGTGTGGCTTAAACTTATAAGGTTCATTCTGTTTATATTTTATTACCGAGGGAATGGGGAATTTTACTTGTACATTAAGCCTTACATTTTAGTCTTTTGTGATGATAACTTGTTGGGTCTTGTTGGTGCAATCTAAAGCAAAGGGTTTTGTACTAGTCGTTTTTTGTCTTAGTACCAGTTTTTCAAGGATATGACTAGCTAAAAACTAGTGTGAGCTGCGTCGGTGTTTCTAATGAAATAGTAATGATGAAAAGGTAAATTATACACCGTGAAAAGATGAAAAAACTTACTGACGTTTCGGACGCTAGTCCTTCGTCGGAGTAAAAGAGGAGTTTTTCAAGGGTTTATTGTATGCACTCGAGTGTATGTTTGATGACGCCGATTTTTGTAGCTATGGTATTTCGAACTTTAACATTCGTATAATTTTATACCTTGTCACTGTTTATGTTGGGATGCAAGGTAAAATTCAGTTCAGTCTTATGTATTCTTTAAGTTTAATTACCTATCTCTTGTCCCACCAGTTAAACCTCTTGCCCTAGTGCTATGATCCCTATGATATATTTTACTGCACCTTATGGCCACTGGCCATTCAGGTTGGGGGTCCATCTGTAAGCAAGCTTGAAATGGATATCAGCCTACAGTAGTTAGGGTAGGACTAGCCCCCCTCACACTTTTCCCCTTTGTATATACTAGCCTCTTATATTTTCCAATCTTAACCCCTCCCCCTCCACTTTTTAGGTGGTCCATTGTCCTTGAAGCCTGTTTTGTCTGCTCCTAGCTATTTTTATAGGCCTCATAATTGTGTGTGTGTGTGCTTGCCATTTAGTTTTGGTATGATTTGATTCTTGTGTGACAGGTATATTGGGACATAATGGTAACATTTAATATGTAACATACTATGTTTCAGTTGTCAAAGTACAGAGAATCATAAGTAGGTTAATTTAAGTGTTTTTTATTGCAATGGTGCAAAAATGCAAAAAATTTTAAAATCTACTGTATATAACTAGCCTTTATGTCAGGTGGGTGAGTTAAAACTTATAGCGCAGATTCTTAAACTAAGGCAGAACAACAGACAAATATGGTAGAAAAAGGTCCACCAACAGACCCATTATTGGAAGCAATAAATACAGGATTTCAAAATTTAGTTATCAAAATGTACACTAAAACTGAATGGTCTGTTAAACAAGTCTAATATATTTGCCATCTAAATGCTTCATACAGTGTATAACAATGGTGTAGAGTGGTTTTACTTCATATAAATCCATGAAATAAGCAAAGAGTTTTATCTTTATATTATTGCTTTTTGACTAGAAGGCATTGCCTATTAGTGGTAGATATTGAGTTTTATTTCATGGAAAATGTAAGTGAAATCACTCTTCCCCTGACTGTTAACTGTTAAAAATGAACATCCCAAAGTTTGAAACCATAAAGATTAAGCATTAAATAAATAAATATCAAATAGTTGTGCATCTAATCTAATCCTTTCTATCAATTTCGTATTTACTGTCCTATGTACAATAAATAAATTTGCTCATCAACAATTCTGTACAGTAAAATCTAAATTATAATTTAGTGAAATGTATTCTTGAAATAAATAATAAAATGGAAACTTCAATGTTTGATTTGAGAGTACTAGGCTTCACCATTAAGAAGCTTTGTATACTAGTTTGCTGCAAAAATTTCAATTAATGCTTGTCTTTACTTCATTTTATTCTTTTATTCCACCTCTCCATTCACTTTCTCTGCTGTCTTGGAATGCCACTTGGCCACCTCTTGCTCATCCATCCAACTTAAGATGTTCCAGTCTTGTACCATGTATTACCACTAAGATTCTACAAATGATATTCTGTGATAAGATAATTTGCTTAGCCATCAATTCTCTTGAGTCTCAGTGCTGGATCAGTCTTGAGAAGCTTTATCTCTTTCTGCAATCATCCAAACAAAATATATAAGTTAGCACACAATATGATAATATAGAAAAAAAAATGGATTATTAACTAAGATAAAGTTATAGGTAAATTCCATGTACACTGTAGATATACTATAATAAGAAAAGAGAGAGAAAAAAGTAACACTATTGGTGGGTGTTTCAAATTTCTAAGAAGTCATAATAACATGATGCAATTCAATTTGAAATTATTCTGTTTGTGCAGTACTTACAAGTTGAACATCGGATGGAATACGTGACAGGAAATCAGCAAGTTCATTGTTGTCTACTGCATTAGGTTTACGGATCTTCTTGGTGAATTTGTTTATACCCCATGCAAGCAGTAAGAACTTGAGTGGAACAAGGTAGAGGACTACAGTACCAATAGTGAAGGCAGCGCAAGCCAGGTATGAACAGAAGGGGACGCTCCAGTTGAAGGTACTAAAAAAAAGGGAAAGGTTCCATATTTCAGTTTCCTGTTTTTGCAATGGAAGGAATTGCACTGAAAAAGACTCTACTGTAGTTATTAATCAGGTGTTTTACAGACACATTATAACTCACTTCTTTAATCTTTCACCATTAGAAGCAACCTCATCTAGAGCATTTTGTACAGTGGAACATATACTGGTGATAGCATTGAGCTTGTCCTTGAAGCTCTTTCCTTTTTCCTGTAAGAAAGAGGATTTCCACAAAATCACACTAGTTCGTTTACAATTAATTTATTAACTGTACAGTAGACCTACTGTATGTGATGTACAGTTAAAATAGCATTTTGAAACTTTGTAAAACTATGCAAGACCTGGTACAATGAATATTATATAACTAATGTCTTACCCCTTTCTTGCCTTTAGGCTCAGCATCGTCATCATCATCCATGTCATCATCATCATCTTGAGGTGCCCCTTCCTGAATTTACGAACATTATTCATATTATGAGTTTTGAAAGTGTAAGTTGTTTTGAAAGTATGTTGTTCATTATCAAGGCACCATGGTTCTTTTTGTTTGAATCAATAGCAGATGTTCCAATAATACAAGTACTTAATTCTTGTTTATAACAATCTTTACTCTTACCTGATCTTCTGGATTGACGTTTCTGTCTGTCAGCAACATGCACACTACATACTGTTTCAGGAAGCTGAGTAGCAGGGTTAGTGGGATGATGTAGAAGTCAAAATTCAAACACAACATGATGTAGATCTGCAAACAACAAAGTCTCACATTATACTATTTATTTATTATTTTTGGCCATTACTTTTAAGGTCAGAAAAGGATTCAGTCAATAAACAACAACATTATTTCATCTGATTCAAACCATTGGAATCCTTTGTTAAAACTTTCAAACTGCACAGCCTTTTGTTATGTTATTATATTCCACTAAGACTTTAGCATACCATGAATCCAAAAGCACTCCTAAATTTGTACTGCCATGTGAACAAGGATCCTACGAAAGCTCCAGCAGACACTAAACTTGCCACCAGCTTGTTTGTCCTGTCAATGTTACGCTGAAGAAGCTGTAATGAGATTTTGAAATATTTCATTTATCAAATGGTTTACAATTGTTGTAGGTACAATTACGAAGTACAGTATATTCTTACCTGTCGTTTGAATTTTGGTGGTTCATACAGTACTTTGGGTTCACGTGGATTGATTGTCCTGACAGCACCTCTGATTGGGTTGTAAATGAAATCCAAGGTCAAAATGAGGTGACCCTTGGCTCGTCCTTCCAAAGTCTTGTTTTTAAGCTGATACAAGCGTTTCTCACCAGCAGTAATCTGGAAAACAAAGGTCAAGTAATAAAAAAAATCAACTGTAGTTTTAGAGTTATGTTGACATCAAATAGTTTAGACTAACAAGCAGAACCTAGCATAGACTATGAGCTAAGTCCCTCTATTTCCCTTGGTCACTGTCCATCTGTCTCTCTGTGTTGACTGGTCGAGGAAGATTAGTTATGAGTCAACCCCCCCCCCGGGACTTTTGACTCATAACCAATCTACCTTGACCAATCAACACAGATAGACAGATGGACAGTGACCAAGGGAAATAGAGGGACTTAGCTCGCAGTCTAAACCTAGCATTTTATATTGACTATTTATAAACATACAATATATACAATACATGTAGTTGTAGCTTTAATTTTTGAAACTAAAGATTTTAGTAATTTTATCTTTCAATATCTTAACCTTTTTAGTAAATAAAAATACTGTGCACAATCATTTATGTACTTACCTGAAGCAAGGGAATAACAACACGACCAAGAAATTCTGGTGCTCCTCTCTTGTCTTCATCAAACACAGTGATGTCCAGTGCATCATGTGGGTCAGATATTTCCCTGTAAAATAGTAAATAACGAAATGTTAAAAATTAATGTAGTTATGCATAATGAATATCTGGTAAAGTGTGACTGGCAAAAAAAGGGTCCAGGAGAATATTTACTGCAATAGTAATACTTTATGTTAGAAAACATACTTTACAGTATAAGCAGCCAACACATGCTGACTGATGTATGTATGGCTTGTTGACAAGCTGTTTGTTGATTTTTCAACTTACAGTTGATTATTTTTCAGCTATAGATTACTTATCCCTAAAAAAATGACCAAAGTCATAATATATGTGTCAATGTGCACTGGTGGTGTGCGCTGCTAATGCGCCGCCTCTCACCAATGTGACCCGAGTTTGAGTCCTGCCGATTTCGATGTCGTATGTGAGTAGAGTTTTTGTTGGTTCTCTCCTGTGCTTCGAGGGTTTTTCTCTGGGTTCTCCAGTTTTCGTCTCTCAAAAATCAACTCCTAAATTCTAATTCAATCTTTGGGCTTTCACTTAGTTTGGAGCCTAGCTCTGTTGTGATTGTCCCATGCTGTGATACGACAGCGAAAAGCTTTGTAAATTTTTAAATGCAGTACTTTCTACTAAACTCATTGAATGAAAATTGACAATTTGTTTGACAGTCTAACTCACATTTCATAAATCTTATTCCATGCAGGATTCAAAGTCTTGTAAATGGTATTTGTTACAAGACGCTTGTTATTGACCTCAATTACAGCAAATGGATCACTAGCACCACCAAGATCAGCAGAGGTAAGCCCAACAGCTCTGTGCAACTTAACTTGAAGCCATCCAATTTCCTTAATCTTCTTAGGAGTATTCTTAAGGCCAAATCTTTGAGCTATAGCCTTCCTGCGAGCTGGGTCATCTTTGTGTACGCTAAGATCAGACTCACAGCCTGGTGCATCTAATCCAGTAATGGCCAAGTGCATGACAATTATTCCTGCACCATCTTCAAGTTCAGCTTCAATCTTGTGGGACTTCTCACGAGCAAGTTTATTTAAGTCAATTTGGCACCTGGTTTAAAATGTAGGTAGGATTATTACTCACTGGAAAGCATAGTTCAGTGGTGTGTTCTGGTAGTTAACTGGTACTCACTACAACACTGTTTTACAGCATGGGTTCTAAACTTGAATGGAGTTTGTGTCAACTGTTACTTCAACCCTGATGCTTGGTCGTATTGAAAAACATGATTTAACACAGATGTTCAAAGCAAATTCCTCATTTAACTAATACGCCTGTGTACAACACAATATTGGTCTATGGATGGAGTTGCTTGCTTGGTTTTCTTTTATCTGGACTTAAAGTTTTTTTCTCCATTTTCAATTTTCATTTCCACCATTAATTTTGGGCCTTCCTGATTAAAACGACCAATGTAATAGCACAAAGTGCTATTTATGGACAATATTTCATCATGCTTAAAGTGCACATGAACCCTTCGACAATACTTTCAGTACTGATTCTGCATAAAGTAAATAGTTGATTGGTAAAATATTTCTTGATTTGAGTGATGCGTCTTTAAGTTATGAAGGTTTATACTTCCAATATGTTAATGATGATGACGTCAGGTAAGGTATTTGAGTGTTTTTGTTGTAACTAGTAATACTAAATGCTGGCCATTTTGAAAATAAAAATTGTAAATAGCTTTCATGTAAACCATGAGTAAAATAATGATGCTTTTTAAATACTGTTTCTATGAACCAGTTCGATTTTGTATATTTGATTAAGCCTTAATAGACGTCACACTCATTAGCATATTGGAAGTATAAACCTTCATAACTTAGAAACGCATCACTCAAATCAAGAAATATTTTACCATTCAACTATTTACTTCGTGTAGAATCAGTACTGAAAGTATTGTCGAAGGGTTCATGTGCACTTTAAAAGTCACTTGTCTTATGCTTGTATATTCAAAACATTCAACCCTTACCTTCCCATGAATTCATCCTTCCTGATGTCTCTATCATACACTGTTAGCTCTAGCACCATTGGGGTATCTGGATAGAACTTCAAATCAAACTGCTCAGCCCAGTAAGGGTTAAGAGTTTCTTTGCAAGCTTTGCTCTTGTACCTTTCGTTCCCAAGACGGAATTTGCAGTAGGGATCACTGAGACCTGTTTTGAAAGGTAGTTGTCATTATTTGCTACTTTTGAGTTTTAATCAGAATAACACTGACAGAGATGCAGTAAACAGGTATCTTTTGCTGTCAATGTATCAATGTATAAAGAATTACAGAACTATATTATAATCTGCTATCTTGTGTAAAGTCAAAAGACTAAAGATTTAACTTACCTGAATCATCCATAGGAATCATTTTCTTTCCCTCCACTAAGATGATTGATACTATTCCATCCCACAACTGTGTTGGGACACCCTTGGCATCTCCTTTAGCACCAGGTGCTGGTTTCCTGTTTGAAGCTCGTCGTACAATCTGCCCAATAGCAAACCATCAGTCAGAACAAATTTAAAGAAACAAGCAATGGCCATGGTATAATGATCAGTGGTATAATGATGAGTGGTACAATACATGTAACTACTTACCTCTTGCCTGTCTTCAACATTTTTTGGAGACACTGTGAATATGGCTAGGACTTTGCCAAGATTTTCACCATCTTCCCCTTCAAGATCCAATTCCATTTCTGTTGGTCTGCAAGGTTAGGACAAAAGAATAACTTTATGAGACTACACAACTACTGAACTACTCACTTATCAGATTGTCTTAGGTTTTCATGCTGAGAATATTCTTTTTCTGGTCTTATTTGTTAGTGACTATCTTATAGGACAAATGCATTGCTAGAGCAAACAGATGAAGCACTGCTTAATCAACTAACATGAGCCAAATAATATGTATGGCAACTAGAGTACAAACACTATAAGTGTGCAACATAAATACCACTAAATACTGCTAAATTATTCTAATCCTATTGTTTTCTATTGTTTAATTAGCACTATTTACTACTAAATAGTGCAAAGTGTTGCACACTTTTAGTGTTTGTACTCTACATGTATATAGGTATTAATTAAGACCAGTTGACACTAAAGTCAGTATATATGTCAGAGCAGTTTTCATATGACTGTGAGAAGCTCAGTGCCTTACATGTATGCTGGCCTTGCCATGACTGATACTTTCTAGGATCTTAATTGACTGATTTTTTTTTTTGCACAATGTGTCTGGCCTGGCAGTGTTTTTACCTTGGCATGACTCTGCATGCTCTGTGTTTGTGCCCTGTTTCAGGTTGCGTGAAGAGTAAATTCTTGTGTACTATGTTTGGTCTGACACACATACCATACCATGTCACAACGTGCTCCTGCTGTGAACTTTTCACAGTCAAATGAAAACTGCTCTAGTTACTTACAACATTTGCATGCCTGTACTTACTTTTCAACTTCCAGATTGGATAGGTCTACAACTGCTCTGCCCATGGGGTCATCATTACCAACACGGTCAAAGTCAAACACCTTCAAAACCATTGGTGTTGTGATATCCTCAATAGGAACACAGAATTTTTCATTCCATTGAGGATTGAGATTTTTTGAGATGGTACGACTTTTGTAAATTTGTCGTCCATCAGCCTTAAATTTCACATAAGGATCGCTGGTGCCTAAAAAGAGTAAGTAATGAAAATGTTATTTTTTTAGACTTGGAAATTAATGGCAGTATAAACAAGTAGAGTTGGAAGTAGAGAGCTGAGCATTTTATGATTTCATTTTTATGAGGCCTTTTAATGTTGTCTCGTAACTTTGTTTACACTGTATTTTAAGTAAAACCAAAAAATAGATTATTTTTATTTTTATTTTTAAACCATTTTAATACTTTCAAAATTGTTTATGGAAATTTATGAAAAGTTCAAATTCATTTAATAAAGGCATTAGGTATTTATTTTGAAACATTTTATAATTACAAAAAGAAACGCTAATTGGTAATTTATTTATTTTTATTTTTAAATCAGTTGAAATATTTTAAAAAACTTTTAATCAAATAGGTTTAAAATTTTAAAAATTCGAATATTTTATTTGTTTAGTATTTATTGTTTATGGTTAAAGTATTTTGTATCAGTTGTTTTTTTTCTTTTAAGTTTAAGTTTATCAAACCTGAACGTTGGATATTTTTAAGATATACCCCATCATCTTCAAATTCCACATGGTAGGTGTCTGTTACCAAATAAGTTTATATTAAAAGTGTTAGCATTTATTATCCATGCCACAGATGTTAAATATTGTTTTGTTTCTTCTCTTATTTATTATTTTGCATTTCAAATTATCTGTGACTTGGTATATGTACATATTATTTTTAGCACCTTTATCATATTCCATCTTCAAAGGAGTACAACAAAACAATATTTTACATCCTGCAAATATTTTTTTTCAAAATCTTGGTCTTTAATAATAAACTGATAATGAAAAAAATTAATTATTTTTGTCAATAATTTGTTACCTGGATTTTTAGAATTAAAATGTTTATTATGATTTAAGATTTATTATTGAATCCTTTATACAGTCTTACCAACTGCAGATCAGGTCCTGTTATGATTTAAAATCTCATGAAATGTTTAGTAATATTAAAAGTAAAAAGAGAAGATGAATAAATGAAAAGTTAAGAAACACAAATATAAAAAAGTAGAGTACACGCTCTAAACCCGTGATTAATATTTAGTACTAATTAGTAATAATTCATACAGAATCCTTTCTTTCCTATTGTTAGATTATCACTATTTAGTACTAAAAATTAATATTTCTTTCACAGGTTTAGTGAGAGTACTCTAGCATAAAATATTGACTGCAAAGTAAAATATACATTAAATATAATATTTTCAGATTTCATTAGATTTCATTAGATTTACTTTGTAAACAAATTCTTAAAATGCAGGCATAGTTATTTTCATGAAGTAAATTTTAAATTCATAAACAGTAAATAGTGAATAAATGTTTTTATATTTGAGAGTAAAATTAAAAAAATAAACTCAAATAAAATGTGCTCTACATTTTTACTTTTTGCAAAACATAGCATTTATACATTGTATACATTGTATAATATATATTATATAATTTAATATTTTAGAATTTTGTTATTTTTGAGTCGTTCCCTTTTTAGATGAAATTTATGGTTCCACCCAATTTGTTGCTAAGCATTTTGAGTCACCTGCAAGAACCTGCTCATTTAAGATGTTTATATGACAGCTTTGACTTCATAGCCAATAAAATGCCATAGATAAATATATTATCAGTTATTATTTGATTATGTTTTGAATATTCTAGTCCTATTTCTAGGAATTCTCCTTCCTTTAGTGTAAAACTAATATTATTTCATAACATGTGACTTGGGCAAAGACAAACTCTAATAATATATGTTTTACTAACATTTATGTGACCGTTTTCATGGGAAATAATATTTCCACTAAAAATTATAATATTCCTAACATATATTATTTTTTATTTAGTGCAAGAACAAGCTCAATTTATCAAGGTTGAATTATAAGATTTAGTTTAGCAATACATAAAATAAAATTTAAGTGAGCTGCAAGATATTAGTTAAAAAATGCACATATCATTTAGTAGTTGAAATATAGCATAAGGCATGTAACTTTAGCTTGACTTTCAAATGCAATAAATTATGCAGTAGGATTTTCGTTAATTCAACGTTGTTTACAAGCTTATGTTTGGTGCAACAAGTGGTCTACTTTTTAGCGTTGGGTTGGCTTTTTCTAAAGTGCATCTATTTATATGTTTTTAATTAACGGAGGTTATAATGTTAAACTTGGGTTATTTAATGTTGTTCGCTTTAAAATAATATGTTAAGTTATTTATTTTCTTAAATTATAACATAGAAATCATTTATACTACACAAGTAACAATTTTTATATGTTTTATGGTGTAGATACATCAAACACGAAAATTTACGAGTTATAGAGTAAATAATAATAAAAAAAAGGTATATATTTTTACGTATGTTATCATGCATATACCTGTTTTATCCCGAGCAGCCAAGTCCTTGCCCTCCTTCAGCTCTACATCAAGAGCGAAGAAAGCGCATTTTCCGGCTTTGGCAACTTCGCCAGCCTGCAAAACAATTATGACTTACAATAAAAACACGCTCTTCAAGTTTGTAGGGAAAACCCTTGGGAGTTTTGACTTGGGACGTAATTCAAAAGTCTGTTTACATGTTGTCGTTGTCTGATTATACGACGTCGCTCGCCCTCTGTAGACTCATTTCAAGTTCGCTTGCATTCTAGCACTTCACATATGAGCATTAAATTACTTTTAAGTGTACGATGAAGGTGAATTTGTATAAACGATATAATTCTTACCGTTGACCCGGGAGAAACATCAGTTGCCGTGCATTCAACTACCGAACCTGCTTCGCTTGCAGGTTGAGAAGTCGATTGCAAAGCTCCAGGCTCAGCAGACGTTCCTTTAGCTGATTGAGAAAAAGTAACAGTATTATCAGTATGCTTGCTTTGTGTACCGTTTGAAAACATTCGTAGATCAAAAAGATGTGGCATGGATATTGACTTATTCGGTTTCCTACCACCACGACCGCCCTTCTTTCTCTTCAAGCTGAAGAAACGCTTTTTCCCACTTGATGAGTCGACATCTGAAAAGTTTAAAAACACGAATCAAGACGCCGAACTTACTCCTAGACATTAAAGTTAGAACAAGTAAGGATATTAAAATGAAAATATTAAGAAATTTAAGAAATATCGAGCTATAACCTCGCACTTCCTCGTCCGACATCTTTGCTGCTTAATAGACTCAGCTGTAATGAAGGTGCGCAGAGTTCTTGCGCACTAAATGTAGCGTCGGTTGGCGGGATTTGGGTGCATCCGCTGGCCTTGTTTATAAACAATTAACTTACATCGGTGATAAATATAACAATTCGCCACTTCAAAATAACTTTAAATGGTCATCAGAATGTCTACCAATACCGCATTTGCATGATAACTTAAACAAATCTAGTTTTGTAGTGAAATTTCAAGGTTGTTAGGCATTTTTTTCGAGTTTTATGAACTGATATCATGCTTTCTGTCATTGTTAAAACATGCAGGTTCCACGGCAGGTTGATGGTTTGGGCTGTTAATATTTAATAACATAACTATAAACCTACAATGTCTAATGAGTTAAGGGTTTTGGAGTGTTATATATATCCACCAAATAGTGGTTATTGTAATCTGAACCTTTATCCTACCCAAGCCAATTCAACATTCTGTATAACACTTACGATCCCATGCTATGCATGGATATCTAAAGCCTTCGATCTTTATCTATTTGGGGAATTTTTTTAAATGTTTGAACAAATCAATATGAACATTTCTAAATTTACATTTACTCCAGTCATAAACTCGATAAGGCGAACTCTTCTGTCAATTTTCCTCTATTTACATTTCATTTTCTTTCTGTATTTCTTCAATGTCAAATATTTAAAAAGTTTATGTCAATTGTAATAGATAAAGCTTCTCTGTAAAGACAAGTTTTTATTCTGCCATTTTTTCTCCTCATGTCATCAGTGTTTTGAAATCGTTCAGGTGCATAATTATCCTTTGCTGTTCAGTTTGTGCAAATCGCGTGACAACTAAATTGCGTTACCAAGTAGCTCTTTAAAATCTATAGCATTGAAGTAATTATCTGGAAAAACTTCAGGTCAAGATGTTTTTATATCACCACGAGACGATTTCTAGTTTTAGGATGTTATTTTGCTTTTCGTAGGCATTAGAAACCTTCCTAAATGCAAGTCTATTGTCAATGAATAAAGCCATTAAAATTTGCAGAATTTGAGCATATAGTCCATTCTATATATTTGTAGCGATCAGCGTCGAGGACATTGATTGATGACGAGATTTTGCCGAATAGGGAAAATACAATATAATAGGGATTTAATAATAGGATATGATATTCTTTGCAGTTTCATTTTAACCGTTGGATGTGGCAGAAGTGACCATTTTCAAGAACCGTCTTCTGTTGAACATGTGATGACCAGGGAACCAATCACAGTTTGAGTGGCCTGATTACTGGTAGATTGTAGCACTGTATGTGTACCATGAAGGCAGTGTATATCATTGCATATTATGTACCATCTAGCTTTCATTTTGCTTGCTGCTTCGGTAGTTGCTTTTTGGGGGACATAAGTAAAAAGATAAATTATTCTAAAAAATAAATACTAATTTCAATTAAAAATACTTGATTTTTTAAAAATTTATAAACGTCCTTTTCCATTTCAGGCCAAGGTGAGTGTTTGCAAATTAATACACTGTATTTTAAAGTGCATTAACTAATTTGTGCAATGTAAAAGGCTGCTTTATTGCCTATTTCAAGCAATGCATGCAAGTAATTTCTCTGTTCAGTTTGGAATGCTGGAGCTTGCATAATTTGTAAAAGTAGTTGGAAACCCTGTACAACGGTTGATGAACTTTTCCCCTAGTAGACTCCTTGCAGTGACGGAAGAGTCTAAGAATGAGCTAACCTGCTCAAAAAAGTTTTTCTTTTCAAACGGAGGATAAACACGCTCTGCATGTGTGTGAGAAGTTAATTGTAAACTTGCTGACCAAAGTCTTTGATAGTTATTTTTGTCATTCAGGAATTGGATGTGTTCTTCTCAGACATTTTGAATTACAAGAGTGACAAGCAAGATTCTCCAAGAAAACCTTATTTGGTTAAAAAAAAAATTCATTTAATTGGATTGCAATTTCTTATATTAGGATTTACATATAGCACAAAAATGTCTGATGCGAATGCCTCCATGCTTTTGATCAAATGCAAAACTAATCAGCTGCTGAACAAAGGGTTAATGCCTTTTCCTCTTGGCACTAGATTTGATTTAGTAATTAGGTAGATTTTTCAAGCCAGTTTCTTCAAAGATGACTTTTCTTTCGGACTTTGGTTTGTGGTCGCTAGCATGGAAGAAGTCCTTCAGAACAAGCGTGGCTTGGCATTCTCGCGATAATGAATTATTTATGTATTTAAATATTTCTTGAAATTTTAGCCAAAACCGCTTTTGCATCTTTAAAAATAGCGTAGAGGCTGCCGCTGAAAAAGTTTTGAAATTCACTGCCGTTAGAAAATTTTATGCCAAATTAGGGCACCACTTCCTAACACACTATGAAAGAGTACTTTCTTACGGTGCTACTGCTGCTTTTTGGAACAGTTCTATTTACTGATGGACAAACTCCGTTCAATGCAGCGTTTAGAAAACGAATTGCAGCAAACATATCTTGCGGCTCTCCTTCTGAAAAATATTTCAGGATTCAAGATGCTACAGTACTTCCACAGGAAAGGATTGAGTATACCTGTGATGCCAACGATGGAAATTATTCTCACCCACCGGACTACATGGTTGATGGATCAATGGGGACTTTTTGGCAATCGACGGCGAGAACGTCTTCTGAAAAAGACAAGGCTTACATAGAAATCGACCTTCAACAGGTATTTGGTTTGACTAACAATGGACTTCAGTTCTAAATGCTAATATATTGGAAAAAGTGTGAAATATGAAGTTGAGCCTAGTTTGGACAAAATTGATCAAAAAAGTAGTATATGAAAAGGGAAAATGGAAGTTTCTGGAAAATTTGCGCACACCTCCAATGTTTTTCATTTAGTCCTTTAATCCGTGGGCCGTTTTATCCCATCCTGTAAGAGCTTTAACCTTTTTTCTTTTCCCATTGCCATCGTTATCTATGAATCTGTTTTAGTGATTTTAGCAATTCAGAATCGGTGGACTATACTCAGTAATTGAATTGCAAAACGCAAGCAATACGACTGGTATTAATGCATGAACACTTACAAAATGAAAAAAAGTCCACATCCCTTCCCAGCTTAGATTACAGCAATTTTGTACGGCACCCATAAATGTTGGAAATTCTGCGTACTTTGACTGTCAGACTCCACTTGTTTATCGAAAGATTATAGGCAAACCCATGCATCTATACAATACCACTCGAGTTTGTACAGATATGTTCGGAAAAATTGAATTTCTATTGCAATAAGTAGAACAAAAAGAGAATCATTTTAAACGCCATAAAAAGCCTTCGGCAGTGCGTGAACAATTTTAGAACCGAGCTCAAATTGGTAAAATAGAGTTGCAGAGTTCAGGGAAAAAACTGGTTAGAGTTGGCATTTTTGTGTATCGTAAGACTGTTTTAGGGAACATCTCCAATATATTTTTTATTTTGTTCTAAAACCATAAAGCCATATCGACTCAGTGAGTTATTCCTCAACCTTGGTGAATGGCTAATATTACTCGCAACGTCAGTATTGCGTATAAAAAAGGATCATTTTGTGCGGGTAAAAAACGTTTTACCAAGTGAATTTTCTCCCTTTCTGATTGGTCTAGAGTCGGGGAAGTATAAATTACGTCAGTAAATCACGCGCGCGCTTGAAACCATTTTTATTTTAAATTTTACCCTTGTTTTCGTAGAAAAACTGTTAAGAGAGAATTCTGTTCGTATTCAAGCAGCGAGTGCCAAAAACTTTTTTTTTTGAAGAAAGGCTGTTGTACGAGGCTAAAATCTTGTTGTACAAGGCTAAAATCAGAAAGTTTAAATTGTTTGGCAGTGGAGATGACAGATGAAAGTGGAATCGAAGTGTTAACCCAAAGCAAATATTTTATTCGAAATCAGGTTTAGGACTTCATTTGGTTATTTCCAATGTATTTTCTATAAAAAAAGCCTGACAAAGCAACATTCTAACACAAATGCAACAAAACGTCTTTGTACAATTGAAAATACCGCTTCAAAAAGGCATTTTATCATAGTGCATCAGTTTCTAACTGTTTAAAAAGGTTTTGAGTGTTAACCCAAAACGAAAATTGCGATCAAAACTCATACGAATGTCTAGTGGCGCTTTTTGCCATTATTGCTCATTAAAAATTTCCTCTTAATTTTCTACGATAAAAAACAATTTCCTCCAGTTTTCCGTGGTATGTCCTTATTTACCACGATTTTCGTCATCAAGCGTAGCGAGGAGTGGCCGAGTAGGCCGAGTAGTGGCCACAACATTTTGACGGCTTGATGACGAAAATCGTGGTAAATAAAACATACCACGGAAAACTGGAGGAATTTGGTTAATTGGCTAGCAAATAGACAGGAATTGTCTGATATCGTTTTGTAATTTTGCTGTCACTGATCGCAGCCTGATACACGTACCTACCCAATTTTTAACAGTCGGATGATACTTTTTTTTATTTCCAGATGTTTTTCGCTTACCAAATAAAATTTACATTTGGTGACCATCAACGTCCAGGTGCTATCGCAATTTCCAGGTCGAATGACTTCGGTGCCACCTTCCATCCCTATCACTACCTTGTATCGCATCCTGAAACAATAGAGTGCAAGTCAGTTTTTAACATGGATCATTACTCGAAAGGCACCCCTATTGATAGAGTTGATCGTGTGCTGTGCCAGCATTATGATCTATACGATGCACTGGAATATAATGAAACGGTATGACGAAAAACGAAGGAACCCTCTTTTCTTACCTGTAGCATTCATTTTAATTTGTCTAGTTGTCAGTATGGCAATGTATATCATACTTTACGTCCTTAGGGTAATTTTTCTTGGCCTGTGAAACAAACTGAATTGTATAGGCAAAGTAAAACAATACAACACATTGTGATTTGTGTCTAGCACTATGCATCACGTTGACTATTCTTTCCACGGGCAAAGGAAAATCACTCTAATATAACCCCCTTTCTTCATTCTAAAAATGTAAGCAAAAGTTTGTATGTAAGCAGAATACTGCAATCGTGCGATCATTGTCATCCGTTATTGTCATCTTCTCATCACATTTGATTCATGCTATCCCGAGAAGCTGTGCTGGGATGATTTCCTTCAATTAAATTCTAACTGATCTGAAATAGTGAAGTAGAAATGACGTCACTACAAAACTAAGGTGTCGTGTGAAAATTGAGCAGCGAAAAATAAAAACCTATCCACAATTGCAAAAATATAGAATTAATAAAATCATTAGTTATTGTGTTACCGTTACAACCTTTTCTTATCAACGTCCTTTTCTTTCATTTGGTGGCCTGGAAGCTAAGTCAATAGTGTGTTTCAGAGGGTGACACCTTAGTTTTCAAAATGTTATCGATTCAGATATGTTAAAAATTTTTTTGGTTAGTTTTTCTCGATTACCTTGCGTAATAAACCTTGCATAATTATAATTATTACGCAGGACAGGGAGTGCAGGGATATGTCAATGTAAACATACTGCAGTATGCATATGCATGAGTTTAATTTGGCAATCTTGGATTTTTAAGGTAACCGTTGAATTGAATGGTCGTCTACGAGGAGATGGCACGCCCAATTCACATTCACCAGAACTTTTGGTAAGAAAAATTAAATGAGAAGATAAACATTAATAACAGGAAAACACATGGACTTAGAAGGAAAGGAAGCGGAATGGTCTATCATCTAGGCACAGCATTGTCTGACCTTTGCAACTGTAAGCCGAGTTTAAGGCTTAAGAGGAGGGGGCCAGTGCAACTTTTATTACTAAGTGCCGGACGCAATATATAGTATTTGCACCATCACGTGAGGCCAGCCTTGTTAGATGACAGGAACAATACAATCGTTTTACGCGAGAAAGAATTCAATTCCCGAGAGCAAAGGGGTTTATTGTCTAACCATCTAACCACAGGCAGCCCAAGCTGTATTATGGGCGCCGGCACGTGTTAGTGCAAGGCCTCTATTTTAATCAAAAAATCTCCGTTCAAAACTAACTCTGTTCAAAGGCCCTTCACTGGTGTGAATAAGGTGAAGAATATTCACACTTATTACATAATCTATTTTTGATTGTGGCCATTTTTCACCAACAGGCTTGGCTCAATATTACCAATCTCCGTTTTACGTTTTCTAAAATGCACCTGGTACTGGACAAATGGTCTTACAAATTTGTAAGTAAATATGCCTTAACGTTTTTCTCCATAGTTAATTCCATCATGCTGCAAAAAAGTTTTTAATATGTAACTATAGATAGTTTTTTTTAGCCTCTTTACAACATGGATAGATTGAAGCAGGAGTTATGCACTTATACACTAAAGTTTCCATTTTTAATCACAGGAAACCCAAGATTGGTTTTTGTGTTGTGTCAGGGGAGGGAGTGAGGGACGAAAGGAAATTATCACCCCCCATGCCCCTCTCCGCGAGAAACTAGACTAGCTACTAATCATCGCTCCGCCAAAAAACCATGGCAAACACCAGACTATTGACACCAAAACCAAGCTTGGGCTCCCTGTGTTTTCATTTTCTCTTTCTTTCTTTTGTTGGTCATTCACAGGCGACTTTTAAAATTCCGAAAATACGGCTGGCTGCATAGAAAATACAAAATGATTAATATACTATATTTCACTTTGCGATCGCATTTTACACTAAACGCAAAATCCCTGAACTTCACAATAAACATACACAGGATATCAAAAATACTGTACTTTCTCAGGCTTTACTCTGGGATTTTAGTCATTTTAGAAAGATCTGGGAAGTCTCAGTCGATGTACAGATAGACACTTTATTTAGAAGTATTTCTTGTTAAGTATAAGGCGCTATGAAATAATTCATGATTGTTATTATCATTATTAAGGGATGTTAAATTCCAGGGATATAATTGATGCACCAAAACCATCGGTTTTAATGTTATTATGGACTTGTTTTTAATTCTATTGTTTTATTCTCTCGACAAGCATCATTATGCGGTGCGTGAGATCGAGGTCCTTGCTCGTTGTAACTGTAACGGACACGCTAATGGTAACATTTGCCCTCAAGATGAGATAACTAAGAAGAGGGCGTGCCAGTGTCAAGGAAACACATGCGGTGATAACTGTGAAATGTGTTGTCCGCTGTACAATCAGAAACCTTGGACAAAGGGCGGCAAAGCGCCATGGGAAGTTGACCCTGGAGTTTCTTGTGAACGTAAGTCCTTTATATTTTAAAACACTAGGTTGAGTAAGCAGCATATGCACTTTTTTAAACAAAAACTTCCGTGGCCTGGTGTCATATATATCATGATCAGACCCTTGGTTTGGATAACTACGTAAAGCGACGACCAATTTTCATTTAGAGACGTGAAAAAAGAAAACCCGACTAAGTTCTTCAATGCTTTAGAGGGCCAATGATTTATCATTGATACAAGTTACTGTGCCATCCCACACATATCCAATACTCCGACAAAGTCGCTATTCTATTCTATTCTCTTTTAGTTGTGCGCAACGGCATTGTGAGGCAAGTTTCACGGCACAACTTCCTTTCGTGAAACTTTCTCACCAAGCTTAAATTTCGCCGTAACACCCCCGTAAAACTTGTCTCGCAACACCGTTGCACGTAAGTTTCAGCTAAACTGATTTTCAACTTGTAACATGGCCTCCTCGTTCTTGTCGCAGCTTGCAATTGTCACAATCACTCTGATGCATGCGTCTACAACCAGACTGTGAATGACTTAGGTATGAGTCTTGACATCCATGGTAACAAAAGCGGAGGCGGCGTTTGTCTAGATTGTAAGGTATGTGTTTCTTAAGATACTAGTTGCAAATAGATCTCTTTACCTTGGGCATAAGGAGTTTTCCCATATTTGTTTGTAACATATTTGTTTGAGGTCATGTGTCTTCTCATGCACCACTTTTCTAACAAAGAAATAATACTCTGGCTAGAGAATGACACGGTCCGAATTTAAAAAACATTACGTCCAAGGTAAAATGGTCTATTAAAATGAATAATAGAACTACTTTTGGCTTTCTAGATGGCGGAAAATGATCACGTGAACTTATCCTAGACTTTTGTAAAGTCTGTCACCCTCTAATGTACATCATATATATTCTTCAGAATCATACGCGTGGAATAAACTGCGAGGAATGCAAGGAGTTCTATTATAGACCAAGGGGAAGGAACAAAGCAAGAGAAGACGTATGTCAAGGTAGGGATTACTTCTTTGTCATGTGCATATTTTGGTTATTTATATTTTGAGTTTCTTTCTCCCTTTCTCTGCTAGTCACTCTCTCAGTTTTCTTTGTTCTGGACTAGCAGGGGGTCACAAGTATCAAGTAGAATTTCTTTCGCAGACTCTCTCTTTCCATCTCTTCATCTATCGTTAAACAAATAAAGATTATCATATGTTAAGGGAAATAATTAAGAGTAATAATTGCTGCGAGCGAAGCGAGGAGCAACACTAATTTTGACGGGTATCCTGTTTATACACGAACAAGAGGTGCTGGACACGTTAGGTAGAAAAAATCTCGATGCGTTTGCGATAATGGGTTTTAACGTCATCAGTTCAGAAACATGCGCACCCAACATACTTGGGCAGCGGTCTGTTTTATTACATTATGCACAGATGACCACTGCGCATCCTCATGGTCTTCCTTCGTTCGACCAACGAAGTGGAGTTTGAGGTAAACTTGTAATGTGCATTTCTAGGAACAATGCGGTTCTATATATTCGTTGAACTATTCATCAAGGTCATGAACAGTTACATTTGTCGGGGGAGGCAATTTTCATTTATGAGTTTTTCGGCACTCTTATGTGCGCAATTCGTCGTACTAGGCTCAAGGGCGGATCCAGGGTTTTTTGAAGGGGGGGTCTCAGGGGTAAATTTTGTGGGCAAAGAAATCCCAGTCGCATTTTTACCACAGGAAGCCCATTTGACCTCAGGAATGACAGGGGGGTCGCGACCCCCCCGACCCTCCCCCTGGATCCGCCCTTGAGGCTTGAGCCTATTTCAAATGTAATAGGTTCGACTAAATTAAGCTCATGGTTAGTTCGACGTTTGCCCTGGGCCTTAGGTTTCGTATCCTCGAAAACACGCTAACTACTAGTTAGCAAAAAAAAAAAAAAAAAAAAAAAAAAAAAATCAAACCGCCCTTTGGCGAACTCGTGGATACTAGTTGAACTTTTCAGAGATTGGGCTCCCTGTGTCCTTATGCTTGTTTACATTCGAAGGTTTCAAAGTATTCGCTCGATTTCATATTTTAAATACTCAATTTAGCTGGTAAGATGATTAGTAATTACTAGTTATTTATTGGAGCGAATTCACGTTAGTCTCGAGCGACATCTATTGAGTAGATTTGTACCTTAGCAGTTTATAGATACAAGCGACACCAGAACATGGCTCCGGCTGTTTGTGATGTCCGACGATCAATCTACTTTTAATTCACAACGGCTTATTTGGATGACAAAACTAGCTGAACTTTCTTCAAGATTCCATGACTCTCGTTTTGAAATCTAATGAAAAGTTCTTTTTTCGATGCATCCGGCTCTAACTACGAGTCTTCTGAGAGGATCTAAATATGTTGACGATTGTACATAAGCGTTTCTGTTTACTTTATCGCATCAGCAATTAAAGGCGCTAAAGAAGCGCATGTGGTTAGTTCAAAGAAGTAAAATGAACGGTATGAGGACAGGAGAGATAATACTAAAGTCATCCAAAGTCATTAATAATTCATGATTCAACCATGTGATCAGAACGGACCAAAGAAATGAACTTGTATATGAAATCAAGAAAGGGTATTTCCCAAAAGTGAAACGTAAATCCTCAGTGTACATACATGGGAAATTATGCGCATTATGATCAGAATGGCCTAAGGCAGTTTTCATAACTTTTCATAACATTTTCTATTATTTTATTTAAAATTTTTGGTTTTATTGGTGTTGGAGGTTTTTAATGCCATATAAAAAATTCGAACCATGTGTTTTATTAAAAACTTTTACTTTTGAATAAACACTGCTCCTCGTTGAACGACTGTTTTCATTAATCTTTGTTGTTCAGTTTCGAATCTGCTGTATATATAGCAAGAACCTATTTATCACATGATTGCAAAGAAGTAGAAATAGTTTTAAGACAATGTTGCCTTGTTGATCATTATCAATCACAAGATAAACTCATATTAGATTATTGCTCAAAGATATAGTTTCTCGATTGTTCTAAAGAAATTGGAAATTCCATGAACAAAAAGGCTAACAAAAGGCTGAATTATCTTAAAATTCATCGGAAGAGATTCAAGGTCTGATTTAATTCACAACCGACAATGCGTTATTTGTTGTTGGTTTGTTTATATTAAACTCCCTGAAGGTCTGAATATATACTGTAAATTACGGCCTCATTTATCCTACAATTAGGAGGCTCAATATAGTTTTCAATACCGTTTTCAATATATATATATATATACACTCGATTGCAGTAATGTTGTAGTATACATATATACATTTATACAAATACCTAATGAGATGCATATTGCAATTTTACTTTTTTAACCCTCAAAACCAATTGATTTAAAATCTGTAGGATGTAAAACACAAGAATACAATATTTTGATGTTCATTGAATGAAACAAATAATAAATAAAGCGATTTTTCTGTTTTGCATATCATTAAATATACTGAACAAATTAGATATTTGTATAAATGTATACTACAACCTTTCTGCAATCAAGTGTATATATATATATAGTTTTCAGTATACGAGTAATGAGTTTGTTTTGTATGAGACTATCTTGTCGAGACTGTAGTGCGCTCTTACTTGGGCCCGGACTTGATTAAGACGGCAGAAAATTTGCTGTAGCAACTCGATGTAATGATGTAATCCACGAGTGAAAATGGCATATCATTTTGTCGGAAGTTTATCGCATTGAACATGACCGAACATGACAGATAGATAGATAGATAGATAGATAGATAGATAGATAGATGACAGGAAGCATGATTTGTGGCACGATTCCAACAATTAACCCCAGGGGGAAGGTCTAGTGGCCCACAGCAGCACGGCACAAATTGATCAGCCGTTTTGTTTTTGCAATTTCGCTGTCAAGATCGGCCATGAAAACTGTTATTCCACTGTTTAGAGATGTATAATGAAACAGTTAAATGAACTGATAAATTCAGTAAATTAAAAACTTACTGCATAATATGTGAAAAATGATTCTCCCTACCAGGGGAGGGGAAGTGGTTCAAGCTACGCGATAGCATAGTGGTTAGCCGTCTATCGACGGACTAACCACAAAAAAAGGTTTGACTCATTGGTATTTTAGTTTTAGGCGTTAATTGTATTATTTTACTTCAAGTTGCATCTTTCCTTGATTCTTTTGATATAAATAATCCGAAGACAATCTCGTACCCAGAGCCTGCGTTTCTTTCGGCCTGCGGCGAAGAACGAGGGCTCTGGCATAATCCATTTTTGGCGCATGCGCAGCTTTCCGGAAGTGAAACATAATCAATGAAAATCATGCTTTCAAACCTGCTTTCAAACAGAGTTCTGTGTTTACTTCCGATCAAAATAAGAATTAGAAATCGGGAACATATTTGTATTATTTTTTGCAAGTCTTTTAAGTCTTTTAACGTATACGCTCTTATACCGGAAGTCCAAGAAATCCTGGTCTCAAAAAATGGATTATGCCAGAGCCCTCGTTCTTCGCCGCAGGCCAGAAGAAACGCAGGCTCTGGGTACAAGATTGATCCGAAGATAAAACTAAGTGCGAGTTTGCGCATGTGCAGAGTGGGTCCACAGTGCTAGAAGTATCCCACATGAAACATCAGCAGTTCATTTCCTCATATAAATAGCGAAAGTAGTCTTTACTGAATGAGAGCTTTGTGCTTGTTCGTGTCGTGTAACGTTCGTAATCAGATGACGTAAGACGATCTGCTAACATCTTAGTGAGTGAGCGAGCGATTGACACATTTGCATATTCAGACCCCTCAAAATAACTCGTCTCTACGCTTCGCGTATCCACGAGTTAAAAAAACAGAAGATTTACAAGGTCATTTAGGATGTTTTGTAACGCAGTTTACTTGTGCTATATAACTTTACTTTTAAGAACAACCTTTTGCTTTGGAAAGAGAGGAAAAAGACCAAAAAGAGCAAATATTCCAAATGTATGGGCAATTTTTTCCAATGCATATTTTTGGTTAAAGTGCTACTCTGACGAAAATCGTTCAAACTTGGATTCAGCTGAAACTTCCTAAGAATACTCTTTAATAAAGGTCCAATAATCACTGTATGAAGTGTTTTCTCGATATTCAGGACGAAAGTATGATATTTTTACGATTTTTTTTTTGAGTCTGTGACGTCATAAACTCAACATCGAACATCGCTCCATACATTTCTTTTTAGTTTATGATCAAAATATCAGTAGTAAAGTGAGAAAGAAATACCCAAACACCCCAAAATATAAATTATAGTCACAAGTAATGTGAAATAAGCACATTAGCCACCTTTTGGGCTTCATAGGAATAAAATAAATTAAGGATTTATATACAAAGAAATATATGTAGCAATGTTTGATATTGAGTGTATGACGTCGCAGACTCCAAAAAATAATCGTAAAAATATCATACTTTCGTCCTGAATATCGAGAAAACACTTCATACAGTGATTATTGGACCTTTAAAGAGTATTCTTAGGAAGTTTCAGCTGAATCCAAGTTTGAGCGATTTTCATCAGAGTAGCACTTTAACAAATTCGATAGACAATCAGAAAATACGTTTACACACCAACATTGACGAGAACCAGACAAATATTAGCTGAGATATGACCATTTGAATATAAAATTACTCCATACAAATCACTGCATTTTCGGCTCCGTCCCAAACGTTTGGAGATCGAAAATAATGAAAGTCAAAATTTATCTTTTCGTGACGTCACACTTGAGTACTCTTTTACTTCACTGATGTGGTTTTTGTTTAGCACACGGATAATCGACCCTAAATGTGCAATTAAAATATTTAGACTCATTTCACATGTCAAATTGCATATTCGTACTATTCATAACTTCTCTACGACTTATGGATGAGATTAACGAAAACGTTTTGCATTACATTGTCTTGAGTAGCCTCCTTCGCAGCCGTTCTTAGGGTCGTCACGCAACGTTTCCCTCCCTTCCCTCTTTGTCGCTAGTTGTCGCCTTTCAAAATAATTCCAAAGCAAATTTTGACAGCACGCGGCATTCATTTCAAGTTGTCGCGAACTTCTAACGCAGGATTTGATTGGCTCTTGATAAGACAATAGGCCAATTTTGATTGACCCATGATGTCGCATCGATAACAATGAGAAAGGAATGTTCGGCTCAAGTAAGCAGACGTTTGTGGGGAGGGAAACGTTGCGTGATGACCCTAAGAACGGCTGCGAAGGAGGCTAGGTCTTGAGAGGAACAAACGTGGTTAGCTTTTTGCTAAAACTGATTTATCGTAAATCCCAAAAGTCTTGCGGTGTTCAACACAATGTCCAACAAACGTCTTTTCTGCCCTCTCTTTTCTTAATGTTCAACAAATAATACAAACGTATAAAAATAAATAACGCATATTATCCAGACTCCAGAGGTGCAAGGTTATGAATTTGGTACCTTAGGAACATACGCTTATTAAGAGTAAATGGTTTGAACCCAGGTGTTGAAGTTTTGTGTTTTGGACTCTGAAGGTAATTTCCGCTCAGGTTGTCGAAACGTCAGTCACCACCAACGACAGTCTTTCTCAAGACTACACTCATGCGGAAGATCACATTTCAAACTTATTTTGTTATTACTCGACTTAGCTAAATGTCACTGAATTCTTCCAAATAACAGTTATTTAGTCTTGTAAATGAGGTAAAAATTACTAAGGTAAGAATAAAGGCAATTTAAAATCGTTCTTCACTTCTTTACTGCGAATCCCCCAGCCCTCTCCCCCTTAATAAAAAACGTACCTTGCTTTGTATTTGTCAAATATTTGATACTTGATACTTCAGTTCTTATGGATGGACAAATCTGGTTGCACATAGTTAATAGATTGCATCATAGTTAACTATGATTGCATCATTAGTGGTTTGATAGTCTTGATAATCGAATATCACTGAGGCTCCTTCAGTAACGACAGCAGAGATGAAAGTTATCTGTGCAGGTTTCTCCAAGACCGGGACCAAAACCATGGCGTCAGCGCTCAGAATACTTGGTTATAACGTGCATGATGTCGAGGAGCAATGGGAATTTCACATGGACGAATATCATCAAGCGCTTGAATCCGCTAAAATGCCTGACTTCGTGTCCATGTACGCCAATGTGGATGCTGTAACTGATTCCCCTGCTATGTATTTCTTTGAAGAAATTTTCCATGCTTTTCCGAACTCCAAAGTTCTCCTGATGATAAGAGATGACGACGAAGTGTGGCTGAAAAGCTGGCTGAAGACGTGTGAAGTTTGGAATTCAACAGCTTCCCAGCTGTGGGTCATTTTGGGAATGATTTTTACCCCCACAGGTAGAAAGTTTAAGAGGTTTTTAACAAGTCAGACTAAGATTTATGAAACTCCAACCGAAAGCAACATCAATGAATCCAGTAAAAGTGCTTATCGAAGGCATAATGAGCGAGTCATGTCAACAATCCCGCGAGATCAGCTTCTTGTCTACAACGTTAAAGAAGGATGGAAACCTTTGTGTGACTTTCTTGGTGTTGAAGTCCCAGATGTGCCTTTCCCTCGTGTAAACATGAAAAGCGAAGTGATACCTTTTCTGCTTAATTCTTCAGCTGTTGGAAGGAGAATTTTCAAAGAGGTAGTTTTCGTTGTGACTCTGCTGGTTATATTGTTGGCTGTGATTGTGATGCTGATTTTATGATCAACACGTTAAGTTTTTATAGAACGTAGTAATTAAAGCAAAGGGTTCGTTTTAAACAGTCGGGCAATTTTAATCAGTGTTATACATTTAAAAAATGCGTAGAATAGTTTCGAAATTGAATAAAAACATTGGGAGAATGGTATTCAGTACCAGTCAACCAGAACATATCATGCAAGTCATTCCAGCTTAACAGGGTCAAATGAATGTAACGGAAGTGTATGTGATTAAAAAGTGTCCTCATTAGTGCGAAAACCATAGAAGCTCAATCATTCAACTGTCATTTACTCCTTTTAAGGTATTAGGATACGAAAAATGACCATTTGCTCGAAATTTTTTTGTTTGTAATTTCGTATTTTTAAACTTTCGTCTTTTATATGTTAGTGAAACCTCTAGCAATTTTTGATTGGAAAAGCCAAAACTTTGAGACAAATTGAAATCATGACTTTGTCAAGACCGGAAATGTCCCGTCGCTTGCAATAACGTTGAGTCCAAATGCTCCTTTGTCCTTGTAAAAAGATCCTACATTGCGATCGTCCAGAACACCAGATAATTTGACAAGTGATGACAAAATGAAAGGCTCAAGATGTTTTGGCCAACACCACCGTGGCTCCCTGCAGCTTCCGGCTCCAAACAAAGAAATGCATTTTTCTCGAATTTTTTTTGCTGCTAAAACCTCAACTTCAAAAAGCTAAAAGTCCCTCGGATTTCATTCGATTTTTCTAAGATTTGAAGAGTTTAAAAAGTAACTCATGATCCAGAAAAGGGTGTCTCCGATTTTTGAAATTTAGTTTCTTTCCAAACTTATAACACTTTTTACTCTAAACAACACTCCAAAAGCAATCGCACAACTTTGATCAAAAATAGCGAGAGATATAAAACAGATATCAAAAATCTGGGACACTCTTTTTGAGCATATTATCTCCTGAGTATGTTAAGACATTTTTCGCAAACATAGCTTAAAATGTACGTATCCGTTAACGTTTTCACTGAGGCATGGTCAAATTTCGCTTCGAGGACAGTAATGTGAACAACAATTTAAGAAATCGTATTTTGAAGATGTCTTCATAAACTATGTTTACTTAGCTTTCAGAAAATGTATACTTTGTTTGTGTTATACTATAAAGCCAGCGCGTTATTTAAGTTTACGCGCATAGTGGTCGTAAACGTATCCTAATACCTTAAGTTTTTGGCACTAGGCATGTGCAGACGAACTCTTAACTTACCGCATGAACAAGAGCAAGTTTTCCTTGACAATTTTTTTTGATAATGATAATGATAATAATAATAATATTAATAATAATAATAATAATAATAATAATGAAAACTTTATTGAGTAAACCTTAATAGTCTATGCATGTCTTAATAGAAATAGAAGTACACTCGCCCCAAAGCTACTAAAGTTCCAATGCTTAATATTTTATGATAATGATAAACAAAAATAAAATGAAAAACTATAGGATTTAAAGTTCATAATCTCAATGCCATTATAATAATAATTTTTTTAAATGATAGAATTCAATTAACTATTAATAATAATAATAATAATAAAATTTATAATAACGTTAATAAAGAGATTATGAATATAAAATAACAAATATATGATGGTAATTGAACTGCGTGGAGTGCAATTTGGTCTGACATCAAACGTGCGACTACAAAATCGCACGACCGCGTAGCGGGAGTGCAATTTGTAATTGCAGGTTTGATTTCAGACCAAAATTGCACGACACGAAGTTCAATTACCACTTAATCATATCCTTTTCGTAATCATACACAAGAAAAAGACACAATAAAGAGTGCAGAATAATCAATTTAATGTAGTAGAAGAACTAAATGCAAACAAAAAAAATATCTAAAAAAATTTTTTTGTTGATTTTTTTGTTTTATTTTATTGTTTTAAAAATTTTTTCTAGGATGCGATTAAGAGCTCCTAAGAATGCGATTTGGGAATTAATCGCACTCCTTTGAACCAATCAGATTGCAGGATTTGGTAGTGATTACAAAAAGGATATGATTAATGTACAATTTACTTATTTATCGATAAAAACATATTTGTAAAATATCTAAAACAATTAAAGTTTAAAAAAAAAATTAATATATTTAAAAGTTAATCTAAGTAGAAGACTTAATGGCTCCTTGGACAGTGTCAATGTCAATATCACAGTTACGTACATCATAAGGTGTTCGCCTTTTTGTTCTTGAACCTCTCAAACATACAAGGGCAGAACGCGGAAGAGCAAATGATGTTCTGGCACGAATCTAAGAGATTGTTTTAGCGTATTGTTCTCCTTTCTTGCGTTATATCATGAATCAAAATGACTCGGATAATTTTTGTCGGTCTAGCGCGAAGTGGCCCTTAGCCCAGATCGTAAATGTCAAAAACGTTTTCTACCTCTAACCTAATGACCACGCATCAGGAACGCAGAGGTAAAATGCTGTCGCTGAGCGACGGGGCCAAGAAAACATTTTATGATTTCACGTTGAGCTACATTCATGTAAAAAGTAGCTTCGTCTCGATATTGTTGAAGCCTATGACTGTGATAATTTCCTTGTTAGCGTTTGAGATCACAACCAGTCGCAGCATAATCAAAGAGACCCCAATAATTACATTTGACAATCAGATTCTACTGCCTTTTATCTAACCACAATTGACGGTAAATCTAGGCTAGCCCCGCCGAGGGTGAGAGAGAGTCTCGTAAAAATTTTGTTAATTTCCCGTTTCCCGTTCCCCATTCCCCGTTCCCCGTTCCCCGTTCCCCGTTCCCCGTTCCCCGTTCCCCGTTCCCCGTTCCCCGTTCCCAGTTTTAAAGATAGCCTAGTAGCTTTGTCTCTTTTCTAAGAGCTTTTTCAAAGTTCGCTGAATACGGTAAATAATGGCCACTTGTACTTAAAAGGAAGTTTTTTTTATTTGCTATTTCAGTCACAACAGCAAAAAAAAATTTAAAGTTTTGTCTTCAGTTATTAATTCTGATCTGGGAAAAAAGTAACGAAAAAGAAACGAAACGAAACGAAACGGAACGAAAGGAAAAAAAAAAAAAAAAACACAAATTGTGTGCAATGTTAATAATCGTATTTTATGATGACGTTACCAACCAAGAATGACGAATAGTACCTTTACTACCTCTCCCTTCAATAAAAACAATTGCGTGCAGGGGTTTTACAAAAAAATAAATGTCTTGTAACATAAATTAATGCAACCCTCCCTCAATTATCTAATGGTCCATCCTTTAACGGATTGATTGCTTTGCTACAGCATGCTCATGTGATGTGCGGGGCACCAAGAATACTAGTCGTCTTACTTTTTTGGATTGTGTATCTGATGAAAAGGAACTAAGCAGCCATCCCGGCAAGGTATGTTTAAAGCTTTACGATTGAATCAGAAAGATGTGAGTGGCAGAGCACCAATCACAGCCAAGGATTAGGTGATTTGCATATTTGTTGCATCCCTCCCTAAAGGCCGGTTTAGACGGTACGATTTTCGCCTACAACTATCGTACACAACACGCTCGCGTCTGTCGTAGGCGAGTTGGCGAAAATCGTACCGTCTAAACCTGCCTTAACACATCTTTCTGATTTTTATTTCTTGTCTTCTTATAGACTAATAGTCTTGTTTCTTTTAAGAGACATTTATCGCATCTTTCTCCGAAGCTCTAGAATGATGAAGAGAATCATACAAGTAACAATCTGTTATATATTTGTCTGTGTTTTATTACAGGAACCCGGGGATTGCTACTGTAAAGAAAATGTATATGGACGACAGTGTGACAAATGTAAAGCAGAGTATTTCAACCTAACTCGCCATACCCCAGAGGGCTGTTCAGGTAGGTATCAGTGTTTACAAATGAAGTTAAAAACAGTTAATAATATTGCATTCAGTAATACAACAGAACAGCCGGTGATGCCATAATGTAATGATGATGAAAGTTTGTTACAAAACATGACTGGCAGGCAAAATTCATTGGATTCCCAACAGAGAGGCCCTTTCCTAGGAAGTGAGCAGAGATGATATATGGAAAACGCTGCCCCTTCGATAATGGCTCCAGAATTGCTAATCAGCAAGTCGGAAGTCGGAAAAATTATATCTTCATCGTCAGTTCAAAATTGTGCCTTTTTTAGGTGTTGCAACCACAGAAGACGTTTCCTGAGGAGATAGAGTGAAGAGTTGGTGATGCATTTCTCCCAGTACATTCGAGGTCCAGAAAATTCATATTTTTGGGAGAGGCGCAAATCTTTTCTTCCACAAACCATTCCACACTGGGACCTGCAACGCGTATTTTCAGTTCTAAAACTCACCAAATATTTTTCTTCTCTTTCAGAATGTAGATGTTACTTGCCAGGAACGGTTAATGGCTCTAATATTTGTAACGCGGTACGAAAATATATTTGATTATACATCCCAAAATTATTTTCCATTTTTTCTATTATCAATACCGGCTTTGTTTGTGGTTGATGTAAAGACCGTCGTGCCGTACACACCATTATTTCTCATGATACTTTAGTATTCTTTATACTTACTCTGACCTTTTTTTAAACAATAAAAATGCACGGTATTAACTTTCAGGGCGAAACAGGACAGTGTCCTTGTAAAAACCAGGTAGAACTGCGTGACTGTAGTCAGTGCAAACACGGATACTACAATCTAAGAAACGAAAGCACTGATGGATGCACATGTGAGTAACACTTTACTAGTCATTAAAATGTACTGGTTTCGGAATTATGCGTGTCTTTTGTGTGTTTCTTTGTACTTGTCTGTATATAGACATCATGTCATCATCCTAAGCCACGTTAAATTTCAGTTACCGATAAACTCTTATTTGAATTAGTTTGCATGGTTCAACATCAATGGTATTTTATATTGTGTTTACAGCATGTGGATGTGATGAAGGTGGTACCTATCCTGCCAATACATGTGACAAAGTATCAGGACAGTGCCAGTGTCGTGCAAATGTTATTGGCAAAAATTGCACACAGTAAGTACATAGTTCATTAATGTTTTCCCATTATAGACCACGTGTCCTTCCCAAGAGTATCACTTTTTTGGCAATTGGTCAATTTGAGGAAATACACTAAAAAATGGAGTCAAATGTTCATGAATATTTTTAAATCTTGTTGAATGTTTTACATTTGACCAGTGAACCTATTTATGGAAGATGGTGAATTGCTGGCTTGCAACCACTCCCAAGAGAATGAAATAACAAAAGACACGACGGCCATGTTGGATGACATAACAAAAGATACTAATGAGGAATCTTTTTGTTAAATTCATCCAGCATGGCGGCTGTGAAAACCAGCAATAGTTGATTGATAAAACTTTATACCATCAATAGAGGTTTTTCACGGCAGCCATGTTTGTTGTCAGGAACAATGCAATATTTTTGCATGATAAATATATGTTATTGACCGACTTTGGGACGGTAAATAACTTATTTATTTTTTTCTCGTATTTTTTTACTTGTTTTTGTGATCATTTTGTTTTGCTGGTTAGCTGCAAAGGATACCGGACCGCAAGCGCGGGCAGACACTGACAAAATACCGCCTGCTCAAAACAGCCAATCAGAACGCACTAATTTTTAGGATACCGGACCGGAAAAAAAAAAAGAGAATTTATTTCCCAAAGGAGAAAATTTCTTTTGTTTTCATGCCTGCTGTGACTATGACGTCACATGATAAACTTTTATACAACTTGGCTTTTACTTTTTCTTACCTTTTAATAGCGCAGCGCACTGATTCAGTAAAAATAGCTTAAAGATTTGGACAAACATTGCATTCTGTTTAACCGCTACGAGGATTATACGAACCGATTTTATTATTTTTACTTAAAGTTACAATAATAACCCATGTAAACTAAGATCAACTGCGAAAACTATCTGCTAAAAGTAAACTTTGTAAGTAAGTTTGTTTGTCCGAATTTCGCCTTTGTCTTCGTTTTTATGACGTCACGGTTGCGCTGCGCTATTAAGATAAAGATTATTGGCATTTGATATGTTAAACCACAGGGTCCCTGATGGCTATTACTACCCAGATTTTCACTTTATCATGGCGAGACGGGATCCCTACAAACCGGCATCTGTAAGTATATAAACCAGCTAGTTATCAGCAGTAAGCAAACTAATTAATAACTAATTATTTTTTACGCTCGTACCCAGTCCCTTGCTCGATATGAAAACAGATAATAACTACCCTCTGCCTTCAGTTTTAATTTAGAAGAACGTGCCTCCCCAAATACTTTATGTATGTTCCGGTGCCAGTGTTCCAGTGACTGTTTCTTGGTTATCTACTGCTCGCTATCCTTTATTGATTTTCAAAAATGTCTTTAATTTTCTTGGAATATGCACCTTACGGAAATAGCGAAATAGCCGAACGTTTATATTGCGCTGTTTGTACCCGATGAGCTAGGCTAGAATGTTAATCGATCTCAGGAGAAAAAGACCTATATTCTAACCTAATCTAACTTTCATTACAGAACAATCTGTACTCTTGGCTGTACATCCCAAAAACGACAACTTACAGGCTCTTTTTAAAAGATACCGAGGGAAAATTGGTGCCTAGCTCCAACGAGACCTTACTGGCAACCAGTTTTAATATAACAGCCCTGGAGTTAAAGCGTTGTATACACATCGGTGTAAAGTACTGCCTCTTGCCCCAAGGCAACTATTCTGTCAATATTACAGTTGTCGGCTCAAAAAAACTAGTAGGTTTTATAACATGTTTTGTAATACTTCCTTGCCTTCTTTCCTCGTTCCTTGCTTGCTTGCTTTTCCGTTCCCTCCCTTCCTTTCCCGGAGTACAATATCTTCATGCATTTATTTTTGTCTTCATGATTTTAGGAAAGCATAGTCGCTATACCAGAGGAGTTTCTGGTTGACAGTGTTCTCGAAGGACCCAGATTAATTCTGTTCAAATTCTATTGCCAAATAGAAACTAATAATATGAGGTAATAAAAGAAGTAAAGTAAAAATAGCAGCAACATGACTAAGTGATAGCATGCAATTTTACGAGTTTTGGCTTCCAACACTGCACACACCCCTTTTAGCATATACCAACTTGTGTACAGAGTAACTTATTTTTATATACAATCATTCAATAAAAACAAACAAACAGAAACTTTTAGTTTGCGTGAGTAATTCACGCAAAACGTTTAGCAAAACTTTTAGGCCATACTTCGTTGCCTTTTTAGTATTGATAGGAATGGCATTTACTTTCATTTTTTCCATTTCCTCATCGGAAATTGTAGCAAAACGATTGCCGGCAGATGCCATTTTGTTGCCGACTCAATATTCCGAGATTCAGAGGTGAATATCGCACAACATTCACCTCTAATTAATCAATGAGCGCACGCGTTTTTATGAAGTACACAAGTGGGTATATGCTAACTATAGTTATACTGAAATTTGGGTTCAGTTATAATTTTAGGTAGCTATCTGTTTTCAGATATGTTCTGTTGATAAGTTAGTCAAAATATGATTTAATTAGAATACTAACGAATTTAACTTTACATATGTAGCGCAGTTTTTCCCTCCCTGCAGAGCATGTTTCATCAATACGTTTATTCAGTACTTTGAGTGTTACTGCGGACATTGTTAGTAGAGGGGGACTGCTTCGCAATCCTTTCTCGTACAACCTGAGACCGCATTACGGCCCCTTAAATTTCGCTAGCACGCTAATGTGACTCGGTGTTTTTAAATGAATGATAGTGGTGTTGATGAAATGGATGATGTTTGGGATACTTCAGAATAACTAAGTTGTCAATGTTTTATGTTTTTATATAGTCTTGGTGAGAAGGGCGAAGGAATTTGCTTGGCTGGAGCATTCAGCTTAACCGTAGCATTTAACAACGGATCTTTGCGTAAGTAGCCGTCTACATAAAGCGGATGCTTCTAAAAATCTTTTAAAAGTTTTTTTACGAAAGATGCGTCAAGCATACTGCCTACGGCTTGCCGTAAAGAACGTTAACTGAATAGGGTTTTTTGTCCGGATAGCAGAATCCCGTGTGAACGGAACCACTAAGTGCAATTTTTGACCTGTTTAAAATTTGTTTGGGACTGTGCACGTGTAAACGCAGCTTTAGGGTCTATTTATTTACTGAAGACAGTAACTCTGTTTATTTCATTTAAATGAACGATGCATACTAATTTATCAATTCAGTTTCCATTGGTCCTTACCAGATTTTTTTCACTGTTCCTTATACTTAACCAGCTTGTTCATGCGACCCTATTGGATCTGTTAATCATACATGTCAGAAGTACAATGGATCTTGTACCTGTAAACCTGGTGTTGAAGGCAGAGATTGTAGTCGATGTAAACCTGGTTATTACAATTTGACTGAAGATGGATGTAAACGTACGTATTATCTGACTTCTCAAAGAATCCTTGTTTTGAGTTTTTTATTAGACTGTTTGATCAAGGAAGGTCGTTTAATTGCATTCAGTGTATGTGTATGTCTTGTACATTTGGTACCTGAAAGTTAAGCGACTGGGCATTGGTACCTGAAAGTTAAACAAAGAGTGCACAACAAACAACAAAAAAGGTGCATTGATGGGTTGCAAGCATTCCCGAGAGAGTCAAAAGACAAAAAACATGGCAGCCATTGTGGTACCGTTAACAACGGATGCTAATGAGAAATCTTTTTTTAAATGGCACCAACATGGCCGCGATGACGTAACGTGCAATCGAAGAAGTGGAATCCAGTGGAAGAAGAGAGATTCTTTAGAACAACCTTTGAAATCCCATTTATTGTTATTCTGATAAGAAAAAAATGATTTCAAACATTTAAATGTTGATAACATCACAATCGCAGTGAAGCTCAACGAGTCGAACAAAGAGATTATATATAATATAGATAATGTCGTATCAGAAGCAGAAATAGATAAATAATGAGACTATAGTCTAAATAAAGACTTTGACTATCATTTCTAATTGACCTGATGATGATGCCAAGATGACAACGAGACGTCGTTTTGTATAATTAGTATTCATATTAAATTGTCTTTCTAAGGTAGCCTGTATTATCGTTATTTCCTTCGGTATATATTTATTTGATAAGGTTACCACCGAGTGTGTGAAATCTTTTTCTTTCCTAGCGTGTTCGTGCAAGGGACCTAACAAAGTATGCCATCCCGTAACTGGTATGTGTGAGTGTCCTGGTAATACCACTGGTCGCACATGTGAGCCATGTCAGTGCAATAACAACACGAACCAATGCCTAAGGAGTGGCGAGTGTCTGGGTTGTCAGTATAATACAACTGGCTTTTACTGCGATAAGTGCGTCAATCAAACATATGGTGATGCATCGAAACAGCAATGCAGAGGTAAATGAATGTCAGCTTTTTAATTTTTTTACTCTTGTCTGAATAAATATATTAAATAATCAATGATTGAGTTCTATGATAAAATCGTTTCTCTAGTCTTTTCTAATGGGAATGTCTTGTCTCCCTGAAATACTAGAGTGTCAAGATCTCCTTTTCGTTCCTTTTTTTTTTTGGTGTGCAATGTTTATTTAAAATAACATGAACCAATTAAAGCCACTTTTGTTTACTTTCCCTTCCATTCCTTTCTTGTTGTTTATCTTTGCTTCAAATTAGTACTTATATTATAGTACTCAAATTAGTATTAATTTCTCGAATAACTAACCATCATGCATACGTCTCTTCTTCTCTTTCTTTAGTCTTCAGTGTTTTTCATTTTACCTACTTAAAGTTATATTTTTCTTTTCTTTAACAAGCTTGTGATTGTGACAGTGTGGGTTCATACGGACCCACCTGTAACACTCAGACTGGACAGTGTGCTTGCAAGCCCCACGTAAAAGGAAGAACCTGCAACCAGTGCAAGGTAGAATCCACCTGTTTCGCATTTTATGGCTACATGTTTATTTGATTTTAATCAAAAAAGCAAGTGGTCTTTGTTTTACGAGGGCAGCACTTAATATCCAAAGTCTAGTTACAAACCTGTGGCATTCTTTCCATAATTGAATTGGAATTTAGAAGTTAATTTTTGCGGAGGGTTGAAGACTGGAGGAAAAAGTCAAGTCACAGCAGATAACCAAAAAAAACTCTACTCACATATGAGCCTAGCCTGGGAATTGAGCCTGGGTGCATGGGGGGACAGCGCTCTGGTCGCTACGACATGTCCGTGCTTTCCATGAACGTTTACATCTCTTTGGTCTTGAAGTACTTTTTTCCGATTTCAAACCACGTGTCAATCCCTCGACAAAGTTCAAAGGTCCTTGTAAAAGTTTAATATATTGATATTCTGTTAAACGAAATGGCACGAGATTCGAAATGGAAAAATGGGGAGTTAGTGTATTCGTAAATGGATTCTGTTTCTTTTTTTCCATTTTTTGGTTGATTTGCATTAAGTTTTCTTTGATTATGCTGTATAGAGGCTTTGAACCATCACGGTCCGCGCCCATAATACTGCTTAGACTGCCTGTGGTTAGATTTTAGAACGATAATATCCCTTTGCTCTCGGGAATTCAATTCTTTCTCATGTAAAATGATTGTATTTTTACTGCTATCTAACATGGTTGCCGTCACGTGATGGTCCAAAACCTCATAGCCGTAAAAGTTAAAGGGCCACTCTTGGACGAAAATCGCTCCAAAATTAAAACTCTTTCATTCGAGCTGGAACTTTGCTGAAATAATCTTGAATACACTAAGAACCACTAACTGAAATATCTTTCTGATATTCGAAAGGAATGGACAAAAATTATACAATTTATTTTCGTCCGCCATAAACTTTTTGACTCACAGAATTCGGCTCAAGAGGAATGGCACGAGTAATTCTGTGAGTCAAAGAAATAATGGCGGACGAAAATAAATCTTAAAGTTTTGGCCCTTTCCTTTCGAATATCAGAAAGATATTTCAGTGAGTGGTTCTTAATGTATCCAAGATTATTTCAGCAAAGTTCCAGTTGGAATGAAAGAGTTTTAATTTTGGAGCGATTTTCGTCCAAGTGGCCCTTTAAGATCCTGGGAAGTTAGTTCCGGTTTCTCTAACTGTAATGTTTGGTATTATATTTTTCTTTTAGAACAATACGTATGGGTTTGGACCAAATGGTTGTACTCCCTGCAGTTGTAGCGAGTTTGGGTCCTTGAGTCTTCAGTGCAACAGCAGTGGCCAATGTACTTGTAAACCTGAAGCTATTGGCATCAAGTGCTCGCAATGCAGAGTGGGATATTATGGGCAACCAGCCCAAGCTTGTACAGGTAGCTGTGGAATTTAAATATGGAACTAAAATGACAAATATTATGTATTAGTCGTTTTTTTCATTTGTTATGTAGTATATTGTATTTATTTTAGTTGCGTGATTTGTTTTTATCTTTATTTATTCGTGTATTCATTTGTTTTGCTTGTCGATTTTTAAATCATATTTTTAAGTGTTACTTTTTTTGAGTTTTGATATTCAGCGATATATTTCTTTCTTTGTTTTTTTTTTTTTTTTTTTTTTGGGCAACCTTAGTGGTAAATAATATCATGCGAATGCCATTACAAAACTTTGGGTTCCACTTTCGAAGAAGGTTTTTTTGCTTTAGCAGTAGTAGCACTAGCTTAGGGAGGGGGAAACGCCTCCCCCTCTTAAAGTTGGCTTTCGGCACACCCTCTAAACTTTTGCTTTCGGCACAAAGTTTGCTTTCGGATTTAGCGGGCGGGAAAATAGTATATTCCCGACCCTCCTCCCCCACCCCCTATAATCGAGACCTCGTTATCCCCCTGAGTAGTAGCTGTCATGTTGCCCAGCTACCCATTTGTTCAAAGACTGATTACATACGGTGATTTAGATTTAATTATTTAGAGAACCTAGGCTAACGGATACGGTTTTCATCATTAAGCACGAATCCCTAAATTCATGTCTTTTAACCTCTTCTTAACCTCTTCTTAACCTTTCAAGCTTGTTCCTGTAATACGAATGGTACAGTAAATGGCAGTGTGTGTTCCAACGATACATATGGTCAGTGCCAATGTAAACCTGGAGTTGCTGGGCGAGCATGTGATCAATGTAAAGAGTATCACACCAATTTTTCAGATCAGGGATGCTCCTGTAAGTATTTTACTTATTTACTTAGTTCCGTATCTTTGCTTGGATAGAAAGAGGATTAGATGGAAATAATCTGTTTGTGTGTGTTGTAAAAATATTGAATGTAGTGGTATCGTGTGTGGAGCGAAAACTCGAGGAAGAGCCCCTTACGTGGAGTTATGATTGTAAAATGTAAGTTTATACATATTTAAAAGGTAATTTAAGGAAATAGATATACCTTGGATACTGCTCAAAAAGTGTTACGTTAAAATCTTTTATGGATTAGATTGAGGCTTTGCACCATCACGTAATGACAGGCATGACAGAAAGTAGAAAAATTAAATGGTACAAAGTGGATATTAAGGTCAACCAACATGGAAGCTTTGGAAGGCACTAATATAGCAGCAATCTTATTGATCACCAATTTTGTTTGCTTCAAGCTTGTCCCGTGTGTGTCATGAAGTTAAAAAATACGATAGAAACCACGGGGTCTGAGCTCAATACCACTGAAGAGATGGCCAAGAACTTAATTGAGTTAGCAAAACTGCACGAGCCTCTACAAAACGCTGAGCAGAAAGCTGATCAAATGGCTGTAAGTATCGTGATGTCATGTGCCGGCATGACCAACTTCGTGATCGTGTCTTTTTGTTGTCTATATATTTTCAAGGAAAGGAATGTATGCGAGCAATGGACCAAATCTACCAGAGCGTAGTGTTTTCCTATTTGAGACCAGGTGTCTTTCCCTAGAGTATAATTTCTTTGTTTAACGGCTACGCATACACCTCGCTGCAAAGAACCTTATTCTCAATGGAATAACACGCGTTCTTCAAACAGGAATAAGCCCAAGCGGATTTGGTGTATATACCCCTTGCAGCACGTCGGAATGCAGCTAAATCTGGAGGACATGAAAATAGGTTCCATTTCTCAGGAGATTGATATTCGTTTCTTTTGTCCTCCAAATTGAGCAGCTTTGACGTCACATGTTAAGGGATCTATTGCATGGATATTAATTATGATGCCATGGTATTAATAAAATATTCCACCCCTTTTATCCAGGTCAAGGCATCTGCGTTTTCTGCTCGGCTTGCTGGAGCAGAAACCGTACACCAAGGACTTAATAGTACGGAACTACCTGTGGCAGAGTCTGGTTATGAAGAGCAAATAAAAAAGGTGAACTTAAGTTAAGATAAACAACCTCAACCACCACAACATCAACGTTAACAAAAGCAGCATTCACAACAACAGATGTAGTAGCAAATAGCATCCACATCTGTTGGATTTTGCGTAGATGCTCATTTATTCCAGTGAAAAATCTCGATACTTCAAATAAATGTTATTGATACGTGCATCCCTTATTTTACTATTGACATTTGTGAATATTTTGATACTGAAATAAGGCTAACCCTTAGTAAACGAGTTTTTAACCAAAAAACTAGGCGGTAATTTGCAATTTCGGAAAAGGTGTAATCATGCCAAACAAACAAGTTCACATAGCATAGTCAACCAATGCACTACAGCAATTAGTAAATCATTTTAGAACCTCAGCCTCACTGTTTGGTACTATCCGCCGTATCATTGTATTGCAGTGTAGACATCCTTTAAGCCAGGTTTTCAATACAAATGAATGCACAAATGCAAGCGCAAGCACTAAAAAAAAAAAAAAAAAAAAAATTATGATCCTGTTTCCTTATGTTTTCATAATGAAATGAGGACTAATAAGGAATCTTCTGCTTGTTGCGAAAAAGCAAAAATCTTGCTAAGCAGCTGGCCGGATATTGCGCGCGCGAGTTCACTGTTTCGAAAGTGAGTGAAGAAAAAACACTCTTCTAGCCATTAATTCCCAATATTTTCCCAGTCACATTTTCTACAGCTTCCAGCGTGTTTATATTACAGTGCAACAGCGCATTTTATGTTCATGGAATGAAAAAAAATCTTTAGTTCGCTTTTCAACAAAACTGACAACTATTTTTTAACTCAGTTTTTACTCCGACGAAGGACTAACGTCCGAAACGTCAGTTTCTAAACATCACAAACCATACGGTGTATTAAGTTAAATCAATTCTCCTATTTTTTTTTTCTATTCCAGGCTGCTGAACTGAACACTCGAGCTCCCGCTACAGCACAAAATGTGTCACGACATCTCGAGAGATTAACGGAAGTGTATAACCGTACGGCGGAAGCAGATCTCTTTGTTAGCAGTAAGGAATATTTTGGTAGAAAAAAAAATTAAACTCCATAAAGAAAGAAAATATATAGTGTCAAATGAATAAACTTTTACTAAAAAATCTAATGCTCGATTTAAACAAGCGATGCCCAAACTTTTACTTTGGAACTAATGTTTTCTCTTTTTAGGCTACATTCCATCCCTTTGAGTATTGTTCCTTTGTTCAACGGTACTCTCTGAAACGACACCTTAGTGTCAATATGAGACGAAACAAATATTATAGTTTTAAGGGAAGACGCGTTGCCGTAGTGGAAACACCAGTCCCACATGAAAGACCTCTAGCAACAATATATCTTGCGCAATAACCATTTCCCTGTAGTATGACGCGTCTAATGTGGATGTGCGGGCAATGAAATCAAAAGAAATATTGCTAAGAACTTTCTGGCCATCGAATTAATATCTAACTCAATTATTTTTGATTGGTGTAATATTCAGGTGTAGATGGACTTCTGCAAGATATTGTTAATAGTTTTGCATTGAATCTGAAAAATGGCGACTTATTTTTAAATACATCAAAAGAACTTGTGTCCGAATCTTTGGTACGTGACTACAGCAATCACGAAATGCTGGTTGCTCAATCAATACAGGATGCTGAGAATTTGACTGCCTTTGTTACTGGACTAGCAAAAAAGGTGTGTGTAGAAAAAAAACTTTGAAGATTAATTAATCTATAATAGATAAATATACTTTATTAAAAAGGGGCGTAGGAGGACCTATAGGATTAACATTTTGCGCTGTGTGTAGCGGTTTTTGCAAGCAGTTGGACCCGGAAATACGTAACAGCTTAACAGCTCTATACTGTGATTGTACATTGTTTCACTCACAGTGGCAGCAATCCGGTTCAATAAATTTATTTTATTTATTAATTATTATATTATTTACTATTGGTATGCTAATCGTGATTAAACTTGCTCGTAATAAGCTAAACTTTTCCGTTTATTAGCTGTTGAATCAAACATCTCTGGCACGTGATATGAATGCGCAAGTTCAAAGAAGCAATCACAACCTTTCTGAACTACTGATGAAATGGAACAACACTCAGGCTGAGTTTATGGGATTCCTCACTGGTATAGCTGCACAGTTTGGTGGTGTTCATGACCTTATCAATCAAACCAAAGTAAGTTGAAGTTGTATTTGTGTTACTAAATTCATAGTTAGTTGAAATATGAATGGATACATGCTCGCATAAATGAATAAATATAGATGGATTGGTTGATAGAGACGCATGGGTGGGTGTATTACAGGATCGAGGACAAACGAGCGAAAACGGAAAGGCGAAAACGTTAGCGAAACCAACAAGTAGAGGGTGCTGAGTTGCAAGCATATCGAGAGTCAAAAGACAAAATCATGGCGGCCATCTTGGTACGGTTTACAATGGATGCTACCGATCAGTCTTGTTTTAAATAGCAACAACATGACTGCGATGACGTAACGTGTAATCGAGTAATAAGTGTTTATCAATGGACCTTTTCGGCGCTAGCCATTACGTAGTCAAATTGGTTTGCCTTTCTGTTACGTTCACCAATTATTTCTCCGGGACATTGGAATCCGAGAATTATGTCCGAACTTCTTGACTCGTGACGGCCAGCGCCGAAAAACTGAATTCAGTTAAGTTTGACGACATTATCTTCTTTACAACAGGGACTTTTAAGTCTTGAATCACAGAGACTGAACGAAACTCAAGAACTTGGTTCTCAATCTCAAGACACTCTCAACAAAACTAAAACCCTATTGCAGGAAGCGACTTCTGCGTTTGAGGTAACCTGTCTTATACTAGAGAGTTTTAGATAGCCGTTCACGGCAAACGTGTAACTCAAGATGATCAGTGAAAAATTATTTCAAATAACTGAAAAGGAATCGCAAAAAAAAATCCAAGTAGTCGAAAAACAAAAGAATATTTGTTTGTGCTATGAAAGTTTGCAAAAGGTAAAGTAAAATACAGGAAAACGATGAAAATGTGGTCACGTTTGCCGTTTGCGGGAAGAGAAAAAATTCAATCTAAAACTCTCTACTATCTAACCGTTACCACTTCCATATCCCTCAAAAGTTGATCGGTCTTTTAGAGAAATACGAAAAAGCGTGCGCGTGCTGTGTGCAGTTAAAGAGCACTCGGGGTCGGCAGAACACGAGGGGAGTGTTAGGAGAAACACGACGCGTAGAGGAGTGCTTCTCGACACTTCTCGAGTGTTCTGTCAATCCCCAAGTGCGTTTTCACTCCACACAGCACGGCAATGAAGTTTTTTATTTCTTTTATACAATAAAAATTACAAAAACCGTTATTTTGGATAGGAATGACGCAAATGAAAGTGCGCGCACGTGCTGTGTGCTCTCATGACGCACGCGCTCTCAACCAATCAGAATAATGTTTATTTGTTGCTCTGTTTCCACTTTTTATCAGCAATACAAGGCTATGATCACAGCGGTCAGCGGTGAAATACAAGTATCCATGCTCAAGTATGATGATGAAGAACATCGGTTTGCGGTAAAGGTCCTGAAGGGACGTAATTTGTCAGCAAGGGATCAACCCAATGGAAAAGCAAACCCCTACGTCTTGGTGTCTTTGATCCCTGATAACTTTGGAGTACAAAGATCGATGACTATAAATGGTAAAAAGATACGTTTTGATAGCCGAAATATATGTTACATAAAATAGAAAAAACCTTCACTCCTTATATCATTGATAAGTCGTACCGTTGCTATGTACATAAATATGATCAAACTGAGTATTTTGATCCATTGTAACTTTTCATGTCTACAAATAAATGATACTCTAGGAAATGACAGAGTTTTTTAAATGGCATTCATTACGCCAAAGACGTCTGTTTTGGAGCTATTAGCTTGTTGTTGTTTTGCTGTTAGTATGATGTTGCATTTGTCACAGAGATTCGACGGTGCTGACAAATTCACAATTCTCCTTAAATCTAGATACTTTGGACCCAGTCTGGTCTGAAACATTGATATACCACTTCGACATCCAACGCGAACAGCTCCTCAAATCCAAACTCAAACTGAGAGTGTTTGATTATGACCCAGAAGACGACGATGATTTCATGGGAGAGGCAACTGTTGACTTGTCAATACTTGGAGACCAAACATACACCAAGTGGTATCCCCTGCAATCAGAGGTAAGGAGTACTCCGATCGCATGGCATTATCATCTTTAAATGTCTGATACGCATGCGTCACTCGTTCCAGTCTCCCCAGACAACGGTTTGATTCCAGAATGAGTTTACATGGTACTAGTATAGAATGTTCGGTACGAGTGTTTCGTTCGGGAATGGAAAACTTAGATGAACTCATTCCAGAGTGACTCGTACCAGTATAAAATTGCTGTGGTATCATGTAAAAAATACAAACAAAAAAATGGCAATCGGGATGAACTCGTACCAGGAAAAATCTCATTCCAGTACTTAAAGTTTCTTATGTTGTTAGGATCTCCAAATGCTTCTTAAATTTAGTATAATTCAACTGTTACTCACCGTAAGAGCCACTTCCGTGACATTAGCTCAACACTCTCTACCTTCACTATTTACGACACATCGCTCAACTCAAATGCCAACAAACTCGTACTCAGAACTAGCGCTTCTTCTGGGCTGCGGCGAAGAACGAGGGCTCTGGCATAATCCAATTTTTTGAGACCAGGATTTCTTGGACTTCCGGTAAAAGAGCGCATGCGTCACAAAGACTTGCTTATTTTGATCGGAAGTAAACACATAACTCTATTTGAAAGCAAGATTTTCATTGATTTTATTTCACTTTTATTCTGGGTACGAGGTTGAAATGCCGAGTTTTACGAGGGGAGGAAAACCGGACTTGACACCAGAGAAAACCCTTCCTTGAAAGGCAGATATTTTACAAATACTTGTCATTTCATTTTTCTTAGGATGTCTCACAAATTGAAAGTGGTAATTTCAAATCAACGAGTGGCTTGGCAGATGCTTCTAATCTACTACTATCACAATATGAAAAAGTGAGCGCAGTACTTGGCTCTGTTGAAGGAAAATTAACCCAGGCACATCAGCATGCTCAACAACTAAAAAGCCTTGCAGAACAGCTAGAGCTGTAAGTGTCTTAAAATACAGTTTCCATATGATTAGAACAGCTTTTGTATGACTGTAAAAAGCTCGGTGCCGTATTCGTACCTTGTCAGGACCGTGATGTTTTTCCAGACATTTGATTGGCTGATTTTTTCTCGCGTTATGTGATTGGTCTGGAGTGACCGTGTCCGTGCGGTGTTCATGCCATGTTTACCTTGCCTTGTCACGACCGCGTTCGTGCAGTAACCTTTTTCACAGTCATATGAAAACTGCTGTATTGAACCACTGGCATAAATTATGAATTTCACTCGCGACAGAACTGTTGTCAGAATCACAGTGGGAAGCAATACTTATTGCGCGACGAATCCTTCCGTTTCCGATCCCGATGCGCTTCTGACACCAAATTAGACAATGTTCCTGATTTTCACTTCGTAATAAGCTGGTTCATCGTAAGTGAAAACCACGCATTACTAAGACTTATTTACTTACTAAATGTACCCTATTACTTTGGACTTTTACCCCCGTTGCATTTGAATACGCTTCTGTTTGAGCCGGTTGCATCCATATCTCAAGCGTCACCTCCAAAAAAAGAAACACTTCAGTCAAGGGAGACTGAAACATGGTCTGAAATAGGAGAATTGATGCCTAAGATACGGGTTTATTATATAAATATTAGTTTTCCTTGCTGTAATGGAAGCTAGTGGACTGGAATATTTATTTTTAGAAAAACATGAATTTTTAATGCACAAGTGTCCATCATTAGTCTATACTTTAATGAGACCCTGCACTCACATGAGAGTTTTAATATTTTATTATAATTTGATTCGTAGATATATTTTATTTTCCGTAATACTTTTTCTATATATATATATATATATATATATATATATTCTTTGTAATCATTACATATAATCTCCCACGATATAATCTCCATTGTACTTTTCTATATACACTTATTTCAATAAAGTTAGTCACCAAAAACCTAGAAAGCTGTGATCGCTGAGAATCATGGGAAATATTTCATATCCAACAAGTAAAGCTTTTGACACAAACTGCAGCAGTTGACTGAGGATGTTCAGAGGTCTGTAACTGGTAGAAGATGTGCAAGTCCATCAACAGTTATCAAGCGGTTGAAACATGTAAAATGTATATCTACCCATAATCCTCGCCGGTCTCAGCTTTGTAGCTTTTTTGGTGACTAACTTTATTGAAATAAGTGTATATGTGTTTTTTGTTTTTTCCTTTTTCCTAAAACTCCAGGAACTTTGTAATTACTGTTAACTGTGTAATCTCCCACGATAAGCCTAGCTCTTGGAGAGCACGCAGAGAGTTAATATGTTTAAATAAAAAATAATAATTATAATTTGTACAGGGAGTTCAATAAAAGTAGAAGTCATGGAGCTGCAGCGGTACATGCTATCCAGCGGTATTCTGAAATACAACTAATCATCAACAGCTCATTTGATGCACTTTCACGTGCTCAAGCTACTGTCATTCGTATTGCATCAGAGGTGAGGATGGCCGTGTTGAATACATTGCACTCACAAATGCATGTCTTTAGAGGTTTTGCAGAATTATAGATGCTTTGCGCCATCACGTGATGGCAGCCATGACAGGAGGCACAACGATAGTCTTCAATTGATAGAAAGTCACTTTATAGAAATAGCTAAGAAATACACTTTAGTTTATATTCTTGGTTGTTAGGACGGTTATGAGTGTGGAAAACGATACGGCACATTTGTAACCGTAGCCGTAACTGAACTACGCGATGTGATTGGATGAATTATTGGAAGACAATGTGAAGTTATTTTAATGTTACGCGGCATGTTGTACCGTGTGACTTTTGTAATGATTCGTACCAAATATATGTTTACACTATTAAACAAACTATATGGTCTAATCTATATGTATTTTCATTGCCTTCAGCTTAATAGAGTTTCAGTACCAGAACTATTGGCCAAGGCTAACGGTGAACTACATAATATGACAGTATATTACAATGCTACACTACAGCGTAATCTTACATCAACTGAAAAAGGTTTGTAAACATCTAGTTCCTAAAGCTGTGAATTATAATGCTGGAATACTTACACACTTGGCCTCAGGTTTCACTTGACGTCATTTCATGTACATGTTCCAGTTGATTCACAAGTTTTCGATGATTCATTCTGGTCGACAGCACATAGTGGTTAGTCAGTGTATGACCACCATATCTATAGCAGATATGAGATTCAAAGACTTTTGTCCAGTGAAACCCAGCAACACTGATAGAGAGCTTTTGTTTGGAATATACCAAAGCATAAATGTATGTAGTAGTTATATATCTAATATATCTATAGCTATTTCCAGCAATGTCAATGTTTTTAAAGAACTACTTATTACTTATTATTGATAATAAGATATTGATCTAATAATTTCATTATTATTTTCCTCTTGTATAGCCTTAATTGAAGATGCCATATCAGCTGCTAATTCAACAATACGGCTCGCTGTTCAGCAATGGTACGAAGCCTACAACTACTACCCAGCTTTGGTTCAGGCTGAAGCCAAGCTAAGCTTAGCAACATCACTTTATGGTATGTATCTTTACAACGTACCTTCACAAAGGTCTGGAAACTAAAAAAGAAAGAACATGTTCTAAGAATCCTTTTTGGTCATTTGAAGAAGAGATTTCAAAAAGGAAGAGACAAAACTCATATATATATATATATATATATATATTTTACATGAATGAATGCCAGTAAATGAATGAATGAAAGGGATTTAATAAATGAAAAATGAAGTAATGAAATTATCATTTAACGAATGAGATGACTAATAGATGGAGAAATGTATCAAAATGGCACTAAATGTCTTATGACACATTTATTCACGTAAAGGAAGTAGAATAAAGAGCAGTTATTTGGTTGTGTTAAAGAAACCGAGCGTCTTTCTAGTAGTTTTTACTTTCTAATTATACATATATTGTATTGGTTGATCCTGCAGCTCCAAGTGCCATTGAAACCGTGAGTCACGCACAAGAAAGAACGAATTACTTCAGTGAATCATTAACCAGCCTGAGCAAACAAGTGGCTGATCTTGAACTCCAGTTGTCCGACGTGTTCAATAAGACTGAATTCGTGAAACGATCATCTGAACGGGACTCGAAAGTCATCCAAGCGGCTTATTTGAATCGTAAGTTTTTGTAATTGTTGCAAGAATTTGCCTATTTTAGTCACCGTTCAGTTCTTTTGCTTTTGTTTAACCCACTCATAAAAATAATATTTCAGTGTTTAACGCCGCACGCCATATACTTGTCTAAAAAGAACCTTATTCCCTCCCCCCCAGCCCCTCCTAAAGACGAAACAAAACGAAAAGAAGCGAAACGAAACGAAAAGAAGCGAAACGAAACGAAAAGAAGCGAAACGAAACGAAAAGAAGCGAAACGAAACGAAGCGAAACGAAACGAAGCGAAGCGAAACGAAACGAAACGAAAAGAAGCGAAACGAAAAGAAGGGAAACAAAACGAAACAAAACAAAACAAAACAAAACAAAACAAAACAAAACAAAACAAAACAAAACAAAACAAAACAAAACAAAACAAAACAAAACAAAACAAGTATCTTATCTCCATATAATCATGTTTTTTGTATTGGTATTGTGGACAAGTCCTATATTACATTGTATTAAAGTATATATTTTATATATTTTTTAAAGTAAACACTACCTCCTTGAAACTAAAGAACGCCTCATCCAACGTCCTGGAGGCTCTTAAGCAGCAACAACTATTATCAACACAACAACAAGAGAGCGATAATAAACTAAATGCATTAGAAGAAAAACTAAGAGCTCTTAACAAAAGAATGACTGAGGTTGAACTGGCGTTGAATCTAAATGGGGAAGGAGCTAATGAGTACGCTTTATCAAGTCGAACTCTTGAGTCACCAACAAGGAACGAGCTATCGATTACTTTCAAAACGAATTCCAGTGAGGGATTATTGGTGAACATGTTGGGGGAAAATGTGAACTCACAGGTAAATAAAGCTGATTTTCACAACAACCTTGTTGTAGGGCAGTAACAATGTAATGTGGTTATATATTTTTAAAAATCCACTTGCCATTGTTATGTTGGACGTAATGTTTATGAACATTGTCATTGTGATGTTAATAAATGTACCAACAATAGGTTTTTTTCACTTTGTTGTATTGTCCAATAGATTTCTGGTTTGCAATTTAAATAATAATCAACCAAAACAAATTTCGTCATCGTAGTCCCACCTGCTGTTTAACCCTCCAACATGGGTGCCGGCGCCGGTCAAACGTCTCTATTGCATGGTTTTGTTTTTTCTTTCGAAATACTCCAGTTTCGAATTCTTTGTTGCACAAGCGTTAGGCTTCGGTTTTGTATATAAAATTATCTTGAATATTCATGCGTTCCAGTGAATGTCCAATGTATTGTTGAAGTCGTGCATTCCTTACTTTTCCGTTGGTATTTGTGAATATTTGTACACCGAAAATGAGGCTAACCCTGTACAACTGCGGTTTTGGACTAAGTCAAAAACATTCTATTGCTTTTTCTAACCTGACCCGATAATCTTGCTTGTTTTCCCTCCACAGCAAACAGGATTGGCTGTATATATATCAGATGGTAAGGTGAATGTCCAGTACAATACTGGACAAGGACCTATTACCCTCACTAATCCTTTGTTGGTCAATAACGGACAGTGGGTCGATGTCTACTTTACAAGGTAGTGCAGTAAATACCAATTGTTATGGACTCGTTCTCACACTGGAAGGAAGGAAGGAAAGAAAGATAAAAGAACGGAAGGAAGGAAGGAAAGAAGGATGGAAGGAAGGAAGGAAAGAAAGAAAGAAAGAAGGATGGATGGAAGGGAGGAAGGAAGGAAGGAAGGGAGAAAGGAAGGAAGGAAGGAAGGAAGGAAGGAAGGAAGGAAGGAAGGAAGGAAGGAAGGAAGGAAGGAAGGAAGGAAAAATGTATGGATGAATAAAGGAATTAATTGATTAAGAGAGGAATCAATAAATATTAAAAAAATAAAAATAAATAAATAAAAAAAAAAAAAAAAAAAAGAAAGAGAGAGAAGGGAGTATGAAAATAAGTTCATTAGCTTGGTTATTCTTAATTTCTATTTTTGTTCAGAATGGGCGCGTCCTCAGCTTTATCAGTCACATCTTCCCAGCAGTCTATAACGGTTACCCACGATGCTAGTAGTGGAAATGAGAATGCTACTATATCTTTCACCAACGCCACAGTTGTTTTGTTGGGAGGACCATCAGTCGTACCGAGGGTAAGCTCGTAACATTCTATCCATAATAGATAATATCTTGATTGCCAGCCTTTTTGCCGCGAATCATTCGTATTATGATTTTCTTATAGGGTCATCATAACCACCGGTCGAGGAAATTGAAAGCAAAATCGATAATAAATAAACACTAATATCTTTTGAAAAAGTAGTAATAATCATCCATTCTAATTTGTACGAAATATGTTTATGGTATCTAATAAAAAGTTAAAAAACAGGGAAAATAGGGTTTGAATTTTCTGTAGAGCACTCACCCACCATACATTTCCCTAGAATTACCTTGCTTATTAAATGGAGCCACGATATTAATGAAAAGGCTTTTATATTCTAATGTAAATGATAGTAAACTACCCAAACTGACTGATCTAAATATGTATGTTTTCACTAATAGACTAGGTCAGCTCGGGCAGTTGAGCTCACTTCACTACCGTACTTCAAAGGAACCATTTCATTGTGTTCTATGGATCAAGTCACCTATGATCTGTGGAAGCCTCAAAGATCTAGCAGTACTGCTTTGTATGGCCTGCCGCGCTTCCCCAATTTTTATTACCCCAAATATGGACAAGCAGCCAGCTTCTTCCATAATGGATTTGTCCAACAAAGCACTGGCGAGTTTACTACAGATTCCGGGTACGCTCATGTGGAATTAGAGTTTAGGACGTCCAAGAGTAATGGAACTTTGTTTGCTGTGACTAGCGAAGTAGAACGTACGATTGCAATGGCTATTTTCATTCAAGACGGAAGTGTAGTTGTGATGGTGTTCTTTGAAGGTGGTGCTGTGTCAGTGATAACCAAAGGGTAAGCCGTCTGAAATTATGCGGAAAAGTAACAAGAATAAGTCTTATCCACATAATACATAAGCAAACCAATACTTAAAAATGATTTGACGTCGGATATCATTAGTATATGTTATGTCCATCCTGACTGGGCTATTATTTTAACAGGTGATGATGATAGCAGCTCCCTTAATTAATTCTTTCAATTTCCGTGATTTCCATAAACACTATAAATTTATATCGGATGTCATGATAATGCAGCACGTCAATCAATATTCCGACAGTCCGAGTTAGCCGGGGCATTTTGTTTTGGAATGACGGTAGCCAAAAATCCAAGACTTGTTGTTTCAGTCAGCAGTTATGTAAATGCGTGTAATAGCCGTGAATAAAATCGATCGATCAAATTCCTTTTTTTTTTTTTTGTATTCCAGTTCCAAATACAACGATAGCAAGTGGTACCACGTGTCAGCAGTTGTCAACAGCAATTCAGTGTCTCTAACAGTATCGCATAATGGTACGACCTTGGATAACAGCAGTATGAGCACAGCTGCTTCTAAACTACCCTCAGGGAACTTCATATTCTTTGGTAGCCTTCCACCAAACAGGTAAGGATAGACTCGGAATGAAATCGGTACTTTTTAGAGATATAATTGCTGGGTTACAAACATTCCTAAGAGATTCAAAGACAAAAATATGGTGGTCATTTTGAAGCCGTTTTACTCGTTTTTAAAGCTTGAATTGCTGGGTTGCAAACATTTTCAAAAGATTCAAAAGACGAAAACATTGCTGTCGTTTTGAAACGCATTTTCAATTCAATTTTATACTTTTAAAACTGGAAAATGCTCCAAAATGATTCAAATTTTATATGCCTGCTTACCCTGGGTGCCAGAGGCCCACACGGCCTCTGGCACCCAGGGTAATGCCTGCTGCAAGTTTTTCTTTACCCTTCCTCTTCCTGCAGTAAAGTGTCTCTTCCCGTAAACGAGTCATTCGTCGGTGACATGAAGGATGTCAGACTCAATCGCAATGGCACAAGTACACTAGTACGACGTCTATTTACCTCTTCCAAAGGAGTTGCTACTGATGGTGTCCTGAAAGGAGAGGTATTGTTTGTGTATTTTGATACTTTTAGGGCGAAAGAGATCAGTAATGGCATGACAAAATAAATAAGAATTATCAATATTTAGAGCTCAAAAATATGCATTAATAAGGCTGCGTTTACACGGTACTGGAAGAGTTTTTAACCTGTCAAACATTTGACTTGTACATACTGTTTTTACACAGAACCGTTACTTTAATAGTAGTAAACACTAATTCCATTGTTTTCATTTGATTTACTATGACTAAGTAATTTAATTATACAACTTTTATTAGTGGGCCAAGTAAAATCACTCTACGGTGTTTCAATGTAATAGCTCTTATTAAACATATTACCCATTCATTATTCCCCGGTCTATATTAGACCATGTTTTGTATCATGTTCTCTGTTGCTTCCAAAACAGTTTTCGCAAAAACAATATTGACAACTCTAACTATTTGCAGGTTCTGTCAGGAGCTGCCCGTTTCTATGGCTACAGAGCTGCGACCAGATCCTGTTGTTACGTTGCCCTGTCTACCCAACGACCTGAGACCGACAGTCTCAGCTTCACCTTTAAGACTTCACAATCAAGCGGAGTTCTCTTGTTTAGCTCTTTAAAAGTAAGCCTTATATATGTAAGATTGTAAAAGATAGCTAGATAATAGCCACCTTTCGATATTCTGGTTGAGTGGGAAGCACAGTCAAATTTCGAGTTGAGGCTCCGAGGAAACGATAACGTAATCGTTATTGATTTCTTTCTTTCCCTGGAGCCCCGACTCGGATCGTTTTGTGCTAGATACTCAACCAGAATATCAAAAGTTGGCTTTTAAGCAGATAGGAGTTGTTTCAAATGATGACGCGCCCCGACAGCCATTTTGGATGAACTAATGGATTGCATCGTCATTCCTTTTAGAATTGAGTACAATCAGATCATAGCATGCACTGCTAATGCGCCGCTATATGAAAAGAGTTGTTTGTTGCTTCTCTCCTGTACTTCGAGGGTCTTTCCTCCCTCCACAAAAATCAATTTCCAAATTCTAATTCGACCTTTGCTTGCATAATCAATAGTCCCTTTCACAGTTCCCTGCGCCGTCTTGAAAGGTAGCAGTGCCTTTGCATCGAAGCGAGACAAACGGTGAGCTTGCAATGATAAAGGACATAGAGACATGTGGAAAATTGTCCAAGGTGTTACAAAAAGGTCTCTCTCATTGCAAGGTCACCTTTTGGCGCAGGAAACTGTGAAAGGGACTATTGGGTCGCAAAACTTGTTAGACATGACGTCCAACCAGGAGTCGTAAATGCATTAGAAGCATTGGATACCTGATTATGCTTTTTTTGTATCTACAGGTTGGAGGAAGGTCTATTTACCTGTACATCGCTCTATTTCACGGCAAACTTATGCTCCTAACACACGATAATACCAGCTCCATCCAATCAAAACCGACTGTGATCAATAACATGAGGTTTGATGATAATAGGTGGAGAACTCTACACTTGAACAGCTCTGAGGCAGGGTGAGAAGTTAAATTGTCTTATTAAAAATAAGCAGAATATTTACTGTAGACTGGAACTAAATGTTTGATAAATACAATGACAATGATAATAAATATGATTAATAAACTGATTAAAGGGCTAGGTTTAGTATAGCAACATACGTCCGGCTATTTTGAAAAAAAAAAAAAAAAAAAAAAAAAAAAGAACAAAGAAGAGAGAGAGAGAGAGAAAAATTCTTATGAATATTGGATTACTAAAAGTTGACGTGATGTTTTATACAACTGACCGTGAAAGTTGTTGTGATAAAAAATATACCCATATCTTTCAATCCCTCCCTTCTCCATTCACCAGACACAAAGAGGGAGGAGGAAGAAAAAGGATAGAATGAAATAAAATTAGTTGATTGCCTCGTGCGGAGAAAGTAATCTCTTTGGGTTTTTGAATGAATGTTACAAGTACTTTATGGTATAATCTTAATAAACGTTAATCCTTGCAGGTATTCTCTCATCGTGGATGGATCACTCGTCACGACAAGCTGGTTCGGCACAAGTCGACTACATCCACTCAGGCTCAGCAACCCATTGTACATTGGCGGTGTTGCAAATGACGTTGAAATCAATCTACACGTACCTGTCACGTGGTGTTTCAAAGGAGCTATGAAAGACTTCAAAATAAACTCGAAGTAAGTTTTTTTTTTCCGAAACCACAACAAATCATGTAAAGCAATTCTTTAGTTTTGATTTAAAATACTTTTCTTGTCTTTCCAGAATTAGCCATTTCGATGTTGAGGAAAAGACTTGGTAGAGTTGGCATTCCAGTGCATCCCCTAAAACAGCCCCAAAATGCACTGCAATGCCAACTCGACCCAGCTTTTTCTCAACTATGGTTAACATTAATGCGGTATGACTAATTAGTATACTTTGGTATAAACCCAAAACGTAATCTCTGAAACTGTACCTATCATCTTTCAAATAAGCGGCAATAAATTTAGAGTCCGTTAACGGGAATGCTATAACGATGATTCTAATATATATTAGAGACAAGTTGTTTTCTTTCCCTGAAAAATCCTTGGAACACTAAGAATAAAAATGTTAGCCCTAGCAGTAGGTTACCCTAACTTGTCGTGAAGCTCGGAGCAATCATCTTTTGCACTTTAAGCCTTCGTCATTCACTTACATTTCTTATCAGGGAAAAGTTACTACTAAGTAGTAATTAAAAGGTCAATTGGAAAATCATTGTCGGGTTCAAAACATAAAACGGAAGCTGGGACCTAAAGGTATTCTAATATATGACAATGCTATGATTTATTCATTTGCGTTACCCAGGCGATATAAAATGCCGGGAGCGTTTGCCATGAACATAATCACAACACGTACTTCCAATGCACCAGTCGGTCACAGCTTCTATGTTTTGATTATGTTTTAACCCGACAATACCGGGTTTTGCAATTGAATGTGTAACTTACGTAGATATATTCTATTAACCTTTAATTTTTATAAAACTTTCAGAGCCAATGATATATCTTTTTTTTTTTACAGTGAAATAGACCTTTTGGTTCAAGAATCAATAGGTGTGTCTGGAGGATTTGTCACACCACCTAAACCACCTCCTCCACCCACACCTGCTCCTCCAACATGTGCAGCCAGTGCTGGCCCCCTCACTTTGTCAGCTGACCCAAAAGAAGTTGGATTTACAGCAGGATTCAGTTCAAACCCAAACCAGCAAAGCTACATAGGATTTACTGTGGATAATAACTTCTCTGGCATAAGGTGAGTGCATTTAAAATGCATTTAAAAGCATTACCAAGCAAACAACAACCAAACAATGTCTTGTTTAGATAAATAGACTAACGGTGAGCTTGCAATGTTAAAGACGTAGTGAATACGATAGAGAATAGTTATCAAAGGTGTTAAAAAGATCTCTATCATTGCAAGCTCACATTTTGTCTCCCTTCGATGCAAAAAAGCCCTTCCTACCTTTCAAGACGACGCAGATCACAATAACTGTTAAAGGGACTATTAAAGTAGGTTACAGCAAATCATCACTCATAAATATTTTTTGATAGAGTGAAGTCTTTAAACCTGTAAAATGGATATTATACTTATACACATTAGTAGACCCTAATTCCGTTGTTGTGGTTGTTGTTGTTGTTGTTGTTGTTTTGGCGTTTACTTTGACTATTACACGTTAACTAGTATGTTTATATTTCGCGGGTTAAATACCTTCACTCGATCTTTTTCAGCTCCTTATTTACCTTAGAGATGCGTCCATTAACCTCCAATGGTTTAGTGCTGTACATAGCTGATAACCTAACACACCCAGAACAGTTTATTTCCATGGAGCTAATAGATGGGTACATTAAGTATCAGGTGAACTTTAACCCAGGCCACATTCAAATGAAATCGTCCATCAATTATGTCCAGAGGAATCAATGGTTCAAGGTAAAGTACTCTTTGGTCATTCCTTCATTCCTTGTTTGTTTGTTTGTTCTCTCTCTCTTTCTTTTGTTCCTTCCTTCCTTCCTTCCTTCCTTCCTTCCTTCCTTCCATGGTTTTTTTTTTCTTTCTTTCTTTCCTTCCATTTTTTTCTTTTTTTTCTTCCCCTTTCATTTTACTTTTATATTATTTTTACTGCTATTTAAATTTGAACCTCGAACCTTTCCGATTTCGTTCAAGTTTGAAAAACGCTACGTTTTCAAACTCAAAGAAAATCGGGAAATGTTCCAAAACGGAAAACGAATAGCAGTATATTCTTTTCATTATTTTGTGCATTCACTTCATGTTGTTATAAAGTAGACATAAGACTTCATTCCAAAAAGGTAATTATAATCTTCTTGCGGTTTGTAGGCTTTATATTAACTTTTTCTTTCCTAGGTCCATCTTCTTCGTATTATCGATTTCGGAGCTTTTCTTGTTCCCGAAAGCAAGGAATACCAAAAGGACAAGTATAATGGTGATATCAAGAGGGATCTCAACCTAAGTGGTCCTCTTTACATTGGTGGAGTACCGCCTCATGTCACATTACATCCTTTAGTGAGCAAAAGAGTTGGGTTCAGTGGCTGCATGAAAACCTTGACTTATGGATCTGATAAGCTCGATAGTGAGCTTGCATTTGATTTGCGGAATCCCACTGCTAGCTCTAAAACTTCTTCGTGCTTCAACAACGTACGACCTGGAATGGGGTTCAATGGTTCATCATGGGCCAACTTTGGTAAGCCTTTTTTGTAGTTATATTATTTATCTTTATATCTTTATATCTTTATATCTGCTTTATACACAGAACAGCACAGAAAAGCAAGCAAGTTTTTTATTATATAAAAATGCAAAATACAATAACCGTTATTTTGGATAGGAATTACGTATCTGAAACTGTCCGTACGTGTTGTGGGGTGCTGTCATAATGCACACGCTCCCAACCAATCAGAACGCGAGATTTATAACAGTTATTTTATAGATGTGCACATTTCTTCCTTAAGGTTCGCTCCACACTCACTACCATTACATTCATTGTTTACAACACAAAATATTCAACTTACATGTTGAATTTTTCCGGAGGAAAGAAAACCGGAGAAACCGAGAAAAACCCTCATGACAAGAGAGAGAACTACACATCAAACAAACTCAACTCAACTCACTCGTATGTGGATCGGCAGGGGATAGATCACTTGCAGCACGTTGGAATGCAGATCAATTTGGAAGACATAACAATAGGTTTCCACTTCTCAATATATTGAAATTCTTTTGCTTTTTTCCTCCAAATGGAGCTGCTTTGACGTCACGTGCAAGGGGTCTATTGATCCCTGAACTCCAGACACAAAATACACAGGGAGGAGAAACATCGCAGTAGCAGCGCGTGCCATCGATGCCATAGTTGGAATGTGCAATCTGGATGTCGGCGTAGAAATGGCGATCATTAACTATAAACAAGCGGTTATTGCTAGTGTGAGCCAAAAACTGGAATCTGAGAAAAAGGAATCCATCTACAAAAACTACATAATGGCTATTGTTGAAATATTTTGTGAACCTTTGTTCGCGATCGTTTAATTTCCTCTAATCAAAAATGACGCCAATCAAACCCAAAGAAATCCATACGTACCAGACATAAGTGTTATAATTGTTTTATATATTTTAGGTGAAAGACTTGCAAGTCCAAGTAGCTTTAGTCTGCAGCTAGAATTCCGAACATCATCCCGTGATGGAGTTCTTGTTTACCTTGTGAACGATACCGCTGGACAGCAGGCTTATCTTAAGCTAGAACAAAAGAGTGGTCAGGTAGGAATTTTCGAAAATGGCTTGAAATGCAACGTCTTCAATAAATACAAATAAACAATGATAATATACTTATGAGAAAATACTTAGCCGTATTACGTAACTGTTAGTGTAAAATTAGACATAGTAGACAAGTGTGCAATCTGTGAGGTCTGATTGCCCGAGCTACTATTGGTCTATTTTTTATAGTCTAGGCTCGACAAAAACGTCGATTTTTCCTTTTTCTTAAATATTTTTAATTAGATTGTCGGTACTAGTCTAAAGCAATAACATATCTGTCACTAAGCTTTGGCGGTGTTAAATAGCCCAAACGGGGTACTGGTGTAATAATTGTTCTTTTCTAATTTATTGGCAGCTGGTTCTGTCTCATCGCAATGCCTCAGGAGCAGTTCATCAAGTAACTTGGTCAGCTTCGTCTTCCTATTTGCTTTGTAACATGAGTTGGCACAAACTGGCACTGAATGGCATTGGTGATGCTTTGAACTTGACGGTTGATGAAGAGCCTGCAGTATCTCTTGGGTTGTCAGCAGATACTACACTCAGCGGCAAACTGTATGTTGGAGGAGTTCCAGGTAAGATGGTGTCTTGCTTGATGTCACACGGTTGGATAGTTCAACTCCTATATATGCCCCTGATTTGTTCACTGCTGTTTGTTTTGTTTTTACTGCCTGGCACTTTTGTTTTATTGTTTTTATGCTACACTGGAACCCTTGTTGTAGTGTTGCTGTGTTGTGCTGTGTTGTTGTTAGCTTTATCTGCGTGAAAAATTTATCTGCATGGTTTGTGGTCATCGGATAAAAGCTTTCACTTTCAAAAAGTTCAAACAATGAAAATGATTAGGAAATCAGTATTATCAGCCATACTTGCTTTGGTTCGTAATATATCCTCACTGAATCCATTATCACGTCGCAGTGAAGTTAAGTTATGGGGTGAGATACGCAACTATAATGAGGTAAACAGCAGGGAAGATGAACATGGACGCCACCGCCACCAGGCCTAGGGGAGGGTGGGTGGGGCAAAATTCGTTTTCCGAAGCTCCAAACGACGTCGTACAATAATAGCGCAGCGCACTGATTCTAAAAATAGCTTAAAGATTCGGACAAACATTGCATAGTCTGTTTAACCGGTACGACGAATATATGAACCGATTTTATTATTTTTACTTAAAGTTACAATAATAACCCATGTAAACTAAGATCAACTGCGATCGGCTGTGAAAATTCTCTGCCGAAAGTTAAACTTGTAAGTTTGTTTGTCCGAATTTCGTCTTTGTCTTCGTTTTTATGATGGTTGCGCTGCGCTATTCATATGCGTTGAGATAATTTATACTGCTCCGTGCTAATTTATTCAGTGAGAATAGTTGTGCAGTGTCAGCATCACGTGATGTTACGGTTCAACCTCAACATCAAGGGCAAAACAATAGCTTTATTCTATGGAGTTTCCAAACCATTCCATTCTATTGAATATGCTTCGACCCTACCGATTCTACATGAAGTGAATAGCTGATTGGTAAGATATTTCTTGATTTGAGGAATGCGTTAATGACTGTGATGCTGATGCGATGGTTGGTGATGTTGTTTGAGTTTTTTTTAAAAACTCTAAAAACACCACATTTGACGTTAAACCTCGTTTGACATAAATATAAATATCGTAAATGCTCTTCTATCCTTTCCTTTTGCAGGAAGTTTATCTATTAAAGTAATGATTTACAGCAATGATAACGCTTTGAATAGATTACTCAATGTAAAACGTACTACTAACTTACTAATTTATTTTCCTGATCTATTTTTATCAGGAAGTTTATCTTCACCCTCATCTCCTTCAATGAAAGGATTTTTAGGCTGCCTAAAAAATCTGAGATTTGGCAATAGCGTCCTAGATCTTGGTCGAGCTGTTGATGCTAAGCATGCTACTAGTGGTTGTCCATCATCCGAAGCCCAACCTGCAGATATTTTTGCTTAATAATGCATTGCTTAGAAACTAAGCCTTCTCTTTTGGTCCTTCGAGACACATTTTTTGATTACTTTGAATTGTTAATAATTATTAATGTTAAACATTCAGAAACGTCTTATGTAAATTAGAGATTTTACATAAGTAAGAATTCCTTCGAGGCGGTCACGGAAACCCTGTGACCACCTCCTGCATCCGCTAACGTAAAATGTAGTACTGAGAATGGCAGCAAATAACTACTGTATTTGTGGTAGTGGTTATAGGTGGGTGTATATGGTTATATACCTTTATTTTGATTTCGTTATTTATATTATGTTTTTAGCCACGGTTTTGTTAACTTGAGTAGATCTTGAAACCTCTATTTATTAGCGTGAAAATTCATTAAAAGGAAAAACATTCGTGTATACATTCTTCTAATTTTCTTTACTCAAAACCGTAGGCCCCGTCTGTCTTCCCTATGACCCTGTATAAGGTGGACGTAAAAGCCCCACTGTGGCTTCCATCTTCAGTGTGCTTGCTAACACGATAGGGCCCACACAGATATATATTTGTTATAAAAATTATTTTCAAGAAAAATATATTACAGCGCTTCCCAATTGCAAGCACGAAATCGCACAATTTACCGTCACTACAAACTAGGATTTTGGCGGTCGTAAACTTGAAATTGTTTCCATGACATTGTCCAAAAATACATAGTTCCCTAGTGCACCTGCCTATGGAAATGAAATGCTTACTTCATCGGTCCGTGGTCAATTGGAGCCAATAATTTCATTAATCCAATGTTGAGTGTCAAAGTTTTTAAATATTTCATTAGGCATTCTTAGGGACAGTTTTTATGTCTATACAAAAAATGTTATTTACTTTACATAGTAACGAACGAATTTTTATACATTCAAATGATTAGCTGTATGTTTAGGAGATGTGATTATACGCAACTGAACTATCTGGGAAAATCCAAACACCTAGGTTGCAATATTTCAATGGGACATGTAACGGCGAGGCATGTCGGATATTTGACTTGCACGGATAAATAGTTAATTGACTGGAATTGTACCACTGATTTCAACACCTTGTCCCGATAGGCAGTTGGCTTTGCGCATGATCAGATGATAAACTGACCACCATATCAATCCTGTTCTGTGTAAACATAACGTACCTTTTATACAACTAATTATCAAGAGACGCCGGTTGCGTGTAAACGTTGTCTATAATTGAACTATATTATCTAAACGACCAACGTTTAGAGAGATGAATCTTGGATTGCAGTTCGACTTAATTCTTTGTCCAACTACTAGAATTTAAAAGTTAATTTCGTAAAGAGGAAATCTTGAAACCCAAAGAAAAACCTCGATGCACAGGGGTTAACAAAAAAAACAAATCGCCATTTTTAATTAATTGGTGAAGAAATGCAAGAAGAAAAACCTTGTGAAAAATATAAACTCATCGTAACTAATCGACATTTGTTACGGGAATTGCGTTTACACGGTCCAGCCAAATCACTTTTAACTGGTCAGAAAATTGCACTTTTAGGGGTTTCGTTCAAACAGAACTGTGTTCATCCGAACGAAAATTCATTCGTCAGGGCGTGCATATTTGTAGCCGGCAAAATCGAGGTCCAATTTTTAACTTTAACAAATAAAGAATTGACCTGTTCCTTACAAACACCTTGTCCGGCAAATGTTTCGTACTGCAAGCCGTAGACAGTATGATTTGCGCAAGTTTAGATGGAAAACTTGCTAACATTATCATATTGTTCCGGTTCCATGTAAACAGAGAAAGTATCTTTTATACAATTGAAGAGACGGTTCCGTGTAAAGGTATGTATTGGTTAAATGTTTGACAGGCTAAAATTCGTCCGGTACCGCGTAAACACAGCTTTACTGCAATGTTTCATAAATTGTTTCGTTTCATCAAAGCTTTGTTTAATCTCCCCAATTAGTGTTAAGTCTCCCCAATTAGTTTATACCTAAATCTTGCAAGTAGAACATTATAGATGGGGTACAACTAAGAAAGCAAGAAATATCAAACTTTTTAGTAAAGATTTTGTTACATTTTTTTAAAATTTGAGAATGCACAACAGATCGTAAACACGTATTTATACTTTACATGTTTCAGCATTTGTCGGCAGGCAACCGAGTAGAAAACTCGTTAACAAAAACCCTTAATACTATATATCGTTTTAAAGGTCATATGATAAAGATTTTGAAAATAATATCATTTCAAAGTGATTTTCTAATTTGAAACAATGCCGAGCCTTAAACACAAATCGAGCACGTTCAGTAGAGGTGAATTAATGGGAATAGCGTTACTGCGTATAGCCAAAAGAACTTCACTATGTGAATAAGTAAAAGATAATCTACAAAAGGGAGTGAGCGATTTTTGATACTTTGAGTATTTCTTATACGGTAAAACATTAACCGGCATTGAAAATTTTCGACGTTCCAACTTAAAAATTCAATTACTTTTTTAAAGAAGCAAAATATCAAAAATCGCTCACACCTTTTCGTACTTCATCTTTTGCTTATTCACATAGTGAAATTCTTTTTGCTATACGCGCTAAATCCATGTCCATTAATTCACCTCTAATGAACGTCCCCGATTTGTGAAATTGTTTCCATGACATTGCCTGAAAATACACAGTTTCCAAGTGCACCTGCCTATGGAAATGCAATGCTTACTACATCGGTCCCTGGTCAATTTGAGCCAATAATTTTATTAATCCAATGTTGAGTATCAAAGTTTTTAAATATTTCATTAGGCATTCTTAGGAATAGTTTTTATTTCTAAACAAAAAATAATGTTATTTACTTTGTATAGGAAATCGCACGATCTTCTCGTACAATTTGGAAATTAATAGACACGAGTAATGTTTTGAAAGTTCTTGTAATTGCACGAGCCTTTAGGCGAGTGCAATTAAAGAATTTTCAAAACATTACGAATGTCTATTAATTCCAAATTGTATGAGAAGATCGTCCGATTTTTTGTTTAAAGTTCACTCAACAAAATTTCAGTAAAAAATGCGAAGCGACGCCGTTCATCTTTGTCTATTTGGCGGCCGATTTTCAGTCCATCGCGCAACTGAAATGCATAAAAAAGATTAGTTCTTACGGCTTTGAAATTTTATTTATATGTTTTTTTAAGTACAAAATGATAGAAAATAACTGTTTTGACATTGTTTTGGCCGTGTTGCCATAGCGACTTAATTCGGTACTCCTACGGAGTACAATTAACGCTATAATTGTACTCCTCTCGACCAATCAGAGTCGAGTAATTTTGTTGAGTGTACTATAAACACAGTAATTATACAGCTTCTCATTAATTCCATATAGGTAACTGTCCAGTTATTTTCTTAATTGGACAGGTCTTGTTGATATGGGATGAATTAGGCAGCTATATAATTAATAGGTAATGGTATTTCATGTTCCCCAATCAAGAAATAATCAGACTCGAAAAATTCCTCTGGCCGCCAAATTGGACTATTATACGTTCAAATGATTAGCTGTATGTTTAGGAGATGTGATTATACGCAACTGAACTATCTGGGAAAATCCAAACACTTTGTTGCAATATTTCAATGGGACATGTAACGGCGAGGCATGTCGGATATTTGACTTGCACGGATAAATAATTGACTGGAATTGTACCACCTCTACTAAACGTCCCCGATATGTCTATAAGTCTCCGGCATTGTTTCAAATTAAAAAATCGCTTTCAAGTAATATTATTTTCTGAATCTTTATTATATTACCTTTAAAACGATATATAGTTTCATGGGGTTTTGTTTAAAGCTTGTTGCGAAGGGATAGTCTTAAACGAAACATACCCCTGAAGGTCTCCAGTAACCTTAACACCATCGACCTTTTCAGATGCCATTTTGTACCTTCAGTTGAATAATTGTTATTTTTATCTTTTTCTTATCATTAGTTGCTGATCGTTGTTTTCTACTTAAGCTACTGTCGAGTAACAGGTATGAGACTCGCGTGTATTTCATATTTCATCTTGACGTACAAACTCTGGTAATCTACTACTAAATTAGCAGCGGCGTTGTTCCATTACGTCGTAAGTTTTGAAATTTCGTGTTGCAAAAAAATCTAATTTAAGCCCCTTTTCATGTGCTGCTCTACTCATGTACCGAACCTTATAAGCGCGGCAAAAGCTAAAGCGGCGTCTAAATTAGCTGCCACTCGACGTGTTTGCCGTATTTGTTCTGTTGTATTGTAGTATTTGAATATTAACGGTAATATTTCGTAGCGTGGAAAATTAGCTAGTACGTTTAAGGATAAAAACGACTTTCCTTGATAGCTTGTTGTATCTTTGAATTTTTTGCTAATTTTGAAGCCAGTTTGGTGTTTTTTACGGAGTTATCGAGTTTTTTTCGTCCTCCTTTTACCGTTAATATTAAAATACTACAACACAACGGAACAAGAGATTTGGCTGCCTGTGATTGAAACTGCTGGACTAAACTTTAACCATAAGCCTCTCTTTTGCCGTACTTAATTAATTCATCAATTACATTCGGCCCTCCCTTCTCATCTAGTTACTGTGACGTAAGCTATTCGGTCAATACTATGTCAACCAGAGATCGATTTCAATTCGATCGATGAAACGATGTCAAACGATCTGATGAAACGATGCAAGAGATATTGTAATATAATAGTTGGCAAATTAATACCACAATGCGAATGTTTGTAAACTAAAAGTATAGGAAATATAACTAATTACTGGGCTACCTTTGGTAGACCAATCATGCCGGTTTTTTTTTTTTTTTTTTTCATGTGCAGCAAAATAGACGATAGCAGCCTCGACAGGCATCTGCTACTGAATTGAACTACTGATCTGGGTCGATTCTGCCTTTAATTGCATTATAGGAATGTTTTGGGGGTCAAATAGTCGCCATCTTGGAAATATGTCCCCTAAAACAATTCCACGATGCACGGCAATGACCCAGTTTTTTCTTCAACCTCGAAAATACTAATTTGTTTTATTTTTTCTAGGTGCCCATGTTCTTACGTACTGGTCTCTCAATGGCTCTAAACCAGGACTGACGTAAATACCACATTACATTTTTATCCCATTGCAATTTGCCTTTTGCAACAAACAGTCACCTTGCTGATATATCACTTTGATAACGAATCAATTCAGCTCAAGGTCCCTTCGGGAAAGCTCTGCTGGATGGCAAACAAACTTTAAACTGCTCGTATGTATCTTTTAAGGGGGAAAAATTATTTTGGAAAAGGTTTTGGATGCGACATTAGTAATGAAACAAGCTGGGCTTCTGTTATAAGAGAGTACATGGCGATTCTTATTGAAACCTTATTAAGATCGTCAAAATGTTAAAGCAAAGAAATCTTAACTAATCTTTGAAAAGTAGTACCTCTTTCTACCTGTTAGATTAAGCCAGTTTTAACGTTTTCCCCTTCACTGTTTAGAAAAGAAGAAGGTAGGAGACTGGGGATACCATGAACAGTCAACCATCAAGTGTCCTCCAAGACTTTCTATAAAATGGGGATAACTTCTTCGTATTCCCTTTTCCACACCCCATAGAGTTTAGAAACTTATTGTAGCAGTTAGTCTTCGGCTTTTAGAGCTATAAGAAATTGCCCCGGCGTCTGTGACCTCGCCATAGTATTGTGTTGAGCAACTGCTTTCCTTCGGCAACCGACCCGAGGGCATGACGAAGGTCTTTGTACGCTCTTTGTTGAACTGCATTCTCGTAACAAAGCCTTCTCAGCAAAAATCGAAAACCTTCGATTTTTTTATGAGAAAGGTCTGGGTTTTAGAATGTGTTGAACCGCTATGTGATGACTCGATAAGCGCATAGTTTAAAAACTACCAAATAAATATAAACACTAAATAAATCACCAGAATCATATACGTTTGGCACAGCCGTAACTGTAATCCACCCACTAAAATCATGCTTCCCGCCAGACAGCTTCCAATTTGATTCATCCTCGTTTATCTGTTTGTGGATCGTATTTACGAGCTCAAATATTTTCCTGCTCTGCCTGCTGCACATACAGGCCTCGTCTCAGATGATAACTTAGACAGATTGAATCAGGTCAACACGATGAGGCATTGATCTAAAGACAACCATGTCCGAAAATAGAAGTTCGCTCGAACGTGCGAGGACATTATGCCATTACGGAAATGAAGAAATACGGTTTAATAAGATAATCTTTTTAAATGGAGTGAGTTTAGTCCAACTCAGTTGAATAGTTTACGTTCAAGTTCGACTTTAAGCAGCTTTCACCCCACCTTAAAGTCATCTATCTCCTCCGTATCTAGAAAAGGCGCCGTTTGACTCTGATTGCTTTCAAATATAAAATGTCTCATAATTTTCTGCAGCCTGGATACTGTTTCCATTGCATAATAGAATAATCATCGCACAGAATTGAGTGACACATCCGGGAAATTAGAGAAAAAATTACTAGATTCCAGTTTCCGAATATCAATTTTCCTCTCACGACGACCATTTATATTTATAAGGCAAAGTCATGATATTGAAAGTTTAAGAGCTTCGTGAAGAAAATCGAAAGTTAATGCAAGAAAGGTAACACCGGAATATTAAAGAATGACAACCACACAATATAATCCTACCATTTATTTTGGTGATTCAATTTGCCAACATGAGATTTTTTGTGGGCCAATTTCAAGTTTCGTAGTGTTAATATGTATGGAAATTTATCATTCCTGTACTTTGTTCGGGTCCTACTGATGGTCGTGAAAAAAATAATTCAAAGTAACAGCTGAAATTGGTTGCCCAACCATTGCTTAATTGCTTCCAAAATCCAACTCTCTTTGAAGCTGAAACCAAGTAGCGATTTTTCAGGAGTTTTAACTTTGACCCAACAAAGCAAAGCAGTCCAAATTGACGACTTTACGACGCTTTTTTTAATATAAGAAATCATCCTCCTACAACCATTTGTATAGCCCTATATATGGCCTATATATTGTTCAATATCCATAATTTTGTCTCCAGATCTCGCTTTAAAACGGAAACATTTGCTCACGAAGTAAGCATATATTTTGGTACTGGTTCGAGAAGCTGTCCGAGTTGAGCTGGGACCTAATTTGGAAAAAAATGCCCGCGAATTTAGCTTTAAAAAATATTTTTAATCGTTTTTTTTTTTCAAACTTTTTTCAAATCCTTTTAATAGTATGAAGATATTACAGTGTTTCTTTAAAAAATGCTTCCCCATTCTTCACATAAATGACCAGAGTTGATGGGCAATTCTGTGCGATGTTCTGTTCTGTGGTTTTCACAGAGCAATGATACTTCTATAGACGATCGCTTGTTGTAATATACTTTGTAATCACAAAGCACGAGTTGCAACATTCGACTTCATCCAGATTGAAAATGCATTCACGGTGCATGTGTAGTGCTAAATTATGTATTAGATGTGTAGACTTTAACTTTAAATACTTTACTAGTCAGTACTACGATCTTGCTAACTTGGCATACGTTTATTTAATGTGAAACGATCCAACTAAAACAAATTAAACATAAAATACAATTAGAAGACGGAACAAACTTGAACTGAAAACATATATACTTACATACGTTGGCGAAAAATAACTTGCACGGTTGAACTGCCGACTATGACTTGAACTGTAACTGATTAAATTTACGAACGAAGGCTGACTTTAAACAGAGATTATCATAACGAATAAACAGTGCAAGAGACAACGAAGGGATTGCAACTAACGGTACAAGGAGAAAAATAACAATAACCTTACAATATGTATTAATTGACCGCTACAAGATAAGTATATATCGGCTCACGTAAAGTCCTAGTCGTGAAGATCGACTTAATCGATCCAAATTCAATCGGTCGAACTTGCCATTGGGACATCATCATCTCTTACTTGTGGTCCTTTATGGTATGGGGCTCCTGTGGTAAAACCCTAACGGACGATCTTGAAATGGTGAACGTGCGAGCTTTAAAAAAGAATCTATACAATTGGATTGGACCTCTACTGACCAAAACCATTACTAACTCTTTTTATTAAGAATAGTTATACCTTTAATTTTTAGGAGAAAATTTTGCTTTCACGACTTCAATATCAAATTATGTTAAGAACTCTATTTCATATAGATCGGCCTCTTTGTGGAATTCCTTAAAACTGCTAATTAATAACTGTCTATACAAGTAGAATTCAGTGGAGCGGCGTACATAGTAGCCTGTGTGTAGCCGAACGCAACTGTGTGTAACAGGCTAGAAAAGTCCAGCTGCACGCAGGCTAGGTACATAGTGTACATAGCTTAGTTATAATTAGTTGGGTGGGGACTATCAACTAATGTTGTTTCTATACTATGTAAAATTGGGGCAGGGTGAAAACTTAGAGACCGGTCATTGTTTAATGGGTGGGGTGGGGTCACTATTTTGGTCAGTAAAGGTGTTCAAAAAAATGTGACGCTACTGTAGTTATGGTTTAAAAATATATAGCCCTCCCCATTTCGATGCTCAAAAATTCAAGACCCTCCCCCTTGAATTACTTATTGAAAAAACAACGGAAAATGCTATGATATATTTAAAATACGCCCCTTCAATATTTATAAAGATAAATATATCCTATATACACATTTATGCCTGAGACAACGAAATCAAGTTTAAAATACATTAATAAATAAGCGATTTCCCTTTCCACGTTCGACAAGTTCTTCCGGATCGTGTCGTGCAAAGTACTTCATCAACTGTGAGCTCAATGTCCTCGTCAGCAGTCTTTCCGCTTAGTACATATCATTCTCCTCATCATCACTATCACTTTCATCACTGTTTTCGCCAATTTCTTCAGTCACTGTATCATCATCTTAAACATCCGTTTGCTCATCTTCCAGTTCTCCCTCTTCTGTATCACATTCTTGGAAATTTGCAACGATTAATCTTGCTATATGTGCAGTGGCTAAATCAATCTTGTCTTGTTAAGTGTACCATGGGGGTAGTTGATTTGGTGTTTTAGTCACTTTCAATTTCTTTAAATTGCCCTCTCAGTTATAGCCATGGTAGTTTTTCTGTTTCTCTTGTTCTTTCAAAGATTTTCTTGACTCGTTTCTCTTTGTCTTCTTCATGTCAAGCTCCCTTAGGTGCTCCAAGTATTGATCTACCAGCCTTTCTTCGACTATAAATTCCTTGCTGAAGCTTTGCGCGGCATTTTCTTTATCAAGGCCACATATGTGCATGTGCAAGAGTTACAACATTAAATAAGATCGAAGATGATTTAAGAGGACACATAAACTCAGTTACCTGAGTATCTGACCGAATGTAACTTTCCGATATCAACACAAAACTCGTTGCTTTGAAGAATCGTGCAAAGGTTATGTTTCGTTTTGATTTTTCGAGTCTCAAACAAAAATCTCGAAAGCAGAACAAGCACCGCGCTTTAAAGAGGAAACAACTTTTCAAAAATCGGAGATTGTCTGAGGTGCTGGAGATTATTGTCCCTATGACAGAAGAAAGAACTGCGTGTTGAAGAGCACATACACATGAAGAAAATGTGCTATGCTTAAAAAAACGAGAGAGACGTTGGGCCAATCAATTGCTTGACTCAACATTACTCGTTCAATCGATGCAAAACAGGACCTATCAGGGTTAGTTGATAGTGTTGAATACAACAAGAGTGATAAGGATGATAACAGTAACGATAATGATGATTGTAGTAATAATGATGATGTTGACAATAATGATGATGAGGATAATAAACTGGATTTGTGTGAAGAATTAAAAAAAAAAAAAAAAAAAAAATCACTTTATGAATATCAAAATGAAGTTTGGTGCTATATGTAAAACTAGCTTCAGGCGGACATAAATTCACGCACGACCCTCCCCAAAGTCAACTTCAAAACTCTTTAGCCCTCCCCAAAATAGAAATCGGAAAATCGTGACACTCCCCGCAAAAATAGTGGGCCTCCCCCCCCCCCCCCCCGTTAAATATGACCGGTCCCTTATTTACAAATTATTTATTTAGGTATTATCAATTTAAATTTAAGAATTATATAGGATTGTTTCTCTTAGTAGATCTAATATTAGCTTAGCATATAATATATCGTATTTCAGTAGAATTCGTCTTTTAAGAGAGTGAGGTCAAAATTTTTATTTCAAGGGTTTTTAAAGTAATTGGGTATAATATTTTAGGTTATTTTGTATTATAGTTGTAGGCACACGATCACATCAGCGACGCTGCAATCTACGTAACCTTGTTAAAGGTGGACAGAAGAGGAAGATGATTCCCTTAGGCCCAGGGCAAACGTCGAACTAACCATGAGCTTAGTTTAGTCGAATCTATTACATTTGAAATAGGCTCATGCCTAGTACGACGTTTGCTGCAATTGCGAACGACCCTGTTGAATAGGTTCGAGTCCAGCATAAGTTCGACAAGCCAAGTCGGACATTGTGACTTTGTGACAAACGCCGTTTTCACGCGTTCGGTGACTACAACTCGTTCAGTGAAAACCTTCACATTCCACGCGAACTTTAAGTATGTGGATGGTGGAGAAAAATCAATTTGAATTACTGGTATAACCCCCGAACACGATGTTTCATAACTAGAGAACCAAATCAGTGACCCACATCCCACCCCCCCCCCCCCCCGATATTTTGAATGGACAAACGAAGATCTTTAAATTGAAAGAATAAAATAAAATGGATTTTTTTCTGTCCGGTACTACTTTACAACACTTCTCGTAACCGAGAATGACCAAATGCATAAATAAACGCGATTCATTCCTCGAGATTCATTTGAAAAAAATAATTTGTATTTTTCTTTTAAAATTTTGAATCATCGGTCAAATTGTAAAAGAAAAGTACTGAAAAAATACTTGCTAAATCCAGGTCATGATAAGGAACCGACTGATACGATTAGTGTTTTATCGCATTTGCAGCCTTTATGGTGGCCCCACCTTTGTCGAAGGTCGTTATCCAGGAAGTAAAGCCATCAACTTCAACTATCCATCCAACTGCTTTGCACGAATTCCTAAAGTTGAACTTCGTGGCAAGAGTTTCACCATTGCTCTCTGGGTTAAAGTGAAAAGTATCCTTCATAGAGTACAGACAATATTTAGTGACTGGTACAGACCATGGCAGTTCTTCTTAGCAGTCCAGAGAACTGGAACAATTTCTTTCATTCGTCATTCAACAGATGCAAGCTGGTACGGTCCTAGTTTGGGAAGCAAGTCCACAATCAACGTTGGCAAATGGTTTCACATTGCTGTTACATGGGATCAATCAGGAGGCGTTAGCAAACTTTACATTGACGCTAAGAAAGAAAATACTCTTGTCATTGACAAAAGTAGAAGGTGGCAACGTCCAACGAGAGACACGTACGAGATAGGTGATGATGGCCATAAAGATGAACACCAGTTTCTTGGCTCAGTCATGGATTTGTACATCATCGATGGTGTCTTAAATAGTGAACAAATAAATCAACTCAGAGGTGAGAGAAAAGCATAACCTGTTTAGTTTGAACCCATATGCGTTTATTACCTTGAGCATTGGTCTGCCGTTCGGAAACACTCTCATTCCAAACTAAAAGTGATTTATTGTCATATTTGTAATGATTTGTACTCAACAAATACAACAATGAGAAGGGAAAAAACCCAAATATATATGCCTAATTTTGACTGATGAACATAAGAGTGTACGAGGTAGTGTTCAATACAAATGAGATGCTTCTATTGTGGGTTTTATCGATATCATTATTCCACCCGTGATATTCGACCAGAGCCCTTATGATGTAAAATGTGTGATATTCAGAAGTAAACGTATTTTGATAAATAATCCTTCTAATAATTGTTAAAATCTTATGTTTTTAAAGGATTCTTGGAAATAGCACCAACCTACCTGAACAACACGTTCGTGTATACGAATGAGACAGTGAAATGTCAAGCCAAAGGTTCACCCACTCCATACGTGGCCTGGGTACGCTCAGGGGTAGTACTAGTAAACAAGACATCTACTGCAGAGATCACTATCACTGAGAATAATGGCGAGTACGTGTGTGTTGCTTCCAACTGTGAAGGAACAAAGAACATGACCCTCAAGGCAAAAGGTAAGACCACGCATCTTCTATTCGACTTATAGCATTTCTTATATGAAATTTTAAATTGGATGTTTTAAAACAGCTCCTCTTCATCTTTGCCATGACTACCGCATCATCAGTGACGTGTCCAGGGCTGTCAACCACATCTATCAGTCATCTCAAGTCAAGAACGATAACACAGATATTGACATTAGCAAGTGGTATCGTCTGCATCTGGTAATCAGTTACCAACCACGTGTGTCCCACAGAACAGGTGTGGCACCCAAGCCCCTGGATGGTTGAACGGAGCACATCCAATCATCCAAGATGGAATCGTCAAGAGAATTGTCTGCTTTCACTTCAACGGTGACTGCTGTTATCAGAACACCACGGTACACATCAGGAAGTGTTTTGGATATTACGTGTACAAGTTCAGCGGTGTGCCTAAGGCATTACCTGGTCGATACTGTATTGAAAATCAACAACACGACAACCAAGGTATTATAATGTTATTGTTAGGTATAGAGTATGCGCATCTTAAGTCATAACCGCCATCTTGGTTGACGAGAACAAAGCATTACCCATTAGCTTCTCTTGTTAGATCAACCAAAAGCGCGGTTGTTTTATAATCATGGTTGCACGCACTGTATTACAATATCTTTTACCAACATTTTCTCTTAATTTGTCTTTAAATATTTTATTTTATGTAGAAGATTCTGTCACTGTGTTTCAAGCAATTGACGGCGAAGTAGGTTCCCGCCTCATTGGTCACGTGATTCATACAGAGACAGGCGTGCAGGACGTGTTTGTTTGCATGAGATACTGTCAGTTGTACAGTGATTGTAAGTCATTTAACTTTCACAGAGAGAAAAAGATCTGTGAGCTGAACAATGCCACACGAGGCGAACACCCAGGTGCACTCCACAAGAAAACTTCGTCTGTTACTTACTACGAAGAAATCAATATAATCAGATTTTGATCTGTTCTTCTTGGCCGTGCCTCTTGATCAGCAGTATCCCTTTGTTGGTCATCGTACCATACGAGTGAGTAATTTCCCGTTTTCCAGATGCGGGAGTACTGTGGAATTCTAAGCATGAAAGCAAGACTTTGGCTGGGTTTGTTTACAAGAGAAACTTTGCTAGCGCTTTACAAACACTTTTCAGCAGTCATACAAACCAATAAAGAAAAACAAAGACACATATGTTACGTTGAAATTATTTCCACGACAAATTAAGATAGAAATACTGTACTTTGCAGCAGTTATTCCTAACCTTTAAATAAACGATAACTTTTTCCTTCCTTTCTATTCAGGTTTTAACCGGATTTCTTTCGTTGTTAAACTTCAGGTCTCCACTATGACGCGAGCAAAGTTTCACTTCTAAATAAACCCAGCCAATGCCTCGCTTTCATGCTTGTAACTTCAAAGGCCTCCCGCTTCTGGAAAACCGGCCGTTACCAGAACTGACTTATTCCACACTAGGGCTCGATTTCAAGTCACCATGAGACCCTTGTGATAAACCCCACGATGCCTTATTTTCCGCATTTGACGCCAAAGTTATTCTTTTAAAATTGTCTTTTTTTGAATGAAATTGAAAACAATAATTTTGATGCCACGTCTGGAAAATCAAGCATTGTGGGATTTATTACAGCAGTCAATATACATTATGGCAGTACTTGATGAGAGACAATATCCAGGTGATCTGACTAGGCGTGCAAAGCATGATTTCTGTGAACGAAAAAATAATCAATCCCATGCAGCCTCGCCATACGTTTTCGGGTTGAAAAATTCGGTATCTGGTCGGAAAAAAATCTAGAGAAACTAACAATATAAGGATTTTACAAGGTTAAGACTGATTTGAGTTTTAATGAGTGGGTCTTATCTCGATATTTCTCATGTAAATGAAGGTTTAAAAGATTGCTGTTCGCGAGAGTGACTTGTAAACGATCATTGAAAGGGACCTTGGAATCAAACGTAAGGTTTTGAAGTTGTTATTTGTAATTCATTTTGTTTATCTGCAACTAATGTATCTATTTATTGTTTTATTTTCACTTCAATTTTGTCCTGAATGATAAATTAATCTTACTGATTTTGTTTGTATGTGTTGTAGAGTTGTATTTTCGGCGCGTAAATGCTGATGTAAACAGTGCACGCACGCGTCTAGATTTCGCGCCCTTTTCATTTATTTTTCATTTGTCTTTTAAATTTAAATGTATCGAACCGGCTTTTTACAAACTTGTTAATATGTGTTTTGTTATAATTATTTTGCTTTCAAATGACTGACAATAATTCTCAAAACCGTTAAAACCGATTTGAATGTGAATCCTGTAATCATTCGTCGACTTCCTACAGCAAGTTGCTTCGACATTATCGCCAAAACGTATCTCACAAACCAGAAAATTCAATATTGAACACTCCAGGACGACCCAAGGAAACTTCATCAGAGCTTGTTTCTAACTTTTTGCACGAAAGTCTTTCTCCGAGGACACGTTTGTGTAGAATCAAAGCGTTTGTATCTGAACTAAGCACTCAGTGATACTGATTTTTTTTTTCGATCTCACGATTCGCAATCTGATTGGTTAATCGGTTTTTGTCAGATCACCTGGATGGCAAGCGTTTCATAGGTTGCTATTTTCTAGTGATAGATTTTGTCGTTATGCAGTACTAATATATATATGTATATTTCAATTTCAAAAATCCAAAGTGACATCTTGTAAATAAGACCATATTCACACTTATGTATTTTCGAAACCGGCTCTCTGTTTTTGTCTTTAAAAACGCATCAAAAACTTGGCGTAGTGTTCATATCGTTTTCAAAAACGCAGATACGATCGGAACTGATGTATATTATTATCTGCGTATGCGAATAACAAACACGATGGTGTGAATGACGTCGGCATTTTCAAAAGTATCTTAGTTTGTATATCTAAACTAAAATAGTAAAATATGCAAATAAAATATGGGAGCATCGACTTAAACTCAGATTATTTGTAGTGTAATATCTTTGTAGTCCAGTCATGGTGGCTCTAACCTAATTCACCGCAAATTTTGCAAATTTTTCAATTAGAAATATTTTCGTCCCTCCGTGCTATGTAGATAATAATGACTGATTTTACATACCTTATGGTAAATTTTCTGTGTAGCTAAAGTTTGATTTTATGCTTTTAGATATGTAAAAATCTTACTATGACTATCGACATGGAAGATTCACTCATTAGAGCATTTTGAATTTAACATAGATCCTGCTAACCAAGCACCTTTCCGTAGTAATAAGAATTGTTCTTACTTGTAAGTAGGTGTAGATGTGAAGAACATTTCAATGTTTCTGTTTCATAAGAATCGTTTAAAAACTAAACCTATAGTATTACTGGGTTTCACTTGACGTCCTGTCTCTTGTAGAATGTTCATCAGCATTCATCACAAAACATCCCTTCATCTTTTTATCATCATTATTTTAATTATCGGATTTTTTTGTCTTTTCCTGTTCCATGATGTTACTTTTTGCCGCTCTCGAGGTTTGCTTTCATTAGATTGCATTCCATATTCCATATACACTCAATTGAGGAATCGTTGTCGGGTTCAGAAACATAGAACATAGAAGCTGAGACCGAAATGGCACATGGGAAGTACGTTAATTAATGCATGCTGTGACCGGCGACCCGTGGCATCATCTCTGACTGTTTTTAATACGCGTTTTAGGCGTTCTAAACTGACTGCTTGGATGGCACAAATGAATAAATTATAATATAATTATGTCATTTCCCATGTGCCATTTCGGTCTCAGCTTTTATGTTCTATGTTTCTGAACCCGACAACGATTCTTCAATTGAGTGTATCCGTGAAAAGCTTTGTAAGAAATTGCACAAATTTGCACAAATTAGAAACGTTCCGTAGCCCTCAGTATACCGTAGAGCTACAACCTTTGCACTTAATAGGACGTTTGCATGATGGCGTCATTTGACTCCCACTACCAAGATGATTTGCAAATTTTCTTTCTTATTTAAATTTGTATTCCCTCATGAGAATAGTAAGACAATTGGTGCTAATTAACTGAACAAAAGAAAGCGTGCAAGGGAGTCTGGTAGTAGAGGTCAATGACGCCATCGTGCAAACGTCCTATTGTAAAATTTTCACGGATATATGGTATGCATTTTAATATTCAAAGAACGAATAACGTGTATGAAACAATTCGGGTTACTGATGTTGTAGCTTTATTACATGATGTAAAATTAGGCCAATTCACTGAGAAGAAATTATGAATAAAGATTGAAATATTCCAGTTCCTTTAGTTAGGTAATGGTTCAGGTGTATATACAGTGGTTCAGTCTTTTATTTCAAGATTCACTCGTGTTTCCTTTAAAAAGTTAAGTGGGTTTCCTTTCATTTCGATGGGTTTCCTTTCAGTTAAATGGGTTTCCTTTCAGTTAAATGGGTTTCCTTTCAGTTAAATGGCTTCTCTGCTAGTTAATTGAGTTCCCTGTCTGTTAAATGGGTTCCCTGCCAGTTCACTGAATGGTTTTCTTAGCTTAATGGTTTTTATTTATAGAAAAGTTTCCGATTTAAGAACGTTAAGGTTTTCAATTGTTCTCTAGAATGGATAAGAGCCTGAGAAGTCATAAACATTTATCTATTCTTGACGCATTCATCTACTTTCACGTGACTAACAGCTGAAAGGATTAATAATATACATAGATCACAAAAAAAAAAAAAAAAAAAAAAAAAAAAAAGAAAACTTTATACACACGCTTTTGTAAAGAAAATAAACGATATTTTCGATATCCCTTAATAATCGTGCTCGATCAGTTAACTTAGTGCCTTCGCCCGATGTAAGGGAACCGGACTTATGGTGAATTCCGGATTCCAAGCGCTGGATTCCGGATTCCGAGACACTGGATTAAGGATTCCAAGGGTCTGGATTCCGGATTCCAAAACTTTTGTATTGCGAATTCTGGATTCCATATCTTTAATTTTCAGATACTTTCTTTGAAAACTATATTTGATATACTTGCCAGTATAAGTAGAATCGTCTATCAATTGAATCAGCATCTGATGACAGATATTCTTGGTGTAGGTATTACACAGTGGGGGAGGGGCTACATCGGTTCAGTCTAGGTCGAGGCGATAGCATTTGAGTGTATACTTTGAATTTCAAAGTAGCGGATTCCGGATTCCAAAAGGGTGGATTCCTGATTTCATTATAAACTGGATTCCGGATTCCAAGGCCTGGATTCTGGATTCCAAGAGTGCTGGATTCCGAATTCCAAAGCCTAAAATTTCGTGGATTCCGGATTCCGGATTCTGGATTCCCTTGCATGGGGCGAGTGCCTCAACTGGTTTTCTTCTTCCATGTTTGGTTAGAGCGTGGCGGCATTCCTGCCTAAGGGGGGTAGACATAGGTGTTGAGGCTAATCCTCAACAAGGGTATTCCGGAGTTCCCGCTTTCCTATGTTTCTATTCTACGTTTTCTGCATAAATGTCCCGCAATCCTTTGCGCGGCATATGTTTTACATGTGCTTGAAGTAGTGTGCCGTACTTGTATACCGTGGTGTCAATTCGGTGAGTTTTTTGTACTGTTTTCCTTTTATATTTCCCTTTATACATTGTAATTTTAGCTTTGGAATTTTAGGTTTCACCGGGCCTTTTCCCTAGCCTGTTTTTTCGTGGTATTGGACTGATTTGTGTGAATAAAGGTTAGCCATTAAACTATGTCCGTGTAGAGCCAAATCGACACATAATTCCTTCGAACCAAACACGCTACTTCAATAGGAATCTTTTTGATTTGGTAATTTTTCATGGAAAAAGTATTTCTCTTTTGAATCCAATGATTAAGGCGCGTTGCTTCGACCACATATTTCTCACTTAGTGTCAGGAATTCCTAATGTGCGACCTCCAACAGCGGTTTTAGATTTTTGGATGGCTGGGTTATCTACTAATACAGGAACTTCGTGCCACAAATATCTTAGTAACACTCTTATATATCAGTCTATATTGGTAAGAAAGCGAGGATTTGTTGTGAAATTCACGTCACAGTACCTGTGTTAATGCTACAGTATAGTTAAATAATCTTTTGTCTAGATGCCACGCTGCAGCTGATAGATGCATTGTCTACGTTCTAGTCACATGTAAACGGTTTGTAAATATATCCAAGACCAACAAAAAAATTGGAAAGTTGGAAAAACGAACTTCTTCTTTGAAAACTCTACCAAACCTAAACTTAGAATTAATCTATAAAGCTGTTAGGACAAAAAGAGGCATGTAAGCTGGGATGGCTAGAGCCACTAAACGCGATGGAGAGATGGTATCGCTAGTAGAAGAAGGAGAAAGCACAAGACCTGATGGCAGGGTAGAACAAACAGTAGCCGTACAAAAAGACGAGCGAGAAAGATGGGGAAGTAAGATTGAATATCTGTTGGCTACGATTGGATTCGCTGTTGGCTTTGGAAACGTATGGCGGTTCCCGTATCTGTGTCAGCAAAATGGCGGAGGTAGGAGTACTTGCTTTCATTTGAAGCTAGGTTTCGCAACTCCAGCTCACGACATAAAGATATGATAAATCTGAACAGGAGAAAAAAATAATATCACCATCATGATCATCGAGTCCCGCCGAGCTCAGTGTCGTATGTCAGTAAAGTTGATTGTTGGTTCTCTCCTGTGCTTCGAGGGTTTTCCGGTTTTCTTTGCTTCGCAAAAATCAACTTCTAAATTCCAATGGGAACTACAGTGGATGAATAGCAAATCTGTGGAAATGCCACTGCTAAATCTTATTTATAATTTATTTGTTTATATATTTATTTATTTATCCATCCATCCATCCATCCATCCATCCATCCACCCACCCACCCACCCACCCACCCACCCACCCACCCACCCACCCACCCATTATCACCAACACGACTAACAAATATCCCTTCCTAACCCACCACAGGTGCATTCTTGATCCCGTACGCTGTGAGCCTTGTAGTGTTGGGGATTCCATTGTTCTTTCTGGAGCTTGCTATTGGTCAGAGCATTCGCAAAGGATCTATTGGTGTGTGGAGCCACATCCATCCCTACCTGGGAGGGGTGGGGATCGCATCTGTGGTCCTGTCTTTACTCATTAGCATATACTACAATGTTCTACTGGGATAGTGTTTCTACTACATGTTCAATTCGTTCCATATTCCACTCCCTTATTCTTCTTGTCCACAACGTAATGGTGAGTTAAATTATTCCTGACGATGCGGTTATAGTATTATGGGTAATAATGGTGATGGTGATGGTGATGGTGATGGTGATGGTGATGGTGATGGTGATGGTGATGGTGGTGGTGATGGTGATGGTGATGGTGGTGGTGATGGTGATGGTGGTGATGGTGATGGTGGTGGTGATGGTGATGGTGGTGGTGATAGTGATGGTGATGGTGATGGTGGTGGTGATGGTGATGGTGGTGGTGATAATGGTGGTGATAATGGTGGTGATGATGATGATGATGGTAATGATGATGATGACGGTGGTGATGATACTATTATGATGAAGATGATAATGATGATAATGGTGATGATGAAATAAGATGATGAAGATGATAATGACAATGACGGTGGTGATGAAATATGATGATGAAGATGATTATGATGATGATAGTGATGATGAAATAAGATGATGAAGTTGATAATGATAATGACGGTGGTGATGAAATATGATGATAAAGATGATTATGATGATGATGAAATATGATGGTACAAAGTAATGATGGTAAGGTGATGATGATAATAACAATGATGATGATGAAATATGATGGTACAAAGTAATGATGGTAAGGTGATGATAATGACAATGATGATTATGATAATAATGATGGTGGTGTTGAAAGATGATGATGACACAAAGCGATAATGATGATGATAATGATACGTGATAATGATACATTATGATGATGATCATGATGATAATAACCGCTGACCATCCAATAACAGGCACAGTCCTCCCTGAATGTCACTTGGCCGATAGAACCCAGTACTTCTGGTACAACAAGGCGATCAGTGTGTCGTCATCCATCGAGGAAGGTGGTGGATTGCAATGGAGGCTTTGGTTTAAACTTTTTCTCGCCTGGATTCTTGTCTTCTTATGCATCAAGAAGGGAATCAAACCTGGAAAGAAGGTATGTCATCCTTAACGAGGGTCACGCTACTCGTCACGATCTGATACAGTGTTTGGTGGTAACGCAATATTTCCCCCTTTATACCATTAATGTATTTTTGTTCATTCAGGACGTCTACTTCACGGCTACCATGCCATACATCGTACTCACAATCTTCCTTGTCCGCGGGCTCACGTTGGACGGCGCGGTTGATGGAAACAAGTACATGTTCATACCAAAGGTAACCCAATACTACTTGAAATCATTACCATATATGCGTATATCGTAATACTTTCCAGGGGGTGCGTTGGTCAGCAGTATGATGATGAAACCTCATGCGTGACTCAAATTGTTTTCAGTGTGGGGAGCTAAGTACAAGTAAGTGATCCATTATATTACCTTTTTTTGTTAGTTTGACAAGATTTTCAATCCTTTCGTGTGGTTACAAGCTGCTACACAGACCTTCTTCTCGCTTGGTGTTGGTTATGGTTTTCTGATCGCCTGGTCCAGCTACAATCCCATCCACAATAACTGCAAAAGAGATGCCATTGCTGTCTCACTGGTTAATGGTGCCACCTCTCTTTACGCCAACATCGTCATCTTTTCTATTCTTGGATTTAAGGTAACTGTACAAAGTCATGGTTGCTATGCAATGAGACTATACTTGTGTTCTCATGGAAATGTTTGTTCACCAGGCTCATCGTTCGTAAATTCCGTAGTATCCTTAATGGAGTAAACAACACCAACCTGCCATTCAACATGACGGTTACAGACAAGTGTCAGAACCTTGAGCACTGGTTGTCACAGGTGAGAGGGACCCCTTTAAGTACCCCACAAAATCTCCTTTAGTACCCCATAGAACCGCAGTAGTTACCCAGGGTCCCATAGTACTCAGGAAATACCCCCAGCAGTATATACTCTATGGTATCCTTTAGTGCCCCCAGAAGTATCAAGTTCCTAATATTATCCCAATACTATATAATTTACGGATCTTTTTCTCTGTGTGTGCCCCTAACTATGGAACATTTTACCGCATGACATAAAGACTTCACCTTCAATTGACATTTTCAAGAAAAAAAACTTAAAACTTATTTTTTCAAACAACAATGTGACGTTAAATAACATTATATGAACATTCTTCTTATCTATTTCTTCTCTATAAAGAATATTATTTTATTTCCATTTATTTATTTAATTTTTTGTGCTTTATAATATTTTATTTTTTGTATTTTTGTATTTTTAGAGTATATATATTTATCATCACTATTGTAAAATCATTGAGATTTTAAAATGCGTTTAAGAATTAAAGTATAATAATAATAATTATTATTATCATCCCGCAGAACCCCAAGCAGCATGTATACTATAGTATCCCCGCAGTATTTCATAGCACCCAAAGTACCTCAAATAGTATCCTTAATGGTATATACGGTATCCCACGTAATAAACTATTAACAGTACCCCAGCACAGTACCCAAACAGTACTCCGGCCTCAAAATGTTTCAAATCTTCACCACAGGCAGCCCAAGGACCAGGTTTAACATTTGTTGCATTTACTGAAGCCATCCTCGAGATGCCCATCTCTCCATTGTGGGCTATGTTGTTCTTCGCTATGTTTATCACCATGGGACTCAGCAGTCAATGTGGGATATTAGAGGGTGTTATTACTCCTATCTACGAGAGCAAGCTGGTTCCCATCAGAAAGAAGATCTTGTCAGGTAGATTATTACTATATTTGTATCAGTCATTACCATTCTCTCGTAATACAACAGCTAAGATTAAGAACATTTTAGACCATTCTACGTTCTGGTTAATCATGACCTTCTGTTGTTGGTCTCTCCAGGTTGTTTGTGTGTGGCTTCATTTCTTGTTGGCCTGCTGTTCTGCCAAAGGTCTGGCGAGTACTGGCTGCAAGCATTTGATTCTTTCTCTGGTCCTCTACCGCTGTTAGTTGTGGGTTTCTTCGAGTTGATTGGAGTCTCTTATGTCTATGGATTAAAAAGGTTTGATATAGAATAACTGAATTCTATCTCGTAATCTGATTGGTGGAAATGCCATCTTCGATAAAAGTATCTCAAATGCTCATATTTTTTTTGCATGTGTTCTCTGAATTCAAACTTCTATAGTATTTTCCGTTAAATTTGTGTGCTTGTGTCTAAATGTCTCCAGAGTATTTTGATATAAAACAGTTATCCCTTTCAGTTAAGAGAATACAAGAGAAGTGATACGACGGAAACAATGATGTCTATCGGAGAACTGTTTTATTTTTCTTCAAACTTTAATTGTGTGCGCATTTCACCACTTGCAATAACCCTAAATTTGTAAAATTCTGTATTTAGATTTGAGAGTGATATACAGTTCATGACCGGTGGGCGCCCAGGATGGTATTGGAGGGTCACATGGTCTGTCCTGGCACCTGTCGTCGTCGCTGTCAATATTATTACTAGCATTATAAATCTGGCGACCAAACCGATTACTTACTCAGTATGGAACCATGCAAAGGTAAGTCACACAAGACTCAAGACTCGTCACAAAATCTTTTGTCTTTGTGTCACACAATCTCCTCTCCCCAGTATTCAACCACCCCCCACTCAAAAAAAAAAAAAAAAAAAAAAAAAAAAAGTTTTGAATTGTTTCTCTAAGGGCCAAATCCACTTGGGCATAATGTTTTGCCCATTTCAGATCAATCATGTGCCATTCATTCCCTTGAGAATAAAATTCTTTGTTTTAGTTGTATCCATATTCATGTGTCTTCTCATGTGTCTCATGTGCAACAGTTAAACAAAGAAATGATACTCAAGGGAGTAACACAAGGACTAAAATGCGAAAACAGTGGATAAGGTCTATTGAGGCAAATCATATAATATTAATGTGACTTTCTTTTATTTTCATTGTTTCTTCAGATCAAAGTAGAACCCATGTCCTACCCGCCCTGGGGATATATTGTCATTGCATTCCTGATTGGTTCGTCATGCATTTTCATACCCCTGGTTTTCCTACTGCGGGTCGTTGGTGTTCTAAAATACAAGAGACGACGTTCCCGGAAACCTGCACGCAAAGAACAGTTTGGGTTGGTCGAGATTGAGAAATCACTGACTGGAACAGAGAACATCAGAACAGACAGCGGTAGACTTGGCTCCTTTAAAGCCAAACTTTATTTAGAAACTGAAATACTGTGTTGAGTTGGCATTGCAGTACATTTTGGGGCTGTTTTTGGAGGACAAAACAGCCTCAATCTTGCCATTATGTCCCCTCAAACGACCCCACAATGCATTGCAATCCAAATTGACTCATTCTTTTTCTCAACCTTGGAATGGCTTATATCCAATAAAACATATCAATCAACATCATGCTAATACAAGCAAATAAAAAGAAAACTTAAACACCATGTAAAAGCGTTTCAGATGTTAGTCCTTGGCTGTAGTTAAAGCCACTAATAGAGTAAAATACTATGATATTTGTATTTTAGCAATGCTCAAAAATAAACGCTTCAATTTCAAAATTCAATTATTTTATTTTTAAGATATAGAATTATAGATAAGTTATAGTGCTTGGGAACGAGGTTATTCCGGGCGAAAGACCCTTGGAAATAAATTCGGAAAAATTAATTTTCGACCTCGCTTTCGACCCACGATCTTCGGAATTGTACTACCGATTCTCTACCAGCTGAGCTAGAGGTCAGACTGAGAGCAGGACGAGGTGAGCAGCAGGTAGGGGGACTCGCGATCGATGCCAAAGATATACGGGTTTAACCCGCGGATTTACGAAGACGGGTACAGCAGATTTACGGGTATTTTACCAAGACCTAAAGTTATTTTGGTATCGCAAACGGAGGTTAAAATATTCCTTAGGTATACATGGCCACCATCAACGACATTCAAAACAAAACTGTGCGCAGGCTCGGAAATCAGGTGATGGATAACTCAGACGCTGACTTTGTCTTCGCTACATTTATGGAGGGAAAGACAGACAAAACTATGAATCACAAAATGGCTGAAAAGATAATCAACAGAATGCCGGCCGGTGACTACCGTTTGGAGTTGACATTCGTAAAGTACTTAGACGGTGAGTGGATAATAGAAAAGGGTCGTAATCCTATCAGAGCGTCTGGTAAGCAGAACCTGTTCGTTTTGAATAAGCACACACGACCGGGAGCACTTGAGGGAATAGACATGCTCTTCTACGAGGTCGCTTACCCGGTTACCGTGGTCATTTACGGTGCATACGAGATTAAGAAGCCGGACGTTAAGAAGTTGCGACCAATGCGACATCCTGGTAACTGCGTTGGGAAGCTGGTTAGGGAGTTTTTCGAGGATTCCTCTCGGGGTGGTAAGCTTACGCCAAAAAGAAGAGAAGCCATCAGGAAATGGGAGCATTCTACACGTAAAACTGGAGGCTCCATCGAAAACATCAAAAAGTTAGAAACTGCCTTAGAACGCCGCATACACGTGAAGGACATCACCGACGGTTTCATTTACGGAGGGACGAAAAAGTATGGAGGCCGGGGAGCGCCTATTGTTATCTATCAACACAACGCGCACGCATGGAGAGAACTTAGGTTTCCAAGAAAGAAGGAGACAAAGGTCTACAAGGGGTCACCACTCATAGATTTGATCCACGAGAATTCCATATGGCTAATGGATTCGGAAGGAAATCAATTCATGACGCAAGACGGCACTCTTTACCGGCCCGAGAGCGAACACCAGCGCATCCAAAGCGCCTGCGAAACCCTTGGTGAGGACTTTTCAGATGAGGTCCTTAGCTCCCGCAGTTTGGACTTCCTGGCCGCAAAGAAAAGAAACGGCTGGAAACCCACCCCAAAAGAATTCGGAGACATAGCCAAAGCCTGTGTAGAACACGGCCATGGAGGTCTGTGGAACATGGAGTACGACGAAGATCAATACGTATCCCTGGATATGAAACATTGCTACCCTGCCAGTTTTAAAGGCCTTGGGGATTGTAAGGAGTATTACGATAGATACGGGCATCCCGACTCACAATTCTTTCGTGTCGCGTTAGACTGTAAATACGACGCACCAGCAACAGGATTCGTCAGACTAACCACATGGGAGTTGGCAGAAGACTTACATCCAATAATTTACGCGTGGTACGGGAAACATCTACAGGAGAAAGAATGGATCCCCGTGCCCCTGCTGAAGTTTCTCGAAGAGCGTAAACTCCTCACATACACAGCGCATGAAGCCATACTCTGCCATAGCGCCTTTACACAATGGCTTCCAGAGCACAACCCCACAGCGCGTGTGGTCATAGGTAAATTCACACAGGGCGCAAAAGAAGGCGAAAAACACATGCAGCGACGCTTAATAACAGACGCCGGTGAGCTAAGCTTCCTCATAAAACGTGCACATGACCAAGGAACAATGGTATCCGTAGAGAAATGGGACTACTTCATAGAAGGCCAAGGGGAACGGCAATGGAATGCGCTGTGTTATTACCAAGATCATCGCCCGCAATATTACCATCTTCGGGCCAGCATGTTAGCATATGCGCACATTAATCTATTGTCAATGCTGTTGCGGTTTGACAAAGAGGATATCCCACGCGTAGCCACGGATTCTTTGTATGTAAAGCCAGAAGTGTTAGAAAAGATGCAGGAATTCTATACAGAGGACGAACTTGCAGAGAGCGGTCAATGGCGCGTCAAAGACGAAGAAATAAAGGCCTGGAGAGAACGCGTAGAATACCACGGGGAACACACACATGGTTCAATAACGCCCACTGTGGAGCCTTTACCGTCGGTTGCCAATCCAATATCTTACAAACGCTTCTCTTACCTCTACGGAACCGGTGGCAGTGGTAAAACTACGCGTGTCTTGAAACTATTTCCAAAGATAAAGGTGTTAACACCAACGCATCGTCTGGAGCGAGAATTAACGGAGATGGGTTACGATGCGCAGACGTACCACAGCTTCTTCCGCTGGAATGGTCAAAAGTGGGTGCCGGAAGCAATCCACGACATACCGCCGGTAATACTTTGGGATGAGATTTGCACCGTTCCTTTAGAAATCCTGCAGGAGTTCGTAGAATTCCTCCGTGGAAAGTGTCAAGTGATATTCGCCGGCGACCCCTGCCAGCCACCGCCTATTTGCGGAGAGATGCCCCACGAATGGTTGAAAGAAATGGTCGACTATGCAGAAGAAATTAACACCGATTACCGCAGTAAGGATCAAGTAAGAAACCTAAAGGCGGAACTTCGGGGCCTCAGTGACGCGGAACAAAACAAGATACTTCGCAAACGTGTACGAGCAAAGAAATACGAGGAATTCCTTCACGCGTGGCATCCAAAGGATTTGGTGTTGAGCAGCAAGCGCGCAGCACAATCACGCATACAGAAAGACCTGCTGAATATACACCGCGAGCGATTCCCTACATATCCCGTGCCCGTCTGCTATAAACCCCACGACACCCGAATGCAAAAAAAGAGACGTATGGGTGCCAGGCACCGACATCCAACTGCAGAATGCCGTAACTCACGATAAAGCCTGGGTGCCCATAGAAAAAGTAGAAAGAATTACCTCACACCCCGATTGGCGCTTAGGTTATTGTATGACAGTCCATAGCGCGCAGGGACTTACCATAAAAGAAACCTTATGGGTCATAGACCAGCGGCTGTGTTGGAGCAACCTTATCTACACTGCCGTAAGCCGCGTAGAATATGCCAAGCAGTTAAAAAGAGCCTGGGGTCCGCAACTGCGCTACGACCGCACCCCAGAGGACGTAGCCAAAGAGAACATTGCTAAGAAACTCCTTCGCTACAAAAGACACGACGAAGAAAAGAGCAAAGATCCCCGCTATGCGGGGATAAAGTTCGACCTATGCGTGGACGACGTCTATAAGAAAGGGGCACGGTGTGCCAAATGCAACATACCTCTACTATGGAGGTTTGACCCAAATGACGATCAGCAGTTCTCCGTGGATCGCATAAATAATAAACGCGGGCATTGCAGAGGCAACGTAAGACTGACATGCCTAGAGTGTAATCGGGCGCGTGGAGCTGCACTACTCTGAGTCTTTGGGGACTATGAGCAGCTCTTCCTTGACAAATCCACGACTTGGGCCATTTAGGTAATACAACACGGGTTGCCCTTCCTTGGTGACGGACTTCGAAATCTCATACGTTTCCCAAGACCAGTTAGGATCCGTGGCTCTCTTACTGCCACCTTCGAGTTCCCCCGGCTGATAGAGGTATCTGACCACTATGTCGCGGGGTAGCTTTTTTTCCTTCAGTCCGACCGCCCTCGAACTTCTGACGTAGGACTTGTGTTCCACGTGTTTCTTCTTCATAGCATCCTTGGGTTTCATTCCCGTAGCCCTGGCCGCCTCGTTGTTCAAAGCCGCGACGACCTGGGGGAGCCTCTGGGTCCATTCCCTGTTGCGTTTGGAGGGATCTTCCAGCTCTTTCCAATACTGGTATCCAAAGAGACGCTCGGCCAGGGTCTTATTAAATCTTTCGACGATGCTCTGACCCCTGTGGTACTCAGCTTCAGCTCTCCTAATCTTGGTGTCGTGGTCTTTCAGGGTCTTGGTAACCACGCCCATAAACTCCGTCCCCGCATCCACTTGCAGCAGCTTAGGCCATTTCAAGACGCGCTTATAAATCCTACCTAGGGCTTCTGCGACTTCCCCAGAATCCTTGCTGGTTATGGGTTCGGCGTCCTTGTATCTGCTTGCGATATCGACTACGGTCAAAGCGTACCTATAGGTCTTTTTTCTCACCTTGTCGTGCGGCAAGAAAAGCAAGTCCGCCTGATGAACTTCATTAGGGGCATTTACGGTGAAGCTGGGCCTGGGAATGTACTTGGGCACGGGAAGATAAACCTGCCAGAGGGTTTGTTTTTTTAACCAGTTCTTAGCCGTTTCGTCTGATACCCTGGCCGCGGTCGCGAGTTTCTTGATGGCCGACGCTCCTTTCCAATAGCCTTCAGGCCCATAGTAAATCCTTTTGAGTTTGTCCTCTACGCGGCCCATTATATGAATTCCAAAACGAGATTGATCTTACGTCCGTTAAAATCCACCGTCTCTCCGTCCACTTTGATGGTGATGTTTATGCTTTCTACCAAATTAGACAAGTCATAGCTCAAAGAAATGGGGGTGTATTCTACTGGGTCAAATGGATTACCTTTGGGTAGAAACTTGGACATAAGAGAAGACTTTTCTCCATTGTTGTAACTATGAACCAAGTCACAATAGACTTCATAAGAGGATGCGACTTTCCATTTCACAGGTATGGCTGTGTTGGTAATCGTCTTGCCTGAGGCACATAATAAAGATCCCAATGGGTCAGACTTTCCAAAAGTCATTGAATAATTTGACATATTATGTTTGAGGGTCATTTCGTGCGGCAATCCTGTGGTGAGAGTATAACCGTGTTTTGCTAATTCCTTGGCCAGTGTGATTGGTGTATAATGTCCATCGGGCAGCAATACGGCTTGATAGTTAGATCCTCCTGTATGCTCAGTGACTATGCCCCTAATCAGGTTATACCAAGAATTGTACAAAGAGCAACTTATGAGCCGAACCTTATGGGCTTTAATGGGGGGATTTAAATAAGTGGTAAAGTTATTTTTATCGCTTTCCAAAAAGACGATCATTATATTAGGGGCATTTTACAATGCCCACGCCAAGGCCGCGCCTCCTGCCAGCCCTGCGATGCCAACAAATACCAGCTCATTGTCTTTTTGTTTCTTAGAAGGCTGGTAGTAATCCTTAAACTGAGGCTTTCTTAACCTAAAGTCGGGGTGTGCTTGCGCATAAAGTTTAAAGGCGTAGTCTGTATTTTCAAAGTTCTTATCCGCCTGCATCTTGTCTTGGTAGTTCTTATCCAACCAATCCCTGTAAGCTTGTCTTTTTTCATTCCAAGCTGCCACGTCTCGCTGATATTTCTCCAGCGCTAAGTCGTGTCTCTTCCTTTCGGCGGCTAAATCTCCGCTGCGATCACCTCTAACTAATCTATCCAAATATTGACCACCATAATTAGCTCCAGTGAATGCTAAAGCTGCAATGACTCCGCCTGCAAGCAAGGTAGCCATTTATACATTAGGCAGGTACTTTTCCTTCTGTAGGTAATTCTTTGCCATGATAGCCCCGCCCACGGCAGCGGTCATCTTAGCAAAATTAGCGAAGCTCTTGCTTGGGTCTTCAGTAAAGTCTTCTTTGAGCACTTTCTTACCTACCCAACCAATACCCGCAACAATGGAAGTAATAATGGCTGCCTCTTCAACAGTTTTCAACAACGCGGTCGACATTATATTACAAAGCGAGAAGGTTATTCCATTTCAGGGATCTTACTTTTTCTAACAGCCTGTTCCTGCACGGGCGCGTGATATGTTGCGGCCTCCCACTTTACTTTTGGCTTCGTATCCCGCCATTGTAAGTAAAGGCTGCCTGCTGCTATAGCAACTCCTAACGCGCCAATGACGTAGCCGGGATTCCAAAAGGATCCCTCTTCTTTTTCCTCCACCTTTTCTTCTTTTTTGGCTTTGTTCTTCTTGTTCATCTCCGCGAGCTTCTTCCCCGCGGCAACTCTGCCTGGAGATTTAGCCTTGGTAATCTTTTGCTCGGGCTGCTCTGCCTTCGACTCTGGTTCACTCATTTATATCTAAGGACTTGAAGGACTTGATAAGTACTTGAGAATGACTTAAGGATGACTTGACAATGACTTGACTAAGTACTTGACAATGACTTGACTAAGTACTTGACAATGACTTGACTAAGTACTTGACAATGACTTGACTAAGTACTTGACAATGACTTGACTAAGTACTTGACAATGACTTGACTAAGTACTTGACAACGACTTAAGTAAGTACTTGAGGCGACTTGACTAAGTACTTAAGGATAACTTGACTAAGTACTTGTGGCGACTTGATCAGGTACCTCAGCAAGTGCCGCCTGGAAGACCTTTTCGACTTCTCTGTCCTTCTTGAAGTCCTTCCAAGACGCACCAAAGGTGCCCGCAAGTTCCTTCAAGTCGACGTGCTGAGCTACGTGCAAAGCCGCAGAGGCGACTGCCATTAACTTACCGCACTTCAAAGACAACCACCCGCAGGTTATCTTAAGTTCTTGGGCGATAACATAGTCCTCGCTTATGTCCTTCCGTAGTTGCTCCACGTCGTCTATGGGCAGCGCAAGTCCAAGCAATTTAGTCGCAAGTCGGATAGCGGAGTCTGCTACGGCGTCCGTGGTCTTACTTGCAAGGGTAGCCTCGTACCTCTTATGGAACTTCTTGACTTCATCTTCTGACAACTTATTAACCTGCTCATGGGTAAGTTCCTTGCCTATCATTTCTTTGCACTTCCCCGAAGACACAAGGATGTTAAGTTGTTCCTTGAGGTTACTTTCATCTAACTGCGTGGGGACTTCATCTAAGAGCTGCTCAATGTCCATATACATTAGGAATCATAGATTCCAACCGTGTAGGGAAACCTCAAAGAGAAGATCATCTTGGAATGTTGGTGCGTCTTTAAATGCCGCATGTATTCGTGTAACTGTTCCTTGGATATCTCACCGCCGTAGTCGCTTAAGATGGTTTCCAGGTCAGACTTACTGGGCGTATAAAATACTACAGAGAGAGCCTATGTTTTCCCTAAAGGCTTAGAGACGCTGGTAAGCTGCTGCGAGAGCAACCAAACGCTGATATTGTCATGCCTACCGCTGAAGGCGAGTTTAACGAGCTCGGAAGTGCGTCTTTTTACGTCGTCCCCGCAGGCAATGTCATCCAGTATGAGTAGTGTCTGCGTATCTTTAGGGAATTGTTTGTGCCAAAACTTAAGATGGCTGGATAACTCGTTAGGGTCTAAGATATCTACGAAGAAGTCGTCATCTTTCACTCCTATGCCCGTCCAGGTGCGGTTATTCACGTAGGTGGGGCATAATAGCACTATGTAGTCAAAGCGGTATCTAAAGGGTCCTAATAGCTGCTCTACCACGAACTGGGTCTTTCCGCAGCCGGTGGGTCCTACTATCAGAGCATTGCAGGGAATATGGTTCGGATCCATTATATATACGATGGACCCAGTGGAAGCAGTAAGAAGGATTGCCGCCGACGCAAAAGATAAAAGAGACACCATAGAAATGCAAAGGGAGGAGATCGATCGGTTAAAGGAGCGCGTGCAGGAATTGTACGATGAAATGTGCGGTCTGAAGCGTGCAGAACGGTTTGGTGCGCTTTTGACGATGGCCGGTTGGGCTAAGGAGTCCGTTAAGGACTTCATGCGATATCCCCCGTAGAATGTTAACAATAAGGTTAAATCTTTGTTAAGGATACCTGGAAACTATTTCAAAGAGTGTCTCAGAATGTTGACAATAAGGTTAAATCTTTGTTAAGGATGCCTGGAAACTATTCCAAAGAGTGTCTTAGCTTTACTATTTTGAATCCTGCAAGCGCCCTTTAAAGGGGGTCCTTATTTTTATTTATTATTATTAAATATCCTTAATTATTCTTAATAATAATAAATAAAAATAAGAATGGGATTTGAGACTCTTTGCGCAAACCCTACTTTACTATTTTAAGCCGCCTACTAACCATTACGGGCTTTCCAGGCATCCTTAACAAAGATTTAACCTAAACGTCGACATTCTGAGACACTTTTGAAATAGTTTCTGGCTGTTAAGGACTTTATGCGGTATCCCTTATAGTGGTTATTAAATCCTTATTATATATGGAGTGCGTGCACTGTAACAAGGAGTTCAGCAGCAAGCAAATGTTAAAATACCACCTGGAAAAGAAGGTGTGCGCTAAGAAGGCACGCGAAAGGCGTTGTAAGGAGTGTAATCGACTCTTTAGCAGCGCGCAAATGTTGGATTACCACGTGGATAACCGCGTTTGCCTAAAGAACGTATGTGAGCGCTGCGAGGAGGACAAGAACGACGAATGGCATCGACATCGGTGCCGCGGCAATTACGACCTGCTGAGCGTGGCTTGCGAGGAGCACGGCGACGTTGCTGCACGATGTTGCCCAAAGGAAACCCAAAGGAAATTAACGCGCCGGAAGAAGGAAATTGACCAGCGCTTTGCGGAGTTTGACTGCGTCGAAGGCGTAAGGTGGGAAGATAGGGAATATTGGGAGGCAACCTGCGAGCGTTGCGGCTGTCAAAGAAGTGACCAGCATATTTGGCAGTGCCTCTACGACGGTCAAGGCGGCTTTAAGGAGTACTTAGATCGCTTTGAGGCCTGGCATGCCGGCAATGAGGCGGCAAGGAAAGCCCGTAGAAGTTAGAAAGGACCTAAGATAGTAAAGTAGGGTTTGCGCAAAGAGTCTCAAATCCCATTCTTATTTTTATTTATTATTATTAAGAATATTCGATAATAATGAATTAAGGATATTTAATAATAATAAATAAAAATAAAGACCCCTTTTAAGGGCGCTTGCATAATCTAATAATAATAAATAAAAATAAAGACCCCTTTTAAAGGTATATGCTAGCCTACGCAGCCGCCTTTCTGGGAGGCATTCTAATTACCCTTTCAATATATGGACTGTATTACTTGCGAACTACCTGCCGACTGCATTACCCCTCGTAAGCCGCGTAAAAAATACACCTGCCTTCATTGCGACAGGGTATTCTCCGAAGGATCCTTTGTGGGGCATTGGTGCTCCGCGGATCCTAAAGCGCAGCGGACTTTAGCAGACGCGCTTAACTACAAAGAGGAGATGGAGTGACTCTTCTTTCAATGTCAAACTTCCATCGGCCATTTACCTTACCATAGCTGCGTAAGTGGGTGAATTCCTCGCCCTGAATTACGTACCGCACGCAATCCGGCGCCCAAAGGGAATATTCCTTGCCTTCTAAGTCTTTGAGGACTAACCGTAAACGGTCGATGTCTTCGAAGACGACGTAATTTTTTATTTCGTATGCTTTACCGTGGACAAGATCACGCCAATGAATTAAGTTGAGCTTCATTATACCTATGGAATATCTTTAGGTGCGTTTTCAAAGTGGCGTAGGACTTAAACCGCTTTACACAGCCCTTACAGGGAATACGAATGCCATCCGCGTAATCCATCAGGGCACGGCAGATAATGTCGTAATCGTTGCTAACCATCGTTAGGTAACCATTTACGTCAAGCTGTGAGATTTTCTTAGATTGCTTCGCGGATAAGACGCCGTTTCCTTTTGGGGTTTTCAACTCAATACACAACCCGCGGTATTTCTTATGCGCATTTAGGATCAAAAGGTCGGGTTGACCGGCTTGGTAGCCTTTTCGCCAGCAGGTTATTCGCTTGCTGTCTGAATCTTGAAGCTCGCCAAGACCCGGCGCTATGATGAAATCGGGGTAAAACCTACGTATGTAGTCGACTACCTTCGCGTGTAGGTCGGCTTCATTTTCGATCTTAAATACTAATTTATTTGGGCTGTCAAAGCGTTTGTTCATTGCATATTTACCCGTTTTCCTTAGCGCGGGTAGGACTTCTTCGAGGACCCAATCTTGGAATTCTTCTGCCTTTGCCATCTTCGAGGAGAATATCAACTGATACAACCCAGATTCGTTCACGTACAGGGAATGTGGGTGTGAACTGGAAGGGAGGCGATTCACCTCCATTCTAAGTTCGCTAAGCCTTACCTTGTATTTATCGCGAACGTGCACCTTAATCGCGTCTTTTGGGCGTTCATAACCCAACGCGGCCGCCACCTCCTTCGCTTTAAAGTATAACTTATCGCCTTGCACGACTTGCAGTTTCGTACCGTTGTTTTCGAACACGCGAAGCATCGTATATTCAAGAAATATTTTAACATTGACGACTTCGTTCCTCAGCCGTCCTAGTAGGCGACACTCTTTAGTCGATTCGTTTCTACGCTCAGTTGCGCGTCAGACACGACGAAGATGTAGCAGTTTATCTTATCAGCGTCGCCAGCAGCAGCATTCTTGGTGCGTTTGATTTCCAATGTTATACCATCCTGCGTATTTACTAGACGTAAACCCTGACCATGTAGGTCTTCGTCGTTAATGGTGCGCATGTCAATCCACAGCGCATACTTATCCTTAAAGAATTCCTCGGGGCTAATTTGGTTGCCAAACTTGCGCATGGCCTCTCTGTACACGTCTGCGGGCTTTATCCCCTGGGAGTAGACCTTGTTTGGAACGCCGTTGATATTCACGCCGACGTTAGTAATGTTGGGGTTGTGAAAGGCCTCGGAGTCGCGCTTACCAGCCTCATAGGGTTTGGCAAACACCAGCATCAACCCCGTGAGACTTCTTCGGGGGAGGTTAATGCTTTGGTTGATAACCTCATCCGTCTTATCCAGGAAGCTGAACGTCTTATACATTACTACGTGGTCGTATAAGAATGCCTTCCCGGAGCTGTATTCCATGCCAGCGCTACGGGCCAGCTCTTCGCTGTACACCGTTTCGTACTGTAATTCTAGATTAGTGATAGAGTATGGGGTTGTCGTGGTAAGTGCAGTGCTTAGCCCACCAATGATGTTATTAGCATCTGCTAAAGTTACTTCAAACTGTAACTCGGATAACTGTCTTGGGTAATACACACCGTGATTCGTGATTACTTCAAAGTCCAGCGGTATGACATACTTGCTACCATAGGCGGTCTTTATTCGCTTTGCGTCTGCCACTGCGGTTTCTCCGCTGCCGTCAGTAGGTTGCGTTTTCGTAGGTGTGCGGACCTTACGTAGAATGACACTACCAATTCCCTGCTCTATCCTTTGCGCGCGGTCAAAGGCTGTCAACCATAGATCCTTATAGGTGGTATACAGATCGTACCTATTTAAGTCCAGCAAGGATTCCCCAGCAAACTTGATTCTCATCTTAGAAACGATGTTGCGACCCACGTTGTTAACGATAATCCTTTCATCTGTGGGGCTTGACTGCACCGCTAGGTCGAACCTTAAAGCCAAGGTGCCAGGAACCAATACTAGGTTATCCGTTAGGCGGGGCACGCCTACGTACAGCGTCTCCCCTGGCTTTGCGCTAGAAGGTGTGAATGTGACCCGGTGAAAGGTGCGTTCTGCTTTCAGCCCGCCAACCTGCTTAGGTAATACGTTGGGATTTAACTTTGAGCTTATCATATATAATGGAAGTAGAAGGAACAGACCCCGACTTCGATCCCACCACTGAGGAAGGTCAGGCTGACATTAACGACGGTGATGAAGAACCGCTGCTTCCCACCCAACAAGTCGACGATTCCCTAAGGGATAGGATTGCAAAGGCCCTAAGACATCCCAAAGCACGCGAGTACATATTTCCGCGTGAGCACATAGAGCTTCAAAACATGGGCGAGCCGGAAGCAGCCGCGCGGGAAACCGTAGAGTGGGCGGCGCAAGAGCTGGAGCAGCGCTATGTCCACTTTGACGCCGACGACGTAAGGCTCACGGAAAAAGGAAACAAAGTCCTCATAAGCGTTCAAGACCTAAGATTTCCTGACAAAGACCGCTGGACGAAACCACAACCCCTCTTTGATGAGAATGGCGACGTTAGGGGTGACGTGGCGAGTTTAAAAGGCTTCCAGCGTGCCACTAGAAGCATGTTAGAAAGGTTGGAAACCCTGAATGAAAAGGTCGCGCTAGAAAAGCGCGTCGAGGAACTACAAGAAACGTTGGAAGAAAGGGAAGCAGATTATATGCGACAAAACCGACTACTCCTCGATGCTCAAAAGAGAGAACTTAACGATAAAAACCAAAGAATAATAGAACTTAGAGAACAAACAGACAAAGCCCTACGCGATAGGGACCAAGCCCAAAAGGCCTTCGAACTTGCCCTGCAAGACCTAGACATAAGTAAGGAAGAAGCTAAGAACTTACGTACCACCATAGCTGGCTCTTTGGTGGAACGGCAGCAGTTGGTTGCCGAAATTAATACCATGGCGGAACAAATCCGGCAAAGAGATCAGGCCATCGAAGACCTAGAGGGGCAAATAGAGCGGCTGCAGGAAATAATCAATGACCAAACTCGTCCCGAAGAGGAAAGGGAAGCAGCTCAAAGGGAAGTGGAGGCCCTTCAGGAAAGAGTCGCGGAATTACAAGCGCAAAAGGAAAACCTGGAAAGGGAGTTGGGGCTTACCACCAAGGAAAAGGTAAAAAGAGCCCTTTTGAAGTATGGTATTCCGCTGGCATTTGCGGTTGCTATTTCGAGCGTAGTAGGAGTCATCCTATCCACGCTTAAGGCTACGGGCGCGGGCGTAAAGAAATTAGGCAATGGGCTGACGGACTTGGGAAAAAAGATGGCAGCCGGTCTTCCTGGGCTGCTGGGTTCGGTTGTTTCCTTGGCACTTAGGGCCGGCGGAGAACTGTTGAAGTTCGTGGGGAATAACATTTGGATCTTGGTCGTCGCTATTGGAGTGGTACTTCTGAAGAAGATGAAGGGTTAATCTTATCAGGCTTATCGTCGTCGGGCGCCCGAGGCGTCCTCGACTGGGGATAAGTAAAGATAGTATTCGCGCCGCCTTGATAATGCGGAACTAGCGGCAGCACACTCATGGTGCTAATGGGCTTATGATTCCAAGTGGCATCCGTCGAAGGGGCATCAGTCGGGGCGGCATTTATCCGAACGCGACCCAGCTTCCCGGCATCGGCGCCCGACGTAATCTTATCACTGGGGCGAATCTGTAACTTCGCATATTGACAATTAGCTATCATGTGAAAAGTTACGGGCGTCAAATCTTCTGGGGTACTTCCGTTGGCCTCAAATGAGAAATGAACTGGGTTCCTATTGTTGTCTTTTTTCTGTAAGGCTGTAATGGTCGGTTACTCTCATCAACGATCCTAAACCCAACATTACACGACCACCCCGTCGAAGTACTAATAGTACACATGATTAATCCCAGGCCTCCAACCTTTACCCACAGCCCGGTATCAAACCATTTATCATTCACGTAGTCCTTCTCCTCCAAGTAATGAAGGAACCAATCTTCCTTCGCATGTGGATTCATATACTTCAGCAAACATAGTTTGCTTCTAGAGACTAAGCACCGTAAGAGTGCTGATGCTCTTGTGATTATAAACGTAATCTCTTTGATCCTCTATGCTATTTACCGTGACCTTTCCCGTATCGTCTACGCGTATTTGCAGCTTTACCTTCCCGTGGCAATCGGCAACCATGTGTAAAGTCCAAACGGAATGATTTTCAAGGCTGCTGGGGTTGGGCTCTACGGAAAAATGCGCAGGCTCCCTGTTGTTTGTCTTACTTCTCATAGGCTGCAGTACGCCATTGTCATCGCAGAAACGAAATCCTACGTTGGCGTGACTGCTCGTGCCAATGCAAATGCTGCATATTATCAACTTCTTTCCCGAGTAGTTCAAATTCACGGACATGCCCGTGACATCAACCCAAGCCGCCTGGGTGTATTTTTTCTCGCCTGTGTAAGTCGTATAGACACAATCTACTCCAGCTACGTAGGGGTTGTTCATCGCCATATATAATAACTCAGACCAATGCTTGCGGTGGCTAAGCCGGCTTTTAGTAAGTTATGGTCATATTCCTCAGGCGGCATAACCTTCTTTACTGGTTTCTTTGGTGGCTTTTCTACATGCGCCTTCTTTGATGGTTTTTCTACCTCTTTTTTTGGTTTCTCTACGAAGTGAGTAATGCCCTTGGTCATGTCAGAGTTCACGTCATTCACCCCAAACTTCATATCCTTAGTAGCTCGCTGCAGCTTATTGTTGTAACCCACGACGGAATTGGCGTTGATAACCAAATTACTTGGCATCAACCAACAAGCAGGCGACAAAGCGTAATCCAGTCGCACTTTAGACTGCTGCACCGCTAATTGATATCTCTGCACCGACTTGGATATGTCGTTCTCTATTATTGCTGACTCAAATAAAGTTAGGAATTCTTCTTGCGTTTCCCGCGAAGCACCTTGGGATCCAACGATGGGGCTGCGGGTATTTACCTGCGCTCCTAAGATGCAGTACACAAATGCTTCAATGCTGCGGTTAATCCTGGCTAGGTTCCTTAAACCTTTTCCTTTCATCAACACGAATGGATCCCAAGTGCCGAGGTAGTTCGATTGGATTCTGGTAATTAATGAATTATTGCTCTTATCACCACCCATATCACCGAACTCTAACTCATTACTTGGGTATTCCTGATGTCCGTAGTCAGCCGGCTTCTCACCATTGGCACCCCAAACGTAAACTATACCCAGCCCATGCGTCTTACCCTCCTTATAACGAAAGTCTCTTTGCTGTGGTTTGAACTCGTTAATTAGCCTTTCTAGGGCTGCGGCGTCATATCGATTATTCATTGGATTAAATGCCTTATCTCCCGGTAAAGGTACGTTAAGCTCCTTCAACAACCTCCTTACCGTAAAGGCAACGTGAAACCGCATGATCGGAACGTGAAACATGTCCGCGGCAACACCACAACCTTTAGTGGCGGCCCAGACAGCAAAGTTTAACTGCTGCGGCCAATATCGCATATTGGGTCCTGCTAACCATTCCCTGGCCTCTTTACCCGACGTATGCTTTAACATCGTATCCCCATAGATATTCCTTACTACTATGTCAAATGATTGCTTACCCACTGAAATCTTCAGGAACGTTACCATCGTTTCAAAGTCGTTTACACCACCTTCAGCGTCGTAAAATGGATAATCTTCCTTGGTCATTAATAGATTCCTTGGAAAATTAGGTGGAGCTTCCTGATGCACCGGTGTAGGCTTGGGTTTTGGTGGCCTTTCTTCATGAACGGGGCGTACAATCGTCAATCGCTGCACCTGATTACCTACTTGCTCCAGCTTCGAATGTTCCAAGTCTGCATTGCTGTACATTCTGGAGCCGTTAAAGTAAATCCCATCGGATCTTCTTTCGAACATACTAGGGTCTGCATGCGGAAATATCTTCCTAAAGGCTCTCCAGTTGGCATAATCCATGTTGTTGTGATGTGGCTGCTCCTCTATGTTATTTCCAAAAGCGTCGTACATTAGTATATAATGGATGTTATACCATCAGCACCTCCACTTTATCCTGATTTACCTAAGGAGGAACCTAACGAATTAAACGCCGAGAACTTTCGTCTGAATAAAGCGAACTTAATACTGGCTTACTTGGAAGGGCAAGCGAAACACTACGAAGAGGTTAGAAAAAAGTACGCCAGAGCCCGAAGCATACTACATAAAATCGCGATAACTTCCGGCTCCATGTCCGTGGCGTTAACAGGCACTGGCGTTGCTACTTCGCTTACCGGGCCTGGAATAGTCATTGGCATTCCTTTGGCAAGCGTTGGAGCTGTCTGCGGCATTGTTTCCGCTGTTACAACAGGCATTATAAAGCAACTGTCTGGTAAGATATCCAAGCACGACACTCATATAGCCCTGGCAAGAGCAAAGGCTAACACCATTGCCGACTTAGTCTCCAAGGCTCTGCAGGACCGCCGCATAGACGACACGGAGTTTTCTTTGATCCTCGCGGAGGAAAAGAAATACGGCGAATTAAAGTCGGGCAATAAAAAAACCATCGTGAAAGATCTGTCCGAGGAATCTCGCAAACAGATCTACCAGAAGGCAAAGGAAGATCTACAAAGAAAACTCGCTCAGTAGACATCGCATGGGGATTTAGGCTGCACATTTCATCTTCTCGGAATCCATTCTAATAGGGGGTGGTTGGGGTCTATTTTGTAAAATATTTCGTAAATTACGTCGGGGTAATAAGGAATATCCTTATCCAGCCGACAGAATAACCACTCGGCCCTTTGCATATCTGGGACATGAGGAATACGCCTACCGGTAATTTCAGACAAAAGATAGGGAATGGCTTTGTAATATTTCCCTAGCTTTAATTTTTTCAATGTCTTTCGTAGACTTTGTGGGGTTGGCTCTTCTAAGTGGTCTATGATTTTCTGCGTGTCTAAATATACCGGATGTAAACCTTGGATATGACTCATCCAGTCTCGGAAGTATTTTAATCTCTTATATGGCGTTTTCTTACGACCTCCATTGGCGTAATATTGCTCTTTGGTAGCATTTGGTACGGCATTACGAATATTCTTACCACACTCGTAACACTGTGCTGACGTGTCATCTTCTATTTGCATTTTTTTACCACAACACCAAAAGGGTTCTGGCTTAGGTACGATAACTTTAGGTCTTAGACAAATTATGCAAAAGTCGTTAACGAACTTCTTACATTCGTGCATCGTATATTTATAAGATATTTTAACCTCCGTTTGCGATAAATCTGCTGTACCCGTCTTCGTAAATCCGCGGGTTAAACCCGTATATCTTTGGCATCGATCGCGAGTCCCCCTACCTGCTGCTAGGTGAAATAGATATATTGTATTTTTATTTTATTTAGCATTTACCTCACATCAAATCATAGTTTAAAAAAATGAAAAATATAAACCAATTACAAGCAGATGAGAGGTAAGTGTGTCTGGTTTAATGGACCACGCCCTACTAGGGGTTAGAGATTCAGAAACTTCACAATAGTGGTTAAAGAGAATCTTTAAGAGTGGATGTCAGCAAAAATCGAACAAAATCAAAATTTCGATTCGTGACAACTGTCAGAATTTAGATTTCACTCATATTTACAAGTTTGTTAGGGCTATAGGCCCTATGAATCGTGGTATAATTGGTTTGCATAAATTCGTTTTATTTTACGAGAAAATCGAAAAGAACGATTTTTTGCTTCAACGCCGCTATTTTGGTGGTATAATGTTGCCTAACTTTCAAGGCTTCGCGTTGGTTTGGAATACAAAATAACACCGTAAACTCCGTATATACTTCGAATATTACGTAGAGTATCTCCCAGCCAAGTTTGAAGATTTTTGACAAAATTGTTTCGATAAAATAAAATATTTAGGCTGACCTCCTTCAAAAATTCATTTCACCCCGTACTACGCAAAATAAAGCAATCAAATTCAGGATTTTTGAAGATACCATGCTGTTCTTGATGCTTGTATAAATATATTTTTGGATATTTTTGATTGAGCGAAATACAAGAAAAAGTCAGAATACTTGCTATTGGGCTTCCTGTGGTGCTACAGACTTTCTCTCTTTCTTACACAAACGATTACATAATGGTTACCACTTCTATAGAAGATGGTAGCCACAAAAATGAACCTATGGTATTACTGGGTTTCACTTGACGTCATTTCCTGTCTTATGTAGAATCGGTTCATCAGCTGAACCACATATTTGCACTGTACATTTATCACAAAACATTTCAGTCTTCAATTATCTTTTTATCATTATTATTTGAATTGTCACATTATTTTTATCTTTTCCTGTCCCAAGCTGTTATATATTACATTTTGCCGCTCTCGAGGTCTGCTTTCATTAGATTGCATACCATATAGCTGTGAAAAACTTTGTAAGAAATTGCACAAATTTGCACAAATTAGAAACGTTCCGTAGACCTCAGTATACCGTAGAGCTACAAACTTGTGCACTAATTTGTACAATTTTGTATGTAAACTTTTTCACGGATATATGGTATGCACTTAAATGGTTATGGAACGTTGAGCAAATGAATAAATTTGCGTGTCATGCATTAGAATTGTTTCTTGACATTGGCAAGGGGTGGAAAGATCAAAAAGTAGTCTAAACAGCGTTTGTTATCAAAGTCGAGCTTCGCGACACTCATGTGTGGGCGTAATGCAGCGGAAACTGAGTCATGCAAAAGAAACGGATCGTACGTAAACACCTCTATTCACATAAATCTAGCAACAGTCAGTTGCCCAGTCAGTAGTTTACTCAGTTTACTGTGATCGGTAAGATATTTAAGCTTGTGTCTCCTCAGTCAAGACTCAGTAAAAGTATTTTGCTAAAGTATTTACGCGATTAAGGATAAAAGAAGACTGGTGAATGTATACAAAAGACAGTCACGCATGGCACGGTTAATGCTCTCACTGTCTTTGTTGTCTTAACCACAATCGTCCACACTGTACAAACAAGTCTCTGCTTCTATTATATATAAATTATGCTTTATTTGTCTTCATAGAAGAAGTATACGATAACGAAGTAGACCATTTAAATCTAAAAAAGATATATAATTGGTTCTATATTTAAGGTTAAAGGACGAATAACGTACGATTCGGTTGGGGGGAGAGCAATGGGAGAGCAATTGACATCTTGACAGAGTGTCGTGAGCCAAATAATTGAATATTAATAGATAATTTTTATGGTAGTTTTGACTACCAATTAAGGCTATTACAGTCATAAGAAGTGAAGGACATGCTCTCAGATTGCTGCAGTCCATGTCATATGCCACTTAATCTAAGTTCTTGATTTTCTTTTTGACTTCATCTCATATTCAGAAACTTAAGAACTTTTTGAATACTTGGACGACTTAAACAGGCTCTTCTTTTCAGTGAATCAATTTTGAAAGATGTCTGAAGTTGTTGTTCGATTAGCGGATCATAATGACTATAAAAATCTAGATAAAGTCTTCCCTGCTCAAGACAAAAAATCTAAACATGGATTTGGATCCAATCAATCATCATTTCAAAGTCTTCTTCTTCGAGAATCCCATAAGGTGTTTGTGGCAGAAAAGAACAGCAAAGTTATTGCCGCAGCGATTGTTTGTATAGTTGACGCTGGTTCAACGCTTGTTCACAGAAATATTTTCATTCAACATTCATCTAGAGAAAACAATTCGCTTTCAACATCCTTTCTGGAGGAGATTTACAAGTATGTGCAATCTACGTTCCCTCGGCTTCGACGAGAGCGATTCGTGTCAAATTGCGAAGCGATGACTCGGATGTTGTTAGGAAAAGAAACCCAAATTTCGGACATCAAGAAGCTCAAGGAACGAACCCCGTTTAACAAGGCTTTTGAAATTCACCGCAAATACATTGAAGTACCTGGCGGTATCTCATTTGGAAGGATTCTGGACAAACTGGCAAGAGAATGCTCATTGGTTTATCTTTCAAAGAGGCAGGCGGGAAAATACATTCTAGAAAATGTCAGTACTTTTCAATGCCATACAATAATTATGGATGATGTACCATATTACGTACAGTTATCAGATTCGGATGCTTTTTTTGATGACACCGAATGCTTATTGGGAGAAAAAGGAGGTCAGAGCGAAGAATCAGATATTTTTCAAGTAAAAGTTCGTCAAAACGAGTTGACTCCATCGGGAAGGAACAGCCCATCGAGACGGTCATCAAGTCATTTAATCAGCGTTCTTGACAGTCTACATACGAGCCTACGAAGTATGAACGGCACTTTAAGAGGTCTTTACGATAGTCTACTCGCTTCAATGCCCAAGTCTTTTAGCCATGGCAAACAGCTTTCAAGTTCCAACAGTTGTACCAATTCTTGGGAAACTATGATTTACACCGACGATGCTAAAGTGTTCCGAGACCACATCATTGAACAACTAAGGGCTGCTCTATTAAGGGTCAAAGGCCGCTTTGTTTTAAGACTTTCATTCAGTGGAGATTTAATCAAAGTGGCAATAAAAGTACTAAAGGATGAGCTTGGTCTGAAAATATTTGAAGATACAGATGATAGTGTGGAAGTTTACGAACGACTGATGCAATTGCCTTTGGAAAACGTGGTACAAAAAGAGAACCAGTGAACAAAAGTGAAAAAATTTCCATAATTTGAAAAACATAACGGTTTATTGATTAGGAGTTAATCTGATGCAGAATTCAAAAGTGGATCCAAAAGAATGAAGAACTTGGACCAATGCAAGTGATAACTTATGTTTAAATACTAAAGAACTAAAAGGAAGGAAAGAATAGAATCGATCATTCCAAACTATCATTTCATTTTCTCTATAGTGTTGACAATTGGAAATAATACTCAAAAGTACAGCAATCGCTTTTATGAGCTAATAATCATATATAGAGCGGCTCAATATTAGAATAATTCAACTTTATAGAATCTTAATATTTGAGATTTTTGCGAAGACACTTGAACAATGTAAAATTCTTTACGCAATGCAGATAAGTTGTTCGGCAATTAATAGCTCTTCAAATTTATAGTCATATTTGATATCTAGACTTGAAAAGACTTATAATCATGATTGTTTTAGGGTTTTGGGCATCTAATACGTCTTTTTTGGATAGAATTCATTAAACATAACGGAGTTTTGATGGCAAGTAATGCCGATTAGTGCGTACGTGAGCGGACGTGTAAGAGGTTCATCACCTTAAAAAATGATATCTTAGATTAGTAAGTAAATCAATTCAAGAATGTCATCTTCATAAAGCCATAAAGACCCAAATTAGAGTAAACGTGCACAGTGTCAAAGTAGAACGGGAAATTGATGTAAAGTATTAGCCCTTCCGATCGAGGTTGAGGAAAAGACTGGGTCGAGTTGGCATTACAGTGCATTTTGGGATGTTTTAGGGGACGATGTTGTGACGTATAAATATTTTTGTAAGGGTTTCCTGTGGGAAGTGCTGGTTCGGAGGTACCGGGGGGCAGTCGTAGATAGAAGTAAAGAGAGTAAGAAGTTTACTGTAAAAAAACGAGAGCGAGAATGTCCTAGAATCCCCTCGGGACAGCCAAAAATTTGTAAGTCTATTTTTTGAGTTTGTTAGAAGTTTATTGACATTTTGGTGACTATATATATATATATTTTGATTCTACAGCGAATCGTGTATTCTCGTGAACCTATATTCGTGTGAACGTGCAAACTGATTACGAAGGAACGATGTATGTAATTGATCGACGAAACACGTTGAATAAAACCTGTGAAAATACGCATCTCGACTTTCGACCTAGTCCCGAGGCAGAGCCGTTTAAAACGCCTACAGACGAAATAGACGCCGTTTGGAAATGTGTCTCCTAAAACAGCCCCACAATACACTGTGACGCTAACTCCACCCAGTTTTTGACCTCAACCTCGGAAGCGCTAATACAATGAAAGGGAGTACTAGGACATCCTGACTACTTATCGTTAATGTTTAATGTTTTTCAGTGTGACTTATAGGTCTTAGTGGAATTAAGGGGAGATGGGATATCAGGGGGAGCCTTTCTTTCTATTGCACTTCTCTTCCTAGTACTCTCTTCCTTTTTTCTTGCTTTACTAAATGTTTGAGAAAAATGAGAGAAGTAACTAGTAACCAACAAGAGGCTTAGAATTGATTCATAACTTTCTTTCCTTCTCTTATGGTTTCTTTTTTTTTGCAAAAAATGTTTATCATGGCTATAATGCTCGGCTGGATCCTTTTTTTTTAAATTTGGAAAAGCAAAAATTGGAATATAAGGTTTTATTCCCTAAAGCTGCCGATTGACTTATCAAAATGTTAATTATCAAAATTAATGACATTTCAAAATGCCTTAAGGGATTACTGATATACATTTCTTTCTAATTTCTTTCTTTTTTCTTTCTTTGTTGGTAATCACTTAATAAAATAAACATAATTAGCTCCCTCTTGTCCTACACCGTCCCAGCACGCAGAGCTGTTTCCGTATTTCGCATATGTGTCCAAAGCAGAGGGTCCGCTCCAGCACTCTCCATAAAACTGGATACCAAAAACCTTCCATCCTTGAAAATACAAAAGACTTTTGGTTATGGTCCACACAATTAATATTGACGATTAAGTGGACGCTGACATTGTAGCACGCGCTTATGATCAATAAATCTATTGGCATTTTAGAAACAAAAGCTTTCGGCCTATCCACCCACATTTGGATCAAGGAGATGAGAATGTAAGTTTATGAACATGTTTCATTCCCTTGAATAGCATTTATTTCTTTGTCATTTACGATTAAGAAAATATATCAATTTTGATTCAACTCCAAAATACATAGTAATTTAGCTCCAAATAAAGGAAAATGTAGCTTAAAATGAAGGAAAAAAGGAGTAGCCCTTCCCCCTTTCTTTTCTTGGCCCCTTCTCACTCCCCCCTCTCTCCTCTTTTCAAGCATTGCTAAGATAAATAAAAAATATAAAAAATTACTATGACAAAAAAATGAAAAATAAAGATAGAATATTTCCACTATTTTATATGAAAACTAAAGAAACAAGACAAGCGTAGTCTTGTTTCATTAGTTTTCGTATTAAATTGTCTTTTTAAGGTCGATTTTATTTATATTTTCCTACCTTTTTGTTTGACCATCTTAGCGCATGTAATTACGGTCTTATCTAAGTGCCACCAATCGAGATCCGGTCGTAGGTTCTTTACGAGGATCGGAATCGCTCTGGGTTCATTTTCATCAAAACAGCCCAGGCCTTCAAAGCGGAGTTTTTCTGAAAGCAGAACAATTTACAGACAGCATAAATATACTCGAACCCTTTTCCCCCCAGCACCATGTCTTTATTTTAATAATGTGATTAATAATATAATACACAAATCTGTTTGTAAGACAGTAAAAATTATGAGCTCGAGATAAGATTTGAACCCACAGCCTCCCATACTGTTAGATGTAGTTGGATGCTCATCAGGTTTTTATCAATTTTAATTATTTTCTATTACCAGTACAAAAGTTTATATTTAATTAGTTTACACGTAATTTCCTGTTGTGCAGTTCACGGCCCTGTACTTCCGATGGAAGGTTTCAGCAACAGCTAGGCATGGTCTTCTTTCTTATTAGTTTTTAGAATTGGGATTCGAAGATGCTTTACTGACAAATCACGTAGGGGGGAGGGAGGGAGGGAGGGAGGGAGGGAGGGAGGGGAGGGGAGGGGAATGGGTAGAGGGTAGGTGAGGGCTGAGAAAATATTTTGTATAGAATGGGTCGCAAGAGCCAGTACACTTACCAAGAGGACAAGGTTCTTTATTGCAGACCTTCATGAGAACCCCATACCCAGTACAGTTAGCTTCAGGCCCCTTGTAGCAAGTACGTCTTTTTGATGTACATCCTGCACCGCATGTCTTGATGCATGGTGACCAGCTACTCCATGATCCCCAACCCAAAACTAAAAACAAACACTGTTAACCACGGTGACTTGAGCAGCTATTCATTATGCATGGGGAATCAAATGTGGTGTAATAGTAATACGCAAGCCTTTGACGTTAACACTATCGTGCTATCGTGCTCGAATCCCGCGATGAAGGACTCGAAATTACATACATGTGAGTATATAGTTTGTTGGATCTTTCCCTTGATTCGACTGAGGGATGTTTTCTCCTGGTTTTCCGGTTTACTTCCCTCCGCAACACCCGATTCAATCTGCTCTCGCAATTATTCAATAACATATGGACCCAAATTAGCTTTTTCAGGGACGGGGATTCAATCGTGTGTGCGTGTGTGTGTGAGTGTGATATTTCAGTAATCACTATAGACAACTAGTTTGGGTACTCATGCTGCGACGGGATAAAAATATAAATACATATTTTAATGCGCTCAGCTTGATAAGTCCTTATTCTTACCCCTATCGTTGCAGCATTTCCCAGTGTGGCTCTCACGACAAACACACTTTCCTTGACTATTCAGCACTCCATCGTTCATACATCTATTACCAAGACAGGAACGCGTCTCCTTCAGAGCAGGGCAAGGTAAACCTTGACAACTGTGGGCTTGTAGTTGATTTCTGAAGCGGGTTTGATGTCCAGGGATTCCCAGGCAGGACTCAGAACACTCGGACCACAATGACCAGTGATTAACCTTACAATCCAAAGGAGAACAAGATGAATCCAGGCCATGAAAAGATGCACATGTGCTCTGCTTTGCAACAATGACTAATAGCAGAAAGTAGATCATGTTTATCAATGAATTAGTCTGACATGACTATGGACAAAAAACTTTAAGCAATTATTAAGGCTAATATTGCTAAAGCCAGAATTAAGACAAGGAAGACACAAGTAGGGTAGCCAAATGTTCTAGTTATCGATAAAGGAATGTCAATATTAGTAAAGCCTTGCAAACTTTGCATTTACATTAGCCATTTGGATTGTTTACTATTATCTTTTTGTTTCGTTTTCATACAAGAAAAAACAAAACAAAACAAAACAAAAAAACAGCATCTTTTTTCAATAACAATTCTGGGAGGAAGGGGTCGTGAAAACTCATTTAATAACATCTCGAGTAATTTATTAATTGAGCTATTTGTAAACTCGTTCATATTGCATATAAAAGTAATTACGAACAGAAGAAAAAAAAAACTCTCAAAGCTTTAACTACATCTAGAACTAAAATGCTGGGCTAATGAGTGATAAGAATAAGACGATCATGCAAAATAGTTTGAAAATTTTGGAAATAATTAGTGTAATTAATTTATTGCATGTATATGTAAATTTTTGATGACCACTTTCAGTATATAATTTTTAAATTTCAAAATATTACTTAGCCTTTCCTTCTGTTATGTTAAAGTAGCATATAATCCAGGACCCAAGTGTGAGATCGATAATGACAATGAAGCTACTGCGCACTCTTCTACACGACGACGATGACCCCATTATTTTAGCCCACGATGAAAGCGCCAAACTAAACAACAAAAACGCTCAAAACCGCAAATGACATTCGAAATTCTATTGAGGAACCTTTTACGCACGTTTCACACTTTAAAAGCAGGAAAACCCTCAATTGCACTGGATTCTATATATCTATATAGAGGATATTACATGGGCGCGCGGAGATACGAATTTTATCCTCGAGTGTTGAAAAGATTTTCAACACGAGAAGATAAAATTCCTATCTCCAAGCGGACATGTAATATTCTGTTTATTATATAATTATCAATGAAGTATGTTTTGGCTTTTTCAGGCAATTCTTTCCGTGTATTTTTGAATAGCCATCGCAGTGGTGTTATTTTCACACCTGAAAATAACATGTTATTTTCACGTGTGAAGATATCAATTTTTCGAAATAGAGAAAATAGATATTTCATTGGTAATTATATAATAAATATATATATTTCTGATTTCTGATAGGATAAATAAAAAATAAACTTTTGACAAAGTTTTAAAAAATGGCATGGGTTTTAGAAATAGAACCAGCAGTAAGTACAAAGTTTTGCACTTGTCCGTAGACAAAATATGTCAAGCACAGGAAGAATAGAAAACTTATAGGCACTAAATTTATCACCTTTATATGCCGGTATATTTCAATATTCCTGGGAAATAAAGTTCGGTAGACAAGATCAATGTTCAGTGAATTTTTGAATTTTCATCGAAACTTTTTGACACGCTTCCCCAAGAAAGCATAAATAAGATAGGGAAACATCTTAATAACGCGCACGCCATGTAAATTCCCGGTTGGTCATCCGAGCCACGTTAAGGTCTAGAACAGTTTTCTTATGACTGAAAAGCTTACGGCACGAACAAGGTCGTGACACTCTAAGGGATACGCCAGACCAAACATATTGCTCGAGAATTTACTCATAATTTACATCCAATCAAATACACGAAACACACACGGTATAACCACGGCGCGGACACGGTCACGCCAGGGTCACGCCACTGCATGACAAATCACATTGCACAAATCACAAAATCAGCCAAATTAAAATTCTAGAAAACATCACGGTCATGGCAAGGTACGCTTGCCGGTCATACGATAACTGCTCTGGCTAACCATTTATAGATGTTATTATGAAGGCAGCACAAATTATCCTGCAAAGAAATTTGACAAATCCTTGGCGCCGCTCGCCGTTTGAATGTCGGTCCCCGCAAAATATTCTACAGATACTTACATTATATAGCATTTATAGCGCTTCGTTATTTCTTAGAATTGCTCGAAATAACTATGACGTGATTGTCACGTGATCTCCTTTTTATATCACCTTGACGGATGACTCAGGACCATTCACCCGCTTCCAACGAGACGAACGAACCCTCGGTGCCGTAAACCACGAAGAAATTCAACAGCAAAAATAAGTAACCAAAAAGAACCCAAACAATGTCTAAGGTAAGATGAGAATCTAAATGTACGTTATGATTTTCCTCAGCGAATATGTAATATGAAAGGAGTTATCTGAACAATAATAATGCCTCACTTGGAAATGAATCGAATAGAAAATAGAAAGTTTCTTCTTAAATTGTATTTTCCAAAATATTACTACTATTCATTGAGGTATATTTTATATTGTATAAATTATGTGTATATGGAGGCTTTTTTATTGGAAATTACGTTGGTAGATAAATTATATACAGTGACTTGACTAGCCGGTACCGCGTGCTGTTTGAGCGAAAACGAAAGTGTAGAGAAAAATTATAGTGCAACGTTGCAAATAATTGCAGGTCATTCTCTTAAAATAGCAATTTTTACCGTACAGAAATACTCACAGAAGAATTGAGTTGGTTAGATTAGTGTGTGAGTCAGGAGGTTTGATAAATTTAGTTTAATTTTCGATTTCATCATTTTCTTAGAAGCAAAAGTCAGATATATAGGTCGGCGAATTCTTGGAACTGGTTTTAGATGAAAGAGCAGATGATTACCAATTCTTGGAAATACATATATATATTAATGATTCGCTTTTATTCAGTTGCAGTGACCTTTAGAAGGTATTCCTTACTATGAGTAACTAAAATAAAAGAGCTGAGGAATAACACAGAGGCATTTTAAATATTCTCCCTCGCTCTTTCATGCTTATGCCAAATTTCTTTCTCTCGTGCCTGTTTAAGCCATTTCTCCCTACGCAAACAAACAAACACTCTTAAAATATAATTACAATTATCTTCTTCCTTCTTTTTATGCTGGTTCTCCCTTCTTCCTATTGTCCGTTGTTTCTCCCTGTCTTCCCTGTCTCCCAGTTCCTCCCATTTCCCCCTCTCTCCCTGATTCGTTCCTCCGTTGATATGAGTTTTTGACTCCTATTCTCATTAGTGCTACCGAATAGTTGACTACCATGTGGTCGGCTATAAGAAGAATTTGACACTCAAATTTTCCAGCCTCGCTCGGCCATGTGATTATTATGACAAGACCTTGATTCGAAGACAATCGGAAAACTATGTTTAACAGCTATCAAATATCTTTTTTATTCTCGTTATAGATAACGCTTTATCATTATACTAATGAGAGCAATGCTCAAAGCATTAATAAGCATAAAGTCATTTATGGATCCACCGATGAGACTCCAAAACAGCACCGACGTTTTGGAAAAGGTAAAAGACTGCATCAGTAAATCTTAAGGTTGAAATATTCTTGACTAAAACTGTATGCTAGCCCAAACGTGACAAAACTTCAAGTTGCTTTTTTTCATGATCAAGCAGTACTTTTTATACATCAAGTTGATTTTCATTACACCAAGACCCTTGTGTTCTATGTCTAGTCATTTGTTTCGCTTGTCTAGTCATTTGTTTTTGATATCAAGCGCAATGTTTAAGTTGACAAGCAGCCATCACAATCAAAAGAAGATTGATTTCGATCAGCTTGTGATCGATGAACGCGCTAGGTCTGGAAGCTAGTCGCAGGGCGGGAGGAGGGAACACGTGTTGGAGGAGGGAGGGCGTTGAAACGGGCATGAGCACTACTATCTTCTCCTGAGTGCTTCTAGCGTTCCCCTTTGTATGCAAATTCGCAAAGACCTAAATGACTTTTGATTGTGATGGCTGCTTGTCAACTTAAACATTGCGCTTGATATCAAAAACAAATGACTAGACAAGCGAAACAAATGACTAGACATAGAACACAAGGGTCTTGGTGTAATGAAAATCAACTTGATGTATAAAAAGTACTGCTTGATCATGAAAAAATGCAACTTGAAGTTTTGTCACATTTGGGCTAGCATAAAATCTGCATAATGTTGCCATTGCCACTCAGTTCTGGTTCAATATTATTTCAAAGATTAATTTTAATTTCATTATATCAGTCTTATCGTCTTCCTTATTTTGATATAAAGATATCTGTTTTCGGCTTTTTGTTTTCAGGAGTGTACTTCACATCTATCGACCCATCCAATGACCTTAGGTCCATTTTACTTAACAACTTTGATGATGCTGGTCGTGTTATCAATAGTGGACGATTGCGGGACAAGACAGAATGGGTTATTGAGGTGTCCATCCCTAGAAATGAAGTGGAGAAAGTGCCTGAAGACAACCGTGATGTCTACGTGTACCGGGGACACGTTGATCTAACTCTTTACAAGCATCGAATCTACCCGAACCCAAGACGTTAGTGAAAGATTACCATTAGGGTAATCAAGAACGTCAATAGTTCTTTCTGTGAAATATTCACAGAGTTCTTACCCATGATTTTTTTTATTGTTAATATCATACCCATGTTTAGATGCATCTTTCAACAAACTACCTGCTGATGCCTAAATATGAAATAAAGTATAAAATTAAATTGCATTTTACCGTCAAAGTTTCTTTTCTGTATATTATGTTTAGGTTTTTAGATTTTTAGATTTAGACATGGCACCGGAATCGCCATGGCACGGGTTCAAGTTTATATTTTGCAGCTGCATAAGTTGCTTGATATACTGCGCAGATCATAAGATACATTATAACCGCAGTACAAATATATAGTCTATATATATTCTCATACACACATATCTCCTATCGGACAGATAAACCCACATAATGTGTGTCCTTGTAGGTCTCATATAAGACTTGGTAGCTCAGTGGTTAGAGCCCGGGGGGGGGGGGGGGGGGTACTCCTTTATATTTGCTATACGGGTATGTGCCGCCCTATAGGGTATGGTTTTTCGGCTTTTGGGTCTGGGGTAGGGTATTATTTTTTGACATTTTGTCTGGGATAGGGTATCATTTTAGTCTGGGATAGGGTTTGGTCATTTTTGTCTGGCGAATAGGCTACGCTTTCTGCCGGCACAAAAACAATAAAAACGTTAGTAAATATTGATTACAATCGCTTGTAAGACCGTGTTTTCCGTCTTTTAGTCTGGGATAGGGTGTACAATTCTTAGTCTTAGTCTGGGGCAGGGTATGTAAAATCAAAATTTTAGGTCTGGGATAGGGTCAGGGTTTTGAGATCCTGGCGGCACACCCCTACCCAAGTTGGGGTGGTAGTACCCCCCCTCCCCCCCCCCCCCACCGGGGGTTAGAGCATGGCAACGGAATCGCCAGGGAACGAGTTTAATTCCGTTTAAGACTCTGAATCTTATAATTAGCAGCTGCTAAGTTGCTTGATACACTGCACAGATCAACTCAGTTACATACATTGAGTTTTTGTTGTATTTTGAAAATATAGTGTGAGTTTTTCAACTCAAAGTAATAAAACGATTAAACTTTAGTAGCATACCAAGCGCAAAGCGCTTCAAGTCTAATATCCGTTTTCCTTCTGAGATTCAATTGCCATTTTTTTAATATAAGCCCTACGACTGTTGAGCTAACTGACGTTTTAGTCACAAGGTAGTCACTTTGAAACAAAAGATAGACCAGAAGGTTCCCTTTGATTCTCATAAAACCTTGCGATCCCAGTAAACAATTGAAACTTTTTCTTAGAAATCAAAGGGCATCCAGAATAGACCAACAATGTTAAATAAACAATGGACCAGATGGTTCCTTTTGATTCTCAGAAACGCCCTCGCTATCCCAGTAAACATTTGGAGCATATTCTTGGAAAATAAGACAGCGACCCCGCTAAAATGCTGGATTAAAAGCAGTAGTATAAGGATTGGGGGTACCAACTCAATCTCTACCCCTGTATTCACTGTCTAAAGTAGCACCTTGCGGTGATCGTTCGGGTCCCAAGGGGGTGTTTTCCTCCAACGTAAGATTTAAGTTTTATATATGAAGTGTGAAATTCAAAGGAAGGCTGGCGGGGGTTACCCGTGCCCCGTATTACTAGAAAGTCAAAATATTTATTCTATATATGCATGAATGTAAAGAGTTTGTTTATGACTTCTGTGTAAAGTGCTTGAAACCCAAGTTTAAACCCACTAAGCCAAATAAGTATGTTTGTTGTGGTAAAAAAATGCAAATAGAAGATGACACGTCAGCACAGTGTTACGAGTGTGGTAAGAACATTCGCAATGCCGTACCAAATGCCACCAGAGAGCAGTATTACGCCAATGGAGGTCGTAAGAAGACCCCATACAAAAGAATAAAATACTTTAGGGACTGGATGAGTCATATTCAAGGTTTTCGACCGGTATATTTAGACAACGAAGTAAAGAAGAAAATCATAGACCACTTAGAAGAGCCAACCCCGCAAAGTCTACGGAAAACGCTGAAAAAATTAAAGCTAGGGAAATATTACAAAGCTATTCCCTATCTTTTGTCTGAAATTATCGGCGACCCTATTCCCGAGGTTTCCGATATGACAAAAGCCGAGTGGATGTTTTGTCGGTTGGATAAGGATATTCCTTATTACCCTGACGTAATCTATGAAATATTTTACAAAATAGACCCCAACCACCCCCTGTTAGGATGGATTCCAAGAAGATGAGTGAATAGCATAAATCTTATGCCATAAGATGAGTAATTAGCATAAATCTTATGCCATAAGACGTTGGTTACGCGTAATTTCTAGACTGTCGTTCAATATGTAAATAGAATCCTGTCTCGCTTTTTTCAAAGCAAATATTTACTGAGCGAGCTTTCTTTGAAGCTCTTCTTTTGCCTCCTGGTAGATCTTTTTGCGAGATTCCTCGGAAAGATCTTTTACGACTGTTTTTTTGTTTCTTATGTCCGACTTTAATTTCTCGTACTTTTCCTCTTCCGCCAGAATAAGCGAGAATTCTACGTCGTCTATCTTTCTGTCACGCAAAGCCTTTGAGACGAGATCGGTAATTGTATTTACTTTAGCCCTTGACAGAGCTATTGTCGTGTCGTGCTTGGATATTTTGCTTGACAACTGTTTCATAATGCCCGTAGCAACAGCAGAAATAATACCACAGGCTGCCCCAACGCCGGCCAAAGGAACTCCAACAATTATTCCGGGTCCGGTAAGCGAAGTAGCAACGCCGGAGCCCGTTAACACGACAGATATGGATCCTGAAGTTATCGAAATCTTATGTAGCGTACTCCGGGCTCTGACGTACTTTTTTCGGACTTTTTCGTAGTGTTTTGTCTGCCCTTCCAAGTAAGCCAGGATTAAGTTTGCTTTGTTAAGTCTGAAGTTTTCAGCGCTTAATTCGTTAGGTTCCTTAGGAAGTTCAGGATAAAGTGGAGGTGCTGATGGTATAACATCCATTATATATACTAATGTACGACGCTTTTGGGAATGATATTGAGGACCAGCCACATCACGATAATCGGGACTACTGGAATTGGAGAGCATTTAGGAAGATGTTTCCACATGCAGACCCCACTAAGTTCGAAAGAAGACCAGATGGGATTTACTTCAACGGCGAAAGAATGTACAGTAATGCGGACTTGGAGCCAAAGGCGACCGCCGAGCATCCTAAGATTTTACCACCCGGCCACGTTGAATATAGGAAGACGGTAGAAAAGGAGCCAAACTTCCCAAAGAATCTATTAGTGACCACCCAGAATTACCCATTTTACGACAACAAAGGCGGAGCGGATGACTTTGCTAAGATGGTTACCTCCTTAGAAATCCCCGTGGGTCCTGCGAGGTTTAAGACAAAAGTCAGAGACATCTTTAGAGAACTGCCATGAAACATACCTCAGGGAAAGAATCCAGAGAATAGTTATCAGGTCCCAACATGCGGTATTGGCCGCAGCAGTTAAACTTTGCTGTCTGGGCTGCTACTAAAGGATGTGGCATAGCCGCGGACATGTTCCATATTCCTTTCCTAAGATTTCATGTTGCTTTTACTATTCGTAGGATATTGTTTGAGTTAGGAGCGCCGCTTCCGGGCGACGCTGTCTTTGACCTAAAGGATAACAAATATGACAAAGTCGCATGGGAGCGATTAAAGAATGAGTTTAAGCTTACCAACCCTGATTTTCGCAACAAAGAGGGTGCCGCCCATGGTTTAGGAGAGACCTACACCTATGCTTCGTATGTTGGTGCCAGCATAGAAACGCTGGGCATGGGATATCCTAGCTCTTACGAATTCTCGGACTTAGGAGGCAGCGGAACAAAGGGTAATCTAATTTACTTCATTCAGAGTAAAGAGAAGTATCCTTGGGCGCCTTTCTTTGCCGCAAAGGGCATTGGTCTAAAGAATCTCGCAAGGATTAACCGCAGCATTGAAGCCTTTGTTTACTGCATTCTAGGAGCACAGGTTAGCACTCGCAGCCCCATCGTAGATGCCAGTGGTGCGTTACAGGAAACGCAACAAGTATTCCTTGTCCTCTTCGAAAGCGCTGTTATCGAGAATGAGATCTCTAAGTCAGTTCAAAGATATCAATTGGCGGTGCAGCAATCTAAAGTGCGGCTGGATTACGCCTTGAGTCCTGGTTGTTGGTTGATGCCAAGTAATTTGGTTATCAACGCCAATTCCGTCGTGGGTTATAACAACAAGCTGCAGCGAGCTACTAAGGATATGAAGTTTGGGGTGAATGACGCGAACTTTGATACTACCAAGGGCATTCCTCACTTCGTAGAGAAGCCAAAAAAGGAACACGTAGAAAAACCATTAAAAAAGGAATACGTGAGACCAAAGAAGGTTTTGCCTACGATACCCGAGGAATATGACCGTAACTTACTAAAAGCCAGCCTAGCCACCGCAAGCATTGGTCTGAGTTATTATATATGGCGATGAACAACCCCTACGTAGCTGGAGTAGATTGTGTCTATACGACTTACACAGGCGAGAAAAAATACACCCAGGCGTCTTGGGTGGACGTCACGGGGATGTCCGTGGATCTGAACTACTCGGGAAAGAAGCTAATCTTATGCAGCATTTGCATTGGTACGGACAGCCACGCCAACGTGGGCTTCAGGTTCCTAGATGACAATGGCGTATTGCAGCCTATGCGTGTGAAGACGAACAACAGAGAGCCTACGCATTTCTCCGCAGAACCATACCCCGGCAGCAATGAGAACCTCACGGTTTGGACTTTCCACATGGTCGCCGATTGCCACGGAAAAGTAAAGCTACAAATACGCGTAGATGATAGTGGAAGCGCTGTGGTAAATAGCATAGAGGATCAGAGAGACTACGCTTATAATCATAATTCCATCAGCACTCTTACGGCGGTGAGCCTTTAAATATATGGACAACCCACACGCGAAGGAAGATTGCTTTATTCATTACTTGGAGGAAAAGGATTGTAAAAATGACGAATGGCACGACACCGGGCTGTGGGTGAAGGTTGGGGGACTAGGATTAATCATATGCACTATTAGTATGTCGGAGCGGTATTCGTGTAATATTGGATTTAGGATTGTTGACGAGACCAACGCCCCATTGCTGCCTTACAGAACGAAAAATAATAATAGGCACCCGGTTCATTTTTCATCCGAGATCAACCTATATAGCTTTGATGACCTAGTACCATTGACTTTTCACATGATAGCCAATTGCCAATATGCGAAGCTTCAGATTCGCCCCAGCGATGCTGGCGGAGGCGGCGCCAAGCCCAGCATTGTCCGAATAAATGCTGCGGGTAAGGCAACCGAACCTACGCCGGATGCTATTTGGAATCATAAACCTATTAGCACTATGAGCGTGCTGACGCTAGTTCCGCATTATCAAGGCGGCGCGAATACTATCTTTACTTATCCCCAGTCGAGGATGCCCAGGAGGCCTGACGACGATAAGCCCCCAGTAATACACAAGGATAAGATCAACTCTTCATCTTCTTCAGGAGTACCACTCCAATAGCGACAACCAAGATCCAAATGTTATTCCCCACGAACTTCAACAGTTCACCGCCGGCCCTAAGTGCCAGGCCAAGAACGCTACCAAGCAGCCCAGGCAAGCCGGCTGCCATCTTGTTTCCCAAGTCCGTTAGACCATTGCCTAACTTCTTTACGCCTGCGCCCGTAGTCTTAAGCGCGGACAAGATTACCCCTACTACGCTTGAAATAGCAACCGCAAATGCCAGCGGAACGCCATACTTCACCAGAGCTCTTTTTACCTTTTCCTTAGTGGTAAGTCCCCGTTCCCGCTCTGCGGTGGTAAGTTCCGTCTTTGCCTCTTCGAGTTTTTCCAGGGTGGTTTCCAATTCCCTTTCTGCAGCTGCCCGCTCTTCTTCGGGGCGTGTTTGGTCGGCTATTATTTCCCGCTGCACGTTGGCGTGATGTTCTAATTTTTCGACGGCACCACTTAATTGCCGAATTTGCTCGTCTTTGAGGGCAATTTGATTTCGCAGTTGTATGCCTTCCTGTTCGGCTTCCGCAAAGGCATTGGCGGAATTTGCAAGTCTTTCATCCAACCTCGTTACGAGTTCCACAGCATCCTTAAAGGACTGAATTGTTTCAGCCTGTTTTGCTTTGACGTCGTTAAGCTCTTTTTTGACTGCCTCGTATTTTTCATTTATTACGTCCTTTTCCTTTTTCGCAGTTTGTAGTTCCTCGGTTAGTTCTTGCATTTCTCCCCCGCGGTCATACGTCATGTCTTTGATTTTATCCATAAGCCTTTCTATTTCCGCGTCTTTTTCCCTTTTGATGGAGGTTATGGCCGCAAGCTTTTCCTGTTCCAGGTCCTCGATTTCCTCGTTCTGCCTTTCTATTAACTCAGATAGGTCTTCGACTTCTTTCTTTGCCTCGCGAAGACATACAACTTTTTGGTCTTCTGTTTTTCCACCTACTTCAGGTGGCAGTTGCGCAAAGGTGGCGTACAACCTTTGTTTACCGATGTTTATGCGCTCCTCGGACATTTGCTCCTGTATTGCTAAATTAGGTTTCCCAATAGCCTGCCTTAATGTCTTAGGAATCTTTGGGTCGGCAAAGAACCTTCCTTTTTCATCTTTTATTACGTAGACTTTAGAGCCGCTTCTTGGAAGTGGCTGGATTTGTTCCTGGATTTTGCTAAGCCATTGAGCGCTGGGAGGTTAAGGAACTAAATCTTCCATTTGTAGATATTCCGGAATGGGTTTGTATGGATTCTTAGACCTATATTTGTCTCTTAAGGAATGCATAGCATCGCGGAATCTGCTGCCATACTTCTTAAGTAACTTACTAAAGAGACCTTGTTTGTCTACGTTGTCATCAGGAAGTAAAGACTCGTATTCTTCGTCGTTAATGTCGATTTGACCTTCTTCGGTAAGGGAGTCAAAATCCGTTCCTTCTACTTCCATTATATATGATAAGCTCCAAGTTAAACCCCAACGTATTGCCTAAGCAGGTTGGCGGACTAAAGGCAGAACGAACCATTCACCGGGTCACCTTTACCCCCAGCAGCGCAAAACCAGGAGAAACCTTGTACGTAGGCGTACCCCGTCTAACGGATAACCTAGTATTGGTTCCTGGCACGTTAGCGCTAAGGTTTGACCTAGCGGTGCAGTCAGATACCGCAGACGCGCGTCATGTCGTCAATAACGCAGGCAGGAACCTCGTTTCTAAGATGAGAATCAAGTTTGCCGGGGAATCCCTCTTGGACTTGAACAGGTACGATCTGTACGCCACCTATAAGGACCTATGGTTGACGGCCTTCGACCGCACGCAGAGGATAGAACAAGGAATCGCCAGTGATACCATACGCAAGGTAAGAAGCGCAGCCTCTGGCGCCTCGGGAGAAGACGAAATAAAGGCGGCCTACGGTACTAAATACGTTATCCCGTTGGACTTCGAAGTTATCACGAACCATGGCGCGTATTACCCAAGGCAGCTAAGTGAACTGCAGTTCGAAGTAACCCTAGCAGATACTACGAACATCCTGCAGGGAAAGGACGTAAGTTCCTCAGCCATCCACCCATACTCTGTTACTAACTTGGAGCTGCAGTACGAAACGGTATATAGCGAAGAGCTGGCCCGTAGCGCCGGCATGGAATACAGCTCGGGGAGGCTTTTCTTTACGATCACGTAGTAATGTACAAGACGTTCAGCTTTACGCGTCTTTGAAAACAACGACACCAAACTGCAATGCATAGTGCAAGGCGAAACTTTGTACTTTAAGGCGAAGGAAGTGGCGGCTGCGTTGGATTATGAGAACACCAAGAAGGCTATTAGAGACCACGTTTCTGAGAAATATCAGAAAAGATGGGCCGACATGCAAGGGGTCCTAAACCGTTCCCCTTCTACTGTCCACCCACATTCCGTGTTTATTTCCGAGCCCGGCTTGTATCAATTGATATTCAGCTCCAGGCTGCCAAAAGCCGTGGAGTTTCAGGATTGGGTCTTTAAGGAAGTCCTTCCCGCATTAAGGAAGACCGGCAAGTACGAGATAGAGCGGCGCTTTGACGGCCCCAACAAATTGGTATTTAAGATTGAGAATGAGTTTGACTTACATAAAAAGGCGGTAAATTACATTCGCAGGTTCTACCCCCAAATGCTCGTGACCCCTGGTCTAGGCGAACTGCAGGATTCGGACGGCAAGCGCATAAAGTGCTGGCAAAAGGGCTACCAACGCGGCCAGCCTGATCTGCTCATCCTTAATGCGCATGTGCGGTACCGTGGATTCTGTATCGAGCTGAAGACTCCGAAAGGCAACGGGGTATTGTCTGAGGATCAACGCCGGCTCTTAGACGGCTACGAGGAAAATGGATTTAAGGTGCTCATTAGCAACGACTACGACAGCATCTGCAGAGCCATCGCGGAGTATGCGCGTGGAATTCGTCTACCTTGTAGGTGGTGCTGCAAGCGCTTTAGGAACACAGACACTCTAAAAACGCACTTAAAGATATTTCATAGAATATATGGCGTTTAATGCTGTGAGGCAGATACACTGGCGAGACTTAAAGGAGGGTGTTACGTATGAAATAAAAAATTACGTAGCCTTTGAAGACAGGCTACGGTTGTTATTGGCGCACGAGGGTGTCACGTACAGCCTGTGGGCGCCAGATCGCGTTCGTTACGTCATCGAAGGACAGGAGTTTACGCATCTGAGGTCGTATGGGAAGAAGGATGGCCGCTGGGCCTTTGACGTCGCAAAGTGCATCCTTCCTTCGCCTCTATGTGGTTAGGCGCGTCGTTTAAGTGGGGTTCGTCGACAATGAGGGTCGGCGACTCTTTTTTAACGCAGTCAGCAGGGAGTTCGCACGTAATGCAGTCCATGTATACTTAAAGTTGGAACCACCCTAGAATGTTAAGATATGGTTAAATTATTGTTAAGGAAGGTTGGAAACTATATCAGAAACCGCCTCAGAATGTTAAGATATGGTTAAATTATTGTTAAGGAAGGTTGGAAACTATCTCAGAAACCCCCTCAGAATGTTAAGATATGGCTAAATTATTGTTAAGGCAGGTCGGAAACTCCTCCAAAAGATGCCTCAGAATGTTAAATGGAGGTTAAAATATTGTTAAGTACATATGGACTGCTTGAAATGTAAGAAGGTATTTAGTACCAAACAAAGACTGCAATACCATGTTTGGCATGGAGTTTGCACAAAAAAGCCGATCAGCAAGGCCTGCAATGACTGTAATAGGGAGTTCAGCACTCTTCAAAAGCTGCAGCAACATGTCAAGAAAGGGGTTTGCCGTAGAACTACGCAGTGTAGTTACTGTGCTAAGATCCTTAGTAGCCGCCAACGTCTTCAGATGCATAAAAAAAGACACGAAAGAGCATATCGATACCTTTCAGAGAAGTACAACCTTGAAGGAGTGGATTGTTACCAGTGCGGGGATTTGATGGGCCGTTGTAAGCATAAGGATGATTACCTAAGGAATCGAATAGACTACTTTAGAAAGATCAGCAGAACGATACCCCGTTTTGACGAGTTAGAAGGTGTCCCATGGACTAACAGGGAATACTGGAGGCAGCAGTGTGGGAGATGTGGATGTGTAAGAGAAGAGGAGCACATATTCAACTGCCTTTTAACCATATCTTAACATTCTGAGGTGGTTTCTAGGAGGGCTTCCGACCTTCCTTAACAATAATTTAACCATATCTTAACATTCTGAGGCGGATTCTAAGATGGTTTCCGACCTTCCTTAACAATAATTTAACCATATCTTAACATTCTACATGGGATATCTCATGAAATCCTTAATGGAATCTTTCGCCCAACCTGCCATCGTTATTAGCGCGCCAAACCGCTCTGCGCGCTTCAGACCGCACATTTCCTCATAAAGCTCCTTTACGCGTTCATTTAGCCGGTCTATCTCCTCCCTTTGCATTTCGACCGTCCTCTGTAGGTCTGACTTTTCTTTGACGACGTGAACCATTGCTTTGACTGCTTCCACGGGCTCCATATATTTCAGGTAATAAATTACCTTCGAGAAAAGGCAACTAGTGAAAATCCCTGTGATTTTCTAAAATATCAGGGAACAAGTTCCCTTCGAAAGAAGGGATATAAATGAACCCAGATCACATGCCTTGTAACGCTCTGATAGTAGGACCCACCGGCTGCGGAAAAACCCAATTCGTCGTGGAGCAGCTGCTAGGACCCTTTAGATACCGATTTGACTACATAGTGCTGCTTTGCCCCACCTACGTGAATAACCGCACCTGGACGGGCGTAGGCGCGAAAGATGATGACTTCTTTGTGGATATCTTAGACCCCAACGAGTTATCTGGACATCTTAAGTTCTAGCACAAACAATTCCCTAAAGATACGCAAACCTTGCTCATATTGGATGACATCGCCTGCGGGGACGACGTAAAAAGACGCACGTCAGAGCTCGTTAAACTCGCCTTTAGCGGCAGGCATGACAACATTAGCGTTTGGTTGCTCTCGCAGCAGCTTACCAGTGTCTCCAAGCCTTTTAGGGAAAACATAGGATCTCTCGTAGTATTTTATACTCCGAGCAAGTCTGATCTGGAAACCATCTTAAGCGACTACGGCGGTGAAATATCCAAGGAACAGTTGCATGAATACATGTGGCATCTAAAGACGCACCAACATTCCAAGATGATCTTCTCTTTGAGGTTTCCGTATTTAGTAAAGATCTGCGATCTTTAACTCCTAACATATATGGAGATTGAGCAGTTGATAGAAGTCCCCACACAGCTAGATGAAAGTAGCCTTAAGGAACAACTCAACATCCTTGTGTCATCTGGGAAGTGCAAAGAAATGATAGGCAAGGAACTTACCCATGAGCAAGTTAATAAGCTGTCGGAAGAGGAAGTTAAGAAGTTCCATAAGAGGTACGAGGCCGCCCTTGCAAGTAAGACCACGGACGCCGTCGCAGACTCCGCTATCCGACTTGCCACTAAATTGCTTGGACTTGCACTGCCCATAGACGACGTAGAGCAACTGCGGAAGGACATAAGCGAGGACTATGTCATCGCTCAAGAACTTAAGATAACCTGTGGGTGGTTGTCTTTGAAGTGCGGTAAGTTAATGGCAGTCGCCTCTGCAGCACTTCACGTAGCTCAGCATGTCGACTTGAAGGAGGTACTGGTGTCTTGGAAGGACTTCAAGAAGGACAGGGACGTTGAAAAGGTCTTCCAGGCGGCACTTGCTGAGGTACCTGATCAAGTCGCCTCAAGTCCTTCTTAAGTACTTACTTAAGTCATCCACGGGAGTTACCCAGGTCGCCTCAAGTACTTAGTCAAGTCGTCCTTAAGTACTTACTCAGGTCCTTCAAGTCCTTAGTATAAATGAGTGAAGCTGAATCGAAGGCGGAGGAGCAGCCCCAAGAGGAGCAAAAGATCACCAAGGCTAAATCTCCAGGTAGAGTCGCTGCCGGTAAGAAGCTCGCAGAGATGAACAGGAAGAACAAAGCCAAAAAAGAGGAAAAGGCGGAGGACGAAGGCGAATCCTTCATTAATCCGGGCTACGTCATCGGCGCGTTGGGAGTTGCTATAGCAGCAGGCAGCCTCTACTTACAATGGCGGGCTACGAAGCCAAAGGTAGAACACGTACATGTGACGCAGGAGCCTAGAAGCAAAATACCCGTGATGGAGTAATAACCTTCTCGCTCTGTAATATAATGTCAACCGCGTTATTGAAAACTGTTGAAGAGGCAGCTATTATTACTTCCATCGTTGCGGGTATTGGTTGGGTAGGTAAGAAAGTGCTCAAAGAAGACTTTACTGAAGACCCAAGCAAGAGCTTCGCTAATTTTGCTAAGATGACCGCTGCCGTTGGCGGGGCTATCATGCTAAAGGACTATCTACAGAAGGAAAAGTACATTCCTTCTAAGATATAAATGGCTGCTATGATAGGAGGTTCACTAATTGCTGCTTTAGCATTCACTGGCGCCAGTTACGCAGGTAAGTACATAGAAAAGGCGGTAACTGGTGGAAGTGGGCTCGAAGCTGAAAGAACGAGACACGACTTGGCGCTGGAGAAATATCAGCGAGACGTGGCAGCTTGGAATGAAAAAAGACAAGCTTACAGGGATTGGTTGGACAAGAATTACCAAGACAAAATGCAGGCAGACAAGAACTTTGAAAATACAGACTATGCCTTTAAGCTCTATGCGCAAGCACACCCCGCGGCATTAACGGGGTTGAAAAGGCCCCAGTTCAAGAATTACTACCAGCCTTCTAAGAAACAAAAAGACAATGAGCTGGTATTTGTAGGAGTTGCAGGGCTGGCAGGAGGCATAGCTTTGGCGTACTTAATATAATGATCGTCTTTTTGGAAAGCGACAAAAATAACTTTACTACTTATCTGAATCCCCCCATCAAAGCCTGTAAGGTTCGGCTCATAAGTTGCTCTTTGTACAATTCTTGGTATAATTTAGTCAATGCCTTGGTCACCGTACTTAAGACGCCCGGCAATTATCAAGGTGAAATGCTACCCGATGGACATTACACGCCAATCACCCTTGCTAAGGAGCTCGCCAAGCGCGGTTATACTCTCACCACAGGATTGCCGCACGAAATGACCCTCAAACATAATATGCCAAACTATTCAGTAACTTTTGGAAAGTTTGACCCATTGGGATCTTTATTATGTGCCTCGGGTAAGACGATTACCGACACGGCCATTTCCGTGAAATGGAAAGTCGCATCCTCTTACGAAGTCTATTGCGACTTGGTCAATAGTTACAGCAATGGAAAAAAGTCTTCTCTTATGTCCAAGTTCCTGCCCAAAGGTAATCCATTTGACCTGGTAGAATACACTCCCATTTCTTTGAGCTATGACTTGTCTAATTTGGTAGAAAGCATAAACATCACCATTAAAGTGGACGGAGAGACGGTGGATTTCAACGGACGCAAGATCAATCTTGTTTTGGAATTCATATAATGGGTCGAACTGAGGACAAACTCAAAAGGATTTACTATGGGCCTGAAGGCTATTGGAGAGGAGCGTCGGCTATCAAGAAACTTGCAGCCGCGGCCAGGGTATCAGAAGAAACGGCTAAGAACTGGTTAAAAAAACAAACCCTCTGGCAGGTTTATCTTCCCGTACCCAAGTACATTCCCAGGCCCAGCTTCACCGTAAATGCCCCCAATGAAGTTCATCAGGCGGATTTGCTTTTCTTACCGCACGACAAGGTGAGAAGAAAGACCTATAGGTACGCTTTGACCGTAGTTGATATCGCAAGCAGATACAAGGACGCCGAACCCATAACCAGCAAGGATTCTGGGGAAGTCGCAGAAGCCCTAGGTAGGATTTATAAGCGCGTTTTGAAATGGCCCAAGCTGCTGCAAGTGGATGCGGGGACAGAGTTCATGGGCGTGGTTACCAAGACCCTGAAAGACCACGACACCAAGATTAGAAGAGCCGAAGCAGAGTACCACAGGGGTCAGAGCATCGTCGAAAGATTCAATAAGACCCTGGCCGAGCGCCTCTTTGGGTACCAGTATTGGAAAGAGCTGGAAGATCCCTCCGAGCGCAACAGGGAATGGACTCAGAGGCTCCCCCAGGTCGTCGCGGCTTTAAATAACGAGGCGGCCAGGGCTATGGGAATAAAACCCAAGGATGCCATGGGGGAGAAACACGTGGAACACAAGTCCTACGTCAGAAGTTCGAGGGCGGTCTTCCCCCAGGAAAAGAGATTAGGTGACGTCACGGTTCGATATCTCTATAAACCGGGTGAATTAGAAGGAGGATCCAAAAGAGCTACGGATCCTAATTGGTCTTTGGAAACTTACCAGATCCGAAGCGTAATAGCTAAGAAGGGTCAGCCCATCTTGTATTATCTTTATGATGGTCCCACTCGTGGGTTCGTCAAAGAAGAACTGCTTATCGTGTGATTACCAAACGCGTGCGTATGGATACCATCGTCATGCATCCACCTCTTACCGTCAAATGCTGACAGCGACACCTTCTCTTGGGTGACGTTGTGTATTTGATGTTTAAAGGACCGCAGGGAGTTCATCCGATGCTTCTGCGTCTTCTGCGTGCGTAGGACGTCAATGTAGGACTGATGGGTTATGTCCTTCTTGACTACGTATTTTTTTACGCCCTTGGCTTTCTTGTCTGCGCCGTCTGTCTTTAGGACGCTGTACATTTTGGGTTTGAGACCCACGTATTCCACGATGGGCTTGCCCAGCATCTCATCTTTCATCTTCCCGATGACCTTCTTGTTCTTCGCAGAGTACAGTGGATGGTCGCGTGGGTAGCCCGAGGTGTCGTACTCGTCAATGTCTTCGAGGCAGTCCGCGTAGACGTCGGGGGTTTCTATCTCCATTATTAGGGAGTCGGTGTCGGTGTATAGGAGGCGGCATTTATCGCCGTACTTTGGTTTACGTTTGTCGTAGTAAAACTCGTACATCAGAAGTTTAGACAGCTCCAGCACGGTAAAGCCGGTGTATACAGGCTTGTTGAGGAATAGGTTTGCCTTCTTCATGTGTATTACGAAGAAGTTTAGCATGTCTACGTAGCGTACGAAGCCTGGCTGAGATACGTAGGCCTCTGCTTCCTCCTGCGTATTTACGATCTTTATGGAAACGCGCTTGCGAATGTTCTCCATGGTCTTACCAAATACGGAGTTGTTCATTAACTTAAAGAGATTCTTCTCAAAGTCGTTCTTTACCGCGGTTCGCTTTTGCGTGTTAAAGTCAATGTAGGGCTGCATCCAGGGCTCCTGACGGAACTTCAGGGCGCGGTGCACCTTGGTCACGCGCATTCCGTGGCGTACGTAAAATTGAAGGTTGCGGTAGTGAACCACGTACTTCTTTTTGTCCATTAGGTTCATGGTAAGCTTGCGGTATGGCTTGTACGTGGGGCAAAGTTTCTTCTGTAACGGGGAGAGTTGTTCAAAGGGTATCTCAATTGCCTCGGGTGCTAATGGGTAATCGTCGTGAAGGTCGTGAAGGTGTTCTGAGTATTCCAAATCCACCTCAAGGATAAAGCCTTTACGGCTGTCGTGTCTTATTTGCATGTAAAACTCCGGTGCGCGTGGCTCAGTCCATTCAAAGTCGCGCACTGGCAAATGTTGGGACATCGCCCAGCCGTAAAGGTTGTTCGCATCTAGGTAAAAGATATACGTGGATGGTTTCTCGGGGTCGTGCCCCTCAACTTGTGGGTTATTGGCGCGCGCAAATCGCCTCGATGGTCCACAAACCCCACCGCGAATTCCGTCCTCCATAAATCTGTACATTTCGTAGTCTGTTAAGAGGTCTAATTGGGCGTTGGTGCTCTTTAACAGGGCACTCCAAGATAACCCAGGGGCGGTGTAGAAGTTTGCTGGGTCTATTCCGTAGTAAGACATCGCCATCTTTCGAAAGCTTTGAAATACGTCGGCTAATAGGACTACATCTGAAAGCAAATACACGTCGTGGTAATCTCCCATGTTCTTACAGTCGTGCTTTTTCCAAACCTTCTTTGCGTGCTCGTACTCTTCGTCTGACATTCCAGCCTCGTTTAGGGAGCTGTAGAAGCGCTCTTTCGGCGGAAGGGGTTCTTGAAATCGCTCCCAGGAATCCATGTATTCGTAGGGGTAAACTCCCTTGCGCTCTGCCTCGTAAAGGTCTGAAATTGGTGAATCTTCGTTATACTTAGCTAGGTTCGCTAATGAGTCTGCCATAAATTGTTGGGAATCTAAGAACTTTAATTTACCAATCGTCACGGACATGTACCGCTCCTTGTTATTTGGTATGCACTTAACTTCGTGGCCGTCAACGCCTTGTAAAAGGAGGTGGGAATCGTATCCGCGAAGGTTGTGAAAGAATACTGGGATATCCATGTTTGGGTCAATCTTGTTGCGGCATCTCCAATGCGTTGCACCTTTGTACGCCCCGGTTAGTTCGCAGTGGTCTAAGACTTTATCTACGTAGAAGTCTTCCTCAAAAGGCTTTTTACAGTGAATGCAGTGCGTGGTTGGCTTTCCGGCCTTCTCACCCTTGCGTGCGTACTTCCCGCACTTGGGGTGTGCTTCACCAAGGTAGGCGCCGTCGTCTGACCAGCACTTCTTAACTCTCCGTCCAAATTGCAGGAGATTATGCTTGCATACGTGGCACGTCACTGACTTTGCGTATGCGGCTTGTTCAGCTTTGGACAGCTTCGGTTGCTTCGTGGTGCGTAAGCGCTGCCTAATGTCCTCTTCCTCCTCCTTAATAGCTTCTAGAAAGAGTGCGGCTGCATGCTTACCACGGTATATGACTGGGTCGTCTGCCTTGCCGTCGCTGCGCACTACAATGTAACCGTAAGAGCAAATCTCGTGAAGGCCTTTACGCTGCGTATTGCCTGATTCTTGGTATTCGTCTGTAATTATTGCCTCGAAATCTGCGTAAATGACGTAGGGAACTTTGCTTTGTCGCTTGAAATCCTCGTAGAATAAGTCTTTATCTGCTGGCATTTGAATACGCTGTGCAACTTCCTCTACGCCACGGCAGATTTCGTCGTGCTTCTTTAAGGCTTTTAAGTCGGGAAAGGGAAGCAGGCAGGATTCGCAGAAGAACTTCTTGCACTTATGCTTGGTATGTCTGTAAAATAATCGACTTAGGTTCTTAACCCAGGAATAGTGACCGCCGTGGTAAAATAGGTGAATGCGCTCTCCGGGGTGTTTTGATAGCATTAGTGGAACAATGGTCTCTTCCCGGTCCCCATAAACGTTTATTGCTAGGTCGTTGCGCTCCTCAAAGTCTGGTATACAACTTAACTGCATTGGAAAGGAAACGTCAGTCCAATCTAGGTTGTCTGTTGGGTAATTACTCGTGCGCGCTGTGTTTTTCTCAACTGGGTATAAGGCAGACCTAATTGCCCACTGGAAACACTTATCGTCATCGTTCTTGACACTTACGATGGCTTTCTTTCGCTCTATCCAAGCTGGTATGGGTACGTAAGAACCTCCTCGGATGGGCACGTAACGCGCCATGCTTATCTTCATCTCCACTATTTCAGTTACCGTCCATCCGGATCCTTCTTTGGTATAGTTGGCAAGCGTCTCCAGCATGCCCTCCAGCACAGTCGACAAAATCGGCGTTAGGTTAGTAGACTCTAGTACTACTAATGACTTGGAGCGTAGCCAGACCGTAGTTTCGACATCGTCGTTCTTTATCAGGTCTAATTCTACCACGATGCTTGCCTTCAGGGCACCTAATTCTTCAACTCCCTTTGCTAAGGCTCGTCGCCTTTTCATTCTGGACTTTACCCAAAACTGCCTAAGGTCGATTTCTCCTTCGCCGGGAATGGAAACAGTGTTGAAATTGTATCGTGACTCCATATATAATAGGAAATATTTTATACCTTATATGAGGTCATCGTAGTCGTATGTGCAACTTTGACAATGCCAATACAGTCTCACACGGGTCTCAAACTCCTTTCCACACAAACATTTGTAAGACTTTTTGCATTCTTTCTTTTGCATTGACAAGTGCTTGGTTAGGTCAGCCTTCCTTTTGAATTCCCTCTCACATCGTTCACACTTCATATATAAGACTTAAGAGCAGGTCTCTGTAAGACTCAAGCAAAGTGGGAAATGAAATTTTTTGACCACCCTTGAAATTTGGTGTGTGTGTAGGCCTTTATATGGGATTCACAAAAACAATAACAATTTGGTCACCAAATGTATTGTTGCCATGGAAACGGCAAGTGTTTTATGAGACCTTAATTTTCAATTTTTGGAATAAATTTAACCCACTCGAAGGTAAAATTCAATGCTGTGTTTCTCATACATGTTAAACTTAATTTCCTTAAAACTTTCGTCAATTATAAAGTATCTTTTCTAGTTTAGAAAAATAACAATTATTGTTAGTTTGTTATTTTGTACATGAAATATTCGTGCATTCAAGTAACCGATGTATCAACTGTTTTAGCAACAAGATAAAATGGTCAAAATGTTTTTTGGTCGTTCTCCAAAAGTATTGCATTTCTAATATAGAGGCTTGGTGGGAGGTTTTCTGAAACATTGAAGTTACCAAATCGTGCAAAATCTCTGCGGGTACAATCATCTTTAGTCCTTGGATAGTCAAATTATAAGGCCTAAAATTCAAAATGTCCTAAATTCAACCATATCAAAGCTTCGAAAATTAGCACCAAAAAGATGCCAATAAGCTAAACAAGCATTAGAGGTTGAAGGGTAATACCTAAATAACAAAATGCTAGCAAAAAAAATAATGTTCTAGTCTGCAAACACGGTCAAAAAAATTTTTTATTCAAAGTAAACAATGGGTTATTTGCAATTTTTGTCATTTTCAACCTACCTTTATCGTTTCATTGTGACTTTTGTGGCGCTCAACTTTCCAAATTTTCACAAGGAAATGTTTCTTGGAGACTCAATAAGCATTTAGAGAACTAACCTTGGTCGTAAAGAGCTAAAATCCAAGCAATAATTAAGTGGTTCTATAAAGGATTACAACGGATACACAAGTCATCGAATTCTCGTTCGAAGCAATACAGCATTTATAGTTTCTTCGAGCTTCAAAATTCCTGTATTTCGTGACAGAATTACCTGTAAGCTGTTATTTAACATGAATGCTGAACTTTTGAAGGCTACGAAGTAAAAAAATATGCTTATTTTGAGAATATTTGAAAGAAAGAATTCTTGATCTAAAGTTGTTGTTCTCATTTTCAACCGCTGACCGGAAGTTTGGAAAAATGAACGAGACAGATTTTGTGGTGACCAGACATCTTCAAACATTCGGCCTTAGCAAATGTACTCACTTAGTCAATGAATCCGATTTATTACTCTGCCGCGCAGGTAAGTATAATTACAGGTATTTCATGTTCAGCCAAATATGGCCCATTTTAACTCGCATATTACAACATTCAATCTAGCAGCAGGTAGGGGGACTCGCGATCGATGCCAAAGATATACGGGTTTAACCCGCGGATTTACGAAGACGGGTACAGCAGATTTACGGGTATTTTACCAAGACCTAAAGTTATTTTGGTATCGCAAACGGAGGTTAAAATATTCCTTAGATATACATGGCCACCATCAACGACATTCAAAACAAAACTGTGCGCAGGCTCGGAAATCAGGTGATAGATAACTCAGACGCTGACTTTGTCTTCGCTACATTTATGGAGGGAAAGACAGACAAAACTATGAATCACAAAATGGCTGAAAAGATAATCAACAGAATGCCGGCCGGTGACTACCGTTTGGAGTTGACATTCGTAAAGTACTTAGACGGTGAGTGGATAATAGAAAAGGGTCGTAATCCTATCAGAGCGTCTGGTAAGCAGAACCTGTTTGTTTTGAATAAGCACACACGACCGGGAGCACTTGAGGGAATAGACATGCTCTTCTACGAGGTCGCTTACCCGGTTACCGTGGTCATTTACGGTGCATACGAGATTAAGAAGCCGAACGTTAAGAAGTTGCGACCAATGCGACATCCTGGTAACTGTGTCGGGAGGCTGGTTAGGGAGTTTTTCGAGGATTCCTCTAGGGGCGGTAAGCTTACGCCAAAAAGAAGAGAAGCCATCAGGAAATGGGAGCATTCTACACGTAAAACTGGAGGCTCCATCGAAAACATCAAAAAGTTAGAAACTGCCTTAGAACGCCGCATACACGTGAAGGACATCACCGACGGTTTCATTTACGAAGGGACGAAAAAGTATGGAGGCCGGGGAGCGCCTATTGTTATCTATCAACACAACGCGCACGCATGGAGAGAACTTAGGTTTCCAAGAAAGAAGGAGACAAAGGTCTACAAGGGGTCACCACTCATAGATTTGATCCACGAGAATTCCATATGGCTAATGGATTCGGAAGGAAATCAATTCATGACGCAAGACGGCACTCTTTACCGGCCCGAGAGCGAACACCAGCGCATCCAAAGCGCCTGCGAAACCCTTGGTGAGGACTTTTCAGATGAGGTCCTTAGCTCCCGCAGTTTGGACTTCCTGGCCGCAAAGAAAAGAAACGGCTGGAAACCCACCCCAAAAGAATTCGGAGACATAGCCAAAGCCTGTGTAGAACACGGCCATGGAGGTCTGTGGAACATGGAGTACGACGAAGATCAATACGTATCCCTGGATATGAAACATTGCTACCCTGCCAGTTTTAAAGGCCTTGGGGATTGTAAGGAGTATTACGATAGATACGGGCATCCCGACTCACAATTCTTTCGTGTCGCGTTAGACTGTAAATACGACGCACCAGCAACAGGATTCGTCAGACTAACCACATGGGAGTTGGCAGAAGACTTACATCCAATAATTTACGCGTGGTACGGGAAACATCTACAGGAGAAAGAATGGATCCCCGTGCCCCTGCTGAAGTTTCTCGAAGAGCGTAAACTCCTCACATACACAGCGCATGAAGCCATACTTTGCCATAGCGCCTTCACACAATGGCTCCCAGAGCACAACCCCACAGCGCGGGTTGTCATAGGTAAATTCACACAGGGCGCAAAAGAAGGCGAAAAACACATGCAACGGCGTTTGATAACAGACGACGGTGAGTTAAGCTTCTTAATAAAACGCGCGCATGAGCAAGGAACCATGGTGTCCGTAGAGAAGTGGAATTATTTCATAGAAGGCCAAGGGGAACGGCAATGGAATGCGCTGTGTTATTACCAAGATCATCGCCCGCAATATTACCATCTTCGGGCCAGCATGTTAGCATATGCGCACATTAATCTATTGTCAATGCTGTTGCGGTTTGACAAAGAGGATATCCCACGCGTGGCCACGGATTCTTTGTATGTAAAGCCAGAAGTGTTAGAAAAGATGCAGGAATTCTATACAGAGGACGAACTTGCAGAGAGCGGTCAATGGCGCGTCAAAGACGAAGAAATAAAGGCCTGGAGAGAACGCGTAGAATACCACGGGGAACACTCACATGGTTCAATAACGCCCACTGTGGAGCCTTTACCTTCAGTTGCCAATCCAATATCTTACAAACGCTTCTCTTACCTCTACGGAACCGGTGGCAGTGGTAAAACTACGCGTGTCTTGAAACTGTTTCCAAAGATAAAGGTGTTAACACCAACGCATCGTCTGGAGCGAGAATTAACGGAGATGGGTTACGATGCGCAGACGTACCACAGCTTCTTCCGCTGGAATGGTCAAAAGTGGGTACCAGAAGCCATCCACGACATACCCCCGGTGATACTTTGGGATGAGATTTGCACCGTTCCTTTAGAAATCCTGCAGGAGTTCGTAGAGTTCCTACGCGGGAAATGTCAAGTGATATTCGCCGGCGACCCCTGCCAGCCACCGCCTATTTGCGGAGAGATGCCCCACGAATGGTTGAAAGAAATGGTCGACTATGCAGAAGAAATTAACATCGACTACCGCAGTAAGGATCAAGTAAGAAACCTAAAGGCAGAACTTCGGGGCCTCAGTGACGCGGAACAAAACAAGATACTTCGCAAACGTGTACGAGCAAAGAAATACGAGGAATTCCTTCACGCGTGGCATCCAAAGGATTTGGTGTTGAGCAGCAAGCGCGCAGCACAATCACGCATACAGAAAGACCTGCTGAATATACACCGCGAGCGATTCCCTACATGTCCCGTGCCCGTCTGCTACAAGCCCCACGATACCCGCATGCAGAAGCGTGATGTGTGGGTGCCGGGTACCGACGTGCAACTGCGAAACGCGGTAACTCATGATAAAGCCTGGGTGCCTATGGGAAAGGTCGAAAAAATAACCTCCCATCCAGATTGGCGTTTGGGATATTGTATGACAGTTCACAGCGCGCAAGGGCTTACCATAAAAGAAACCTTATGGGTCATAGACCAGCGGCTGTGTTGGAGCAACCTTATCTACACTGCCGTAAGTCGTGTGGAGTACGCAAAACAGTTAAAAAGAGCCTGGGGGCCACAAATGCGTTACGACCGCACCCCAGAAGACGTAGCCAAAGAGAATATCGCCAAGAAACTCCTTCGCTACAAGCGGCACGACGAAGAAAAGAGCAAAGATCCCCGCTATGCGGGGATAAAGTTCGACCTATGCGTGGACGACGTCTATAAGAAAGGGGCACGGTGTGCCAAATGCAACATACCTCTACTATGGAGGTTTGACCCAAATGACGATCAGCAGTTCTCCGTGGATCGTATAAATAATAAGCGCGGGCATTGCAGAGGCAACGTAAGACTGACATGCCTAGAGTGCAATCGGGCGCGTGGTGCTGCGCTACTCTGAGTCTTTGGGGACTATGAGCAGCTCTTCCTTGACAAATCCACGACTTGGGCCATCTAGGTAATACAACACGGGTTGCCCTTCCTTGGTGACGGACTTCGAAATTTCATACGTTTCCAGGGACCAGTTAGGATCCGTGGCTCTCTTACTGCCACCTTCGAGTTCCCCCGGCTGATAGAGGTATCTGACCACTATGTCGCGGGGGAGCTTTTTTTCCTTCAGTCCGACCGCCCTCGAACTTCTGACATAGGACTTGTGTTCCACGTGTTTCGTTTTTATGGCATCCTTGGGTTTCATTCCCGTAGCCCTGGCCGCCTCGTTATTTAAAGCCGCGACGACCTGGGGGAGCCGCTGTGTCCATTCCCTGTTGCGTTTGGAGGGATCTTCCAGCTCTTTCCAATACTGGTACCCAAAGAGACGCTCGGCCAGGGTCTTATTGAATCTTTCAACGATGCTCTGACCCCTGTGGTACTCTGCCTCGGCTCTCCTAATCTTAGTGTCGTGGTCTTTCAGGGTCTTGGTAACCACGCCCATGAACTCCGTCCCCGCATCCACTTGCAGCAGCTTAGGCCATTTCAAGACGCGCTTATAAATCCTACTCAGGGCTTCTGCGACTTCCCCAGAATCCTTGCTGGTTATGGGTTCGGCGTCCTTGTATCTGCTTGCGATATCAACTACGGTCAAAGCGTATCTATAGGTCTTCTTTCTCACCTTGTCATGTGGTAAGAAAAGCAAATCCGCCTGATGAACTTCATTAGGGGTATTTACGGTAAAGCTGGGCCTGGGAATGTACTTAGGCACGGGAAGATAGACCTGCCAGAGGGTTTGTTTTCTTAACCAGTTCTTAGCCGTTTCTTCTGATACCCTGGCCGCGGTCGCGAGTTTCTTGATGGCCGACGCTCCTTTCCAATAGCCCTCGGGTCCATAGTAAATCCTTTTGAGTTTGTCCTCTACGCGGCCCATTATATGAATAGAATCGCGCTTCGCTTGATTCAAGCGAAGGATAGGACAAGATTGATCTTGCGTCCGTTAAAATCCACCGTCTTTCCGTCCACCTTAATGGTGATGTTTATGCTTTCTACCAAATTAGACAAATCATAGCTTAAAGAAATGGGAGTGTATTCTACCAGGTCAAATGGATTACCCTTAGGTAGGAATTTGGACATAAGAGAAGACTTTTCTCCATTGTTGTAACTATGGACTAAATCGCAATAGACTTCGTAAGAGGATGCGACTTTCCATTTCACAGGTATGGCTGTGTTGGTAATCGTCTTGCCTGAGGCACATAATAAAGATCCCAATGGGTCAGACTTTCCAAAAGTCATTGAATAATTTGACATATTATGTTTGAGGGTCATTTCGTGCGGCAATCCTGTGGTGAGAGTATAACCGTGTTTTGCTAATTCCTTGGCCAGTGTGATTGGTGTATAATGTCCATCGGGCAGCAATACGGCTTGATAGTTAGATCCTCCTGTATGCTCAGTGACTATGCCCCTAATCAGGTTATACCAAGAATTGTACAAAGAGCAACTTATGAGCCGAACCTTATGGGCTTTAATGGGGGGATTCAAGTAAGTGGTAAAGTTATTTTTATCGCTTTCCAAAAAGACGATCATATATTTCAGGAAACACAGTTCCCCTCTAGTGATCTGAGCGCAGCTCAGAGCAGATACGCCAAGGCCACGCCTCCCGCCAGCCCTGCAACCCCTACGAAGACCAATTCATTGTCTTTTTGTTTCTTAGAAGGCTGGTAGTAATTCTTGAACTGAGGCTTTCTCAATCCCATCGATGCCGCGGGGTGTGCTTGCGCATAGAGCTTAAAGGCATAGTCTGTATTTTCAAAGTTCTTGTCTGCCTGCATTTTGTCTTGGTAATTCTTGTCCAACCAATCCCTGTAAGCTTGTCTTTTTTCATTCCAAGCTGCCACGTCTCGCTGATATTTCTCCAGCGCCAAGTCGTGTCTCGTTCTTTCAGCTTCGAGCCCACTTCCACCAGTTACCGCCTTTTCTATGTACTTACCTGCGTAACTGGCGCCAGTGAATGCTAAAGCAGCAATTAGTGAACCTCCTATCATAGCAGCCATTTATATCTTAGAAGGAATGTACTTTTCCTTCTGTAGATAGTCCTTTAGCATGATAGCCCCGCCAACGGCAGCGGTCATCTTAGCAAAGTTAGCGAAGCTCTTGCTTGGGTCTTCAGTAAAGTCTTCTTTGAGCACTTTCTTACCTACCCAACCAATACCCGCAACAATGGAAGTAATGATAGCTGCTTCTTCAACAGTTTTCAACAACGCGGTCGACATTATATTACAAAGCGAGAAGGAAAATCTAGGTCGCCACGGCACGTGGTGATAAATTTACTCCATTTCAGGGATTTTGCTTTTTCTAACCTCCACAGGTGCGTGCACGGGCGCGTGATATGTTGGTGGTTCTACTTTTGGCTTCGTAGCCCGCCATTGTAAGTAAAGGCTGCCTGCTGCTATAGCAACTCCTAACGCGCCAATGACGTACCCGGGATTCCAAAAGGATCCCTCTTCTTTTTCCTCCACCTTTTCTTCTTTTTTGGCTTTGTTCTTCTTGTTCATCTCCGCGAGCTTCTTCCCCGCGGCAACTCTGCCTGGAGATTTAGCCTTGGTAATCTTTTGCTCGGGCTGCTCTGCCTTCGACTCTGGTTCACTCATTTATATCTAAGGACTTGAAGGACTTGATAAGTACTTGAGAATGACTTAAGGATGACTTGACAATGACTTGACTAAGTACTTGACAATGACTTGACTAAGTACTTGACAACGACTTAAGTAAGTACTTGAGGCGACTTGACTAAGTACTTAAGGATAACTTGACTAAGTACTTGTGGCGACTTGATCAGGTACCTCAGTAAGTGCTGCCTGGAAGACCTTTTCGACTTCTCTGTCCTTCTTGAAGTCCTTCCAAGATGTTCCGAAGGAACCTAGTACCTCCTTCAAGTCGACATGCTGAGCCACGTGCAAAGCCACAGAGGCAACTGCCATTAACTTACCACACTTTAAAGACAACCACCCACAGGTTATCTTAAGTTCTTGGGCGATAACATAGTCCTCGCTGATGTCCTTCCGTAGATGCTCCACGTCGTCTATAGGCAGCGCAAGTCCAAGCAATTTAGTCGCAAGTCGGATAGCGGAGTCTGCTACGGCGTCCGTGGTCTTACTTGCAAGGGCAGCCTCGTACCTCTTATGGAACTTTTGGACTTCATCTTCTGACAACTTATTAACCTGCTCATGGGTAAGTTCCTTGCCTATCATTTCTTTGCACTTCCCAGATGACACAAGGATGTTAAGTTGTTCCTTGAGGTTGCTTTCATCTAGCTGCGTGGGGACTTCATCTAAGAGCTGCTCAATGTCCATATACATTAGGAATCATAGATTCCAACCGTGTAGGGAAACCTCAAAGAGAAGATCATTTTGGAATGTTGGTGCGTTTTTAAATGCCGCATGTATTCGTGTAACTGTTCCTTGGATATCTCACCGCCGTAGTCGCTTAAGATGGTTTCCAGGTCAGACTTACTGGGCGTATAAAATACTACGAGAGAGCCTATGTTTTCCCTGAAGGGTTTAGAGACACTGGTAAGCTGCTGGGAAAGCAACCAAACGCTGATATTGTCATGCCTACCGCTGAAGGCGAGTTTAACAAGCTCGGAAGTGCGCCTTTTTACGTCGTCCCCGCAGGCAATGTCATCCAATATGAGGAGCGTCTGCGTATCTTTAGGGAATTGCTTATGCCAAAACTTAAGATGGCTGGATAACTCGTTAGGGTCTAAGATATCTACGAAGAAGTCGTCATCTTTCACTCCTATGCCCGTCCAAGTGCGGTTATTCACGTAGGTGGGGCAAAGCAGCACGATGTAGTCGAAACGGTATCTAAAGGGTCCTAATAGCTGCTCCACTACGAACTGGGTCTTTCCGCAGCCGGTGGGTCCTACTATCAGAGCGTTACAAGGAATATGGTTCGGATCCATTATATATACGATGGACCCAGTGGACGCAGTAAGAAGGATTGCCGCCGACGCAAAAGATAAAAGAGACACCATAGAAATGCAAAGGGAGGAGATCGATCGGCTGAAAGAGCGCGTGCAGGAATTGTACGATGAAATGTGCGGTCTGAAGCGTGCAGAACGGTTTGGTGCGCTTTTGACGATGGCCGGTTGGGCTAAGGAGTCCGTTAAGGACTTCATGCGATATCCCCCGTAGAATGTTAACAATAAGGTTAAATCTTTGTTAAGGATACCTGGAAACTATTTCAAAGAGTGTCTCAGAATGTTGACAATAAGGTTAAATCTTTGTTAAGGATGCCTGGAAACTATTCCAAAGAGTGTCTTAGCTTTACTATTTTGAATCCTGCAAGCGCCCTTTAAAGGGGGTCCTTATTTTTATTTATTATTATTAAATATCCTTAATTATTCTTAATAATAATAAATAAAAATAAGAATGGGATTTGAGACTCTTTGCGCAAACCCTACTTTACTATTTTAAGCCGCCTACTAACCATTACGGGCTTTCCAGGCATCCTTAACAAAGATTTAACCTTATTGTCAACATTCTGAGACACTCTTTGAAATAGTTTCTGGCTGTTAAGGACTTCATGCGGTATCCCATATAAGGGCTATTAAATCCTTATTATATATGGAGTGTGAGCGGTGTAACAAGGAGTTCAGCAGCAAGCAAATGTTAAAATACCACCTGGAAAAGAAGGTATGCGCTAAGGAGGCACGCGAAAGGCGTTGTAAGGAGTGTAATCGCCTCTTTAGCAGCGCGCAGATGTTGGATTACCACGTGGATAACCGCGTTTGCCTAAAGAACGTATGTGAGCGCTGCGAGGAGGACAAGAACGATGAATGGCACCGACATCGGTGCCGCGGTAATTACGACCTGCTGAGCGTGGCTTGCGAGGAGCACGGCGACGTTGCTGCACGATGTTGCCCAAAGGAAACCCAAAGGAAGTTAACGCGCCGCAAGAAGGAAATTGACCAGCGCTTTGCGAAGTTTGACTGCGTCGAAGGCGTAAGGTGGGAAGATAGGGAATATTGGGAGGCAACTTGTGAGCGCTGCGGCTGTCAAAGAAGTGACCAACATATTTGGCAGTGCCTCTACGACGGTCAAGGCGGCTTTAAGGAGCACTTAGATCGCTTTGAGGCCTGGCATGCCGGCAATGAGGCGGCAAGGAAAGCCCGTAGAAGTTAGAAAGGACCTAAGATAGTAAAGTAGGGTTTGCGCAAAGAGTCTCAAATCCCATTCTTATTTTTATTTATTATTATTAAGAATATTCGATAATAATGAATTAAGGATATTTAATAATAATAAATAAAAATAAAGACCCCTTTTAAGGGCGCTTGCATAATCTAATAATAATAAATAAAAATAAAGACCCCTTTTAAAGGTATATGCTAGCCTACGCAGCCGCCTTTCTGGGAGGCATTCTAATTACCCTTTCAATATATGGACTGTATTACTTGCGAACTACCTGCCGACTGCATTACCCCTCGTAAGCCGCGTAAAAAATACACCTGCCTTCATTGCGACAGGGTATTCTCCGAAGGATCCTTTGTGGGGCATTGGTGCTCCGCGGATCCTAAAGCGCAGTGGACTTTAGCAGACGCGCTTAACTACAAAGAGGAGATGGAGTGACTCTTCTTTCAATGTCAAACTTCCATCGGCCATTTACCTTACCATAGCTGCGTAAGTGGGTGAATTCCTCGCCCTGAATTACGTACCGCACGCAATCCGGCGCCCAAAGGGAATATTCCTCGCCTTCTAAGTCTTTGAGGACTAACCGTAAACGGTCGATGTCTTCGAAGACGACGTAATTTTTTATTTCGTATGCTTTACCGTGGACAAGATCACGCCAGTGAGTCAAGCTGAGCTTCATTATACCTATGGAATATCTTTAGGTGCGTTTTCAAAGTGGCGTAGGACTTAAACCGCTTTACACAGCCCTTACAGGGAATACGAATGCCATCCGCGTAATCCATCAGGGCACGGCAGATAATGTCGTAATCGTTGCTAACCATCGTTAGGTAACCATTTACGTCAAGCTGTGAGATTTTCTTAGATTGCTTCGCGGACAAGACACCGTTGCCCTTGGGGGTTTTCAACTCAATACACAACCCGCGGTATTTCTTATGCGCATTTAGGATCAAAAGGTCGGGTTGACCGGCTTGGTAGCCTTTTCGCCAGCAGGTTATTCGCTTGCTGTCTGAATCTTGAAGCTCGCCAAGACCCGGCGCTATGATGAAATCGGGGTAAAACCTACGTATGTAGTCGACTACCTTCGCGTGTAGGTCGGTTTCATTTTCTATCTTAAAGACTTTCTTATTTGGGCTATCGAAGCGTTTGTCCATCGCATATTTACCTGTCTTTCTCAACGCGGGTAGGACTTCTTCGAGGACCCAATCTTGGAATTCTTCTGCCTTTGCCATCTTCGAGGAGAATATCAACTGATACAACCCGGATTCGTTCACATACAGGGAATGTGGGTGTGAATTGGAAGGGAGGTGATTCACCTCCATTCTAAGTTCGCTAAGCCTTACCTTGTATTTATCGCGAACGTGCACCTTGATTGCATCTTTTGGGCGTTCATAACCCAACGCAGCCGCCACCTCCTTTGCTTTGAAGTATAAAGTTTCGCCTTGCAGTATGCATTGCAGTTTCGTACCGTCGTTTTCGAATACACGAAGCATGGTATATATATCGCATTTTTTAATATGCAACACTTTTAAGTTGATTCGTTTCTACGCTCAGTTGTGCGTCAGACACAACGAAGACGTAGCAGTTTATTTTATCACCGTCGCCCGCGGAGGCATTCTTGGTGCGTTTGATCTCCAATGTTATACCATCCTGCGTATTTACTAGACGGAGGCCTTGACCTATGTAGGTCTTCGTCGTTAATGGTGCGCATGTCAATCCACAGCGCATACTTATCCTTAAAGAATTCCTCGGGGCTAATTTGGTTGCCAAACTTGCGCATGGCCTCTCTGTACACGTCTGCGGGCTTTATCCCCTGGGAGTAGACCTTGTTTGGAACGCCGTTGATATTCACGCCGACGTTAGTAATGTTGGGGTTGTGAAAGGCCTCGGAGTCGCGCTTACCAGCCTCATAGGGTTTGGCAAACACCAGCATCAACCCCGTGAGACTTCTTCGGGGGAGGTTAATGCTTTGGTTGATAACCTCATCCGTCTTATCCAGGAAGCTGAACGTCTTATACATCACTACGTGGTCGTAAAGGAATGCTTTTCCGGAGCTGTATTCCATGCCAGCGCTACGGGCCAGCTCTTCGCTGTACACCGTTTCGTACTGTAATTCTAGATTAGTGATAGAGTATGGGGTTGTCGTGGTAAGTGCAGTGCTTAGCCCACCAATGATGTTATTAGCATCTGCTAAAGTTACTTCAAACTGTAGCTCGGATAACTGTCTTGGGTAATACACACCGTGATTCGTAATCACTTCAAAGTCTAATGGTATGACATACTTGCTACCATAGGCGGTCTTTATTCGCTTTGCGTCTGCCACTGCGGTTTCTCCGCTGCCGTCAGTAGGTTGCGTTTTCGTAGGTGTGCGGACCTTACGCAGGATAACACTACCAATTCCTTGTTCTATCCTTTGCGCGCGGTCAAAGGCTGTCAACCATAGATCCTTATAGGTGGTATACAGATCGTACCTATTTAAGTCCAGCAAGAATTCCCCAGCAAACTTGATTCTCATCTTAGAAACGATGTTGCGACCCACGTTGTTAACGATAATCCTTTCATCTGTGGGGCTTGACTGCACCGCTAGGTCAAACCTTAACGCCAGGGTGCCAGGAACCAAAACTAGGTTATCCGTTAGGCGGGGCACGCCCACATACAGCGTTTCTCCAGGCTTTGCGCTAGAAGGTGTGAATGTGACCCGGTGAAAGGTGCGTTCTGCTTTCAGCCCGCCAACCTGCTTAGGTAATACGTTGGGATTTAACTTTGAGCTTATCATATATAATGGAAGTAGAAGGAACAGACCCCGACTTCGATCCCACCACTGAGGAAGGTCAGGCTGACATTAACGACGGTGACGAAGAACCGCTGCTTCCCACCCAACAAGTCGACGATTCCCTAAGGGATAGGATTGCAAAGGTCCTAAGACATCCCAAAGCACGCGAGTACACGTTTCCGCGTGAGCACATAGAGCTTCAAAACATGGGCGAGCCGGAAGCAGCCGCGCGGGAAACCGTAGAGTGGGCAACGCAAGAGCTAGAGCTGCGCTACGACAACTTCGATGCTGACGACGTAAAGCTCACGGAAAAGGGAAACAAAGTCCTCATAAGCGTTCAAGACTTAAGATTTCCCGACAAAGACCGCTGGACGAAACCGCAAAACCTCTTTGATGAGGAGGGCAACGTTAGGGGTGACGTGGCGAGATTAAAAGGCTTTCAGCGTGCTACTAGAAGCCTGTTAGAAAGGCTGCACAACTTAACCGAAAGGACCAACGCGGAAAAACGTGCCGCGGATCTGCAAAGGGAGTTAAGAGAAAAAGATGTAGAATATGCAAAGCAAGGTCAGCTACTTGCCGATGCTGAAAAGACGTCCGCCCATCAAGATGAAAGAATAAAAGAAATAGGAAATCAGGTGGATCAGGCCCTGCGCGAATTAGACAAAGCACGGGAGGACTTAGGAGAAGCCCAAAGCTCTGGCGCCTCAGTGGAAGCGCTGCGGGAAACGTTGGAAGAAAGGGAGGAGGAATACATGAAGCAAAACCAGCGGCTTGCCGACGCGCATAGGAGGGAAGTCGAATTTAAAAATCAAGAAATAAGGGAGCTGGTAGACCAAAGGAATGAGATTCGACGTGAAAGGAATAAATTACGAAAGGATCTTGATCTCACCCTGCAGGCGTTGGACGTAAAAAGCGAAAACCTGCGGGCTGAAATGTCTGACTCCTTGGTAGAAAGGCGAATGTTAATGTCTGAAATCAATGCAAAAACAGATCAAATTCAACAGAAAGATCAAGCCATCAAAGACTTAGAGTATGAAATAGAACGACAGCGGGGGGTAATCGAAGATCAAGAACGCCCTGAGGAAGAAAAGGAGGCAGCTCAAAAGGAAATAGAAAATCTAGAGGTACGCCTTGCGGAATTACGGGTGGAAAAGGAGAAGTTGGAGAAAGAATTAGGGCTTACCACCAAGGAAAAGGTAAAAAGAGCCCTTTTGAAGTATGGTCTTCCGCTGGCATTTGCGGTCGCTATTTCAAGCGTAGTAGGAGTCATCCTATCCACGCTTAAGGCTACGGGCGCGGGCGTAAAGAAATTAGGCAGTGGGCTGACGGACTTGGGAAAAAAGATGGCAGCCGGTCTTCCTGGGCTGCTGGGTTCGGTTGTTTCCTTGGCGCTTAGGGCCGGCGGAGAACTGTTGAAGTTCGTGGGGAATAACATTTGGATCCTCGTAGTAGCTATTGGAGTGGTACTCCTGAAGAAGATGAAGGGTTAATCTTATCCTCGTGTATTACTGGTGGCTTATCGTCGTCAGCCGCCCGCGGCGTCCTCGACTGGGGATAAGTAAAGATAGTATTCGCACCGCCTTGATAATGCGGAACTAGCGGCAGCACGCTCATGGTGCTAATGGGCTTATGATTCCAAATAGCATTCGTTGGAGGATCTTTTGACGGGGCGGCATTTATTTGAACGCGACCCAGCTCGCCGGCGTTAGCACCCCCTGACGGCATCTTATCACTAGGGCGAATCTGTAACTTCGCATATTGACAATTAGCTATCATGTGAAAAGTTACTGGCGTTAAGTCTTCTGCGGAAACTCTGTTAGCTTCAAATGTGAAGTGGGTTGAGTTCCTATCGTTATCTTTTTTTCTGTAAGGCTGTAATGGTTGATTACTCTCATCAACGATCCTAAACCCAACATTACATGACCACCCCGTTGAAATACTAATAGTACACATGATTAATCCCAGGCCTCCAACCTTTACCCACAGCCCGGTATCAAACCATTTATCATTCACGTAGTCCTCCTCCCCAAAGTAATAAAGGAACCAATCTTCCTTCGCATGTGGATTCATATACTTCAGCAAACATAGTTTGCTTCTAGAGACTAAGCACCGTAAGAGTGCTGATGCTCTTGTGATTATAAACGTAATCTCTTTGATCCTCCATGCTATTTACCGCGACATTTCCCGTATCATCTACTCTTATCTGCAGCTTTACCTTTCCGTGGCAATCGGTAACCATGTGGAAAGTCCAAATGGAATGATTTTCGGCACTATTCGTTGGCGGCTCTACGGAGAAATGTACAGGCTCCCTGTTGTTTGTCTTATTTCTCATAGGCTGCAGTACGCCGTTGTCATCCAGGAACCTAAAGCCGACGTTGGCATGGCTGCTCGTGCCAATGCAAATACTACAAAGGATTAACTTCTTTCCCGAGTAGTTCAAGTCTACAGCCATCCCCGTGACATCAACCCAAGAGCTCTGGGTGTATTTTTTCTCGCCTGTGTAAGTCGTATAAACACAATCTACTCCAGCTACGTAGGGGTTGTTCATCGCCATATATAATAGCTCAGACCAATGCTTGCGGTGGCTAAGCCGGCCTTTAGTAAGTTGTGGTCATATTCCTCAGGCGGCATAACCTTCTTTACTGGTTTCTTTGGTGGCTTTTCTACATGCGCCTTCTTTGATGGTTTTTCTACCTCTTTTTTTGGTTTCTCTACGAAGTGAGTAATGCCCTTGGTCATGTCAGAGTTCACGTCATTCACCCCAAACTTCATATCCTTAGTAGCTCGCTGCAGCTTGTTGTTATAACCCGTGACGGAATTGGTGTTAATGACCAAATTACTTGGCATTAACCAACAACCAGGCGACAAAGCGTAATCCAGTCGCACTTTAGACTGCTGCACCGCTAATTGATATCTCTGCACCGACTTGGATATGTCGTTCTCTATTATTGCTGACTCAAATAAAGTTAGGAATTCTTCTTGCGTTTCCCGCGAAGCACCTTGGGATCCAACGATGGGGCTGCGGGTATTTACCTGCGCTCCTAAGATGCAGTACACAAATGCTTCAATGCTGCGGTTAATCCTGGCTAGGTTCCTTAAACCTTTTCCTTTCATCAACACGAATGGATCCCAAGTGCCGAGGTAGTTCGATTGGATTCTGGTAATTAATGAATTATTACTCTTATCACCACCCATATCACCGAACTCTAACTCATTACTTGGGTATTCCTGATGTCCGTAGTCAGCCGGCTTCTCACCATTGGCACCCCAAACGTAAACTATACCCAGCCCATGCGTCTTACCCTCCTTATAACGAAAGTCTCTTTGCTGTGGTTTGAACTCATTAATTAGCCTTTCTAGGGCTGCGGCGTCATATCGATTATTCATTGGATTAAATGCCTTATCTCCCGGTAAAGGTACGTTAAGCTCCTTCAACAACCTCCTTACCGTAAAGGCAACGTGAAACCGCATGATCGGAACGTGAAACATATCCGCGGCAACGCCACAACCTTTAGTGGCGGCCCAGACAGCAAAGTTTAACTGCTGCGGCCAATATCGCATATTGGGTCCTGCTAACCATTCCCTGGCCTCTTTACCCGACGTATGCTTTAACATCGTATCCCCATAGATATTCCTTACTACTACATCAAATGATTGCCTACCCACTGAAATCTTCAGGAACGTTACCATCGTTTCAAAGTCGTTTACACCACCTTCAGCATCGTAAAATGGGTAATCTTCCGTGGTTAACAATAAGTTTCTAGGAAAATTGGGCGCTTTATGCACGGGTGCCTCCTTCGTTATTGGCAAATGCTGTGCCTTTTTCCTCTCCTCATGCGGCTCCAAGTCCGTATTGCTGTACATTCTTTCGCCGTCATAGTAAATCCCATCGGGTCTTCTTTCGAACTTACTAGGGTCTGCATGCGGAAACATCTTCCTAAAGGCTCTCCAGTTGGCATAATCCCGGTTGTCGTGATGTGGCTGCTCCTCAATATCATCCCCAAAAGCGTCGTACATTAGTATATATAATGGATGTTATACCTTCAGCACCTCAGTTGTACCCAGATGTTCCCACCATAGGTCCTACAGAATTAAACGCCGAGAACTTTCGTCTGAATAAAGCGAACTTAATACTGGCTTACTTGGAAGGGCAAGCGAAACACTACGAAGAGGTCAGGAAAAAGTACGCCAGAGCCCGAAGCATACTACATAAAATCGCGATAACTTCCGGCTCCATGTCCGTGGCTCTTACAGGCACTGGCGTTGCTACTTCGCTTACCGGGCCTGGAATAGTCGTTGGCGTTCCTTTAGCCAGCGTTGGAGCTGTCTGCGGCATTGTTTCCGCTGTCATGACAGGCATTATAAAGCAACTGTCCGGTAAGATATCCAAGCACGACACTCACATAGCCCTGGCAAAAGCAAAGGCTAACACCATAGCCGACTTGGTGTCTCAGGCTCTGCGGGACCGTAAAATTGACGACGTGGAGTTTTCTTTGATCCTCGCGGAGGAAAAGAAATACCGGGAGTTAAAGTCAGGTAATAAAAAAACCATAGTGAAAGATCTGTCCGAGGAATCTCGCAAACAGATCTACCAGAAGGCAAAGGAAGATCTACAAAGAAAACTCGCTCAGTAGACATCTGCTTTGAAAAGAACGTAGGGGGATTTCGACTGCACATTTCATCTTCTCGGAATCCATTCTAATAGGGGGTGGTTGGGGCCTATTTTGTAAAATATTTCGTAAATTACGTCGGGGTAATAGGGAATATCCTTATCCAGCCGACAGAATAACCACTCGGCCCTTTGCATATCTGGGACATGAGGAATACGCCTACCGGTAATTTCAGACAAAAGATAGGGAATAGCTTTGTAATATTTCCCTAGTTTTAATTTTTTCAGCGTTTTCCGTAGACTTTGCGGGGTTGGCTCTTCTAAATGGTCTATGATTTTCTTCTTTACTTCGTCGCTTAAATATACCGGATGTAAACCTTGGATATGACTCATCCAGTCTCGGAAGTATTTTAATCTCTTATATGGCGTTTTCTTACGACCTCCATTGGCGTAATATTGCTCTTTGGTAGCATTTGGTACGGCATTACGAATATTCTTACCACACTCGTAACACTGTGCTGACGTGTCATCTTCTATTTGCATTTTTTTACCACAACACCAAAAGGGTTCTGGCTTAGGTACGATAACTTTAGGTCTTAGACAAATTATGCAAAAGTCGTTAACGAACTTCTTACATTCGTGCATCGTATATCTAAGGAATATTTTAACCTCCGTTTGCGATACCAAAATAACTTTAGGTCTTGGTAAAATACCCGTAAATCTGCTGTACCCGTCTTCGTAAATCCGCGAGTTAAACCCGTATATCTTTGGCATCGATCGCGAGTCCCCCTACCTGCTGCTAATCTTATATGTGTATAATTCGCTGACCGGAAGTTTGGAAACTGATGATTTTCTGTGATTGGACCTGACAATTCGAGAGACATCCTCTCCAGTAAATGCCAAGCTTATCACGTTGGAGGTTGCATATACAAATTTATTAGAATCTTTCAGTGATATGTCAAAAAATCCTGTTGCGGGGTTAACTTGCAACGGCAGATCTAGGGGAGGGGTGCATGGGGATTTTGTTTCCCTTCCCCCTAGATCCCTAGATGAGCTGTTATCTACTTATGAAAGATCGTCAAGGTAGTCGGCATGCATGCTTCAAATAACTTGTTTTTTTTTTTTTAAATACTTTATCACAAGATATACCCCCTCTTCCGCTACTAAAAACTTTGTTCCTACAACTCTATTTTCACATAAACTTGTCAAAATAGAAATTCGAAACTAAATTATTAAGCTTAAAGGGGGACTAACATGAAAATCCTCCGAAATTTAATTTGACAAAAACGTCAATCGAATAATCTTTAAGGGTTTAATAATCACTGGTTAAATTATTATTTTTATATTCCAATGGGAAGTATTATATTTTTATGAATTTTCATAGGTGTCTGTGACGTCATACACTCAACACCAAACATCGCTCCATACATTTCTTTGTAAATAATTTCATGTTTTACTCTTTTTCTATTGAACACAAAGGTCCGCTGAAAACTTAACTTTCGAACTTGTGGTTAGACTGAGTATAAAACTAGCGGAAATTTTGATTACAAAATACAAAGAAATGTATGGAGCAATGTTTAGTGTTGAGTGTATGACGTCACAGACTCCTATAAAAATTGGTAAAATATAATACTTCCCACCCAAATATCAGAAAAAAACTTTAACCAGTGATTATTAGACCTGTAAGGGTTATTCCAGTAAAGGTTTCAGCAGAATTAAAATTTGGATGATTTTCGTGCTGGTCCCCCTTTAATTATTGCAGAAAAGAATAAGGTCGATAAATGGCATAACACAAATTATAGTCATTTACAAATGGCTGAACATGAAATACCTGTAATTATACTTACCTGCGCGGCAGAGTAATAAATCGGATTCATTGACTAAGTGAGTACATTTGCTAAGGCCGAATGTTTGAAGATGTCTGGTCACCACAAAATCTGTCTCGTTCATTTTTCCAAACTTCCGGTCAGCGGTTGAAAATGAGAACAACAACTTTAGATCAAGAATTCTTTCTTTCAAATATTCTCAAAATAAGCATATTTTTTTACTTCGTAGCCTTCAAAAGTTCAGCATTCATGTTAAATAACAGCTTACAGGTAATTCTGTCACGAAATACAGGAATTTTGAAGCTCGAAGAAACTATAAATGCTGTATTGCTTCGAACGAGAATTCGATGACTTGTGTATTCTGTTGTAATCCTTTATAGAACCACTTAATTATTGCTTGGATTTTAGCTCTTTACGACCAAGGTTAGTTCTCTAAATGCTTATTGAGTCTCCAAGAAACATTTCCTTGTGAAAATTTGGAAAAATGAGCGCCACGAAAGTCACAATGAAACGATAAAGGTAGGTTGAAAATGACAAAAATTGCAAATAACCCATTGTTTACTTTGAATAAAAAAATTTTTTGACCGTGTTTGCAGACTAGAACATTATTTTTTTTGCTAGAATTTTGTTATTTAGGTATTACCCTTCAACCTCTAATGCTTGTTTAGCTTATTGGCATCTTTTTGGTGCTAATTTTCGAAGCTTTGATATGGTTGAATTTAGGACATTTTGAATTTTAGGCCTTATAATTTGACTATCCAAGGACTAAAGATGATTGTACCCGCAGAGATTTTGCACGATTTGGTAACTTCAATGTTTCAGAAAACTTCCCACCAAGCCTCTATATTAGAAATGCAATACTTTTGGAGAACGACCAAAAAACATTTTGACCATTTTATCTTGTTGCTAAAACAGTTGATACATCGGTTACTTGAAGGCACGAATATTTCATGTACAAAATAACAAACTAACAATAATTGTTATTTTTCTAAACTAAAAAAGATACTTTATAATTGACGAAAGTTTTAAGGAAATTAAGTTTAACATGTATGAGAAACACAGCATTGAATTTTACCTTCGAGTGGGTTAAATTTATTCCAAAAATTGAAAATTAAGGTCTCATAAAACACTTGCCGTTTCCATGGCAACAATACATTTGGTGACCAAATTGTTGTTGTTTTTGTGAATCCCATATAAAGGCCTACTCACACACCAAATTTCAAGGGTGGTCAAAAAATTTCATTTCCCACTTTGCTTGAGTCTTACAGAGACCTACTCTTAAATCTTACGTTAGAGGAAAACACCCCCTTGGGACCCGAACGATCACCGCAAGGTGCTACTTTAGACAGTGAATACAGGGGTAGAGATTGAGTTGGTACCCCCAATCCTTATACTACTAAAGCTTAGTCTAAGCATTTGCAAGTTCCCTAATTCCTACTGATTAACGCTGAGAAGTGATCAGAACAAATTTAAGAGCTTGGATTTGTACTGCAACAAGCTTGATAATTCAAAGCTTTAAGAAACTCGTGAAATAACGTTGTTGAGAAGATCTGTTATAATAAGATATTTTATATGCAAATTTATTTATGGTGCACGATTAAGAAACGTAACATACAGACGCTCCTTCCCCGTCCCCCATGCTATAATAATTTTATTTGAACCTTACTTTTGTTTTTTAAGCTTTGGAATACTGTGTGTTAAATATGGGAACATTCTGAACCAAACCAAATGAGTTTATTTTGTGCAATTAAAAAAAAGTTTTGAAAACATTTATCAGTTTGAATTTCATCAAATTCAAGCAAGCTTTACTAGGAAATAAAGGAACAATTATTCTCAATAGGAGTTGATCATGGCCTAAAATGTTAAAACATTTCAGAAAAAAATTCTCTAGCCCAAGCAAATTACTGTGCACTGTTTTTCAGTCTTCTGTAGCTAGTTTTGCTCCATCTTATATTATTATTATTTGTTATTTATTTATTATTTATTACTTTTGAGGGTCATAAGAGATATACTTCATTGGATTACTCTATCAGTCGACATAATCAATGATCTTCCAGTGTGGAATGGACAGTGATCCTTTTTTTTTTCTTCATTTATCTCAAACCAGGTGTTCTGTTGAAAACCAAATGTGTTAGCTATGAATGTCAATATTAGTAAATCCTTGCAAACTTGTCATTTAGATCAACAATAGTTTGGTTTGTTTACTATTATTATTGTTATTTGTTTATTGCCTTCCAAAGAAAAAGCCAGATTGGATTTTTTTCAATACGAATTCTGGAAGGAAGTGAGGGAAGGGGTTTGTGAACTCCTTTAAAAACACAGCTCGAGCAATAAGAGTATAAGGTACATATAATTTCACCAAACTCAAGCTTTACTAGAAAATAAAGGAATAATTATTCTCAATAGGAGTTGATCATGGCCTAAAATGTTAAAACATTTCAGAAAAAAATAGTCTCTAGCCCATGCAAAGCATGTTACTGTTTTTCAGTGTTCTGTAGCTAGTTTTGCTCCATCTTATATTATTATAATTTGTTATTTATTTGTTATTTATTACTTTTGAGGGTCATAAGAGATATACTTCATTGGATTACTACGGTGGCCCACAAGTCTCACGGCAAAACAAAAACTCATGGCAAAACAAACTAAACTCACGGCAAAACGAACTAACCTCACGGCAAAACGAACTAAACTCACGGCAAAAGGCAATAAATTCACGGCAGAATAAACTTAACTCACGGCAGAATAAAGAAAGCCACGGCAAAATAAACTAAACTCACGGCAGAATAAAGAAAGCCACGGCAGAACAAAGAAAGCCATGGCAGAATACAGTAAAGGCAACGACGTATTGGGTTCCCTGTTGATTTTTATACCGCGAGCAATTTGTCAGCGGTTTTGATGTTGTCTCAGGCGGTGACAGGACACCGATGTCGATGGAATTCGAGTGTTTTGTGCAGTTGTATTTTTATATTGAAGTTATCTACTATGTTTTGTTCTCATTGCGGAGAAGCAGTTAAAGACGACCACAAATACTGTTCAAAGTGTGGAAAAGGTAAATTTATATAGCAATCTTTTTGTTTGAATGATAGAATCGCACTGAATACGAGTTTTGTTTACAGTGACAGTCAGCACGTGGACCAGCACGTGTGCTCTGTTATGTTGAAGCCGGGTACAAAATATGCGTAATAGAATCGATAGTTTAACAATTCCGTCCTACTTAGTGCCCTTTGTACATGTTAAGGCGGGATTTACCTATTAACCAGCCACAGTTGCTAGGGACCGGGTACTTGTAAGGTTTAAAAATCTCTACATGCATGCAGAACCTTTATAAACTTTTTACATTAACTTTATTTAGGAAGTTTTATAATGTTTTGAGTTCATACGTCAAACCAGTTTTTGAAATGATGACAACTGTACCCACTTTATACTAATTTGTAGTAATTCTTTTCAGGTCTGTCTTCTCAAATTTTAGGAGCAAGTAACATAGCCAAACCTATCAAATCTTTTGTCCAGTACAAAAAAGCAAAAGGGACAGAATGGAAAGCTAAAGTTTCTTCATCTTCAAAAGCCACAGGCAAACAAGAAGATGAAGAAGTCTTCATAAATATTTCACTCATGGAGTGGAGTGAAAAAGAGCAAGAATTGAAAGCAAAAAGAGGGAAGAAGCTCCCACTAAGAATTTCAAGAAATGCCAATTATTTAACACTTCTCAGAGCTGCAAAAGAAAAATGGAAAAACTTTCATAAAAACTTGTATGATGATGAGGAAACTTATTATTTACTTTATGAAGATACCAGCAGAGCACTCTTCTTACCTGGTAGCAAGAAAGAGTCATTTTCCTTGAAGCGTTATAAGGAAGAATTTGGCAAAGATTTTAAAAGAATTACTCTGTTTCTCTGCTCTGACAGTGACTTAAAAATATCAGAAAATGATCCAGAGCAAGACGAAGATGAAAAAGATGAGAAAGTTGAAAATGAAACACCCCCAAAACGTCTAAAAACTGATGACAACTCATATGATGATGATTGGCTATTAAATGATGACCCACTTGGTAAGCATTCTACCCCTCAGTCAATATCATCTAATTCTTAGGAAACTAAATAAACAAGAAAACACGATGAAACAGAATCAAATTCAGAGACCTCTTTATCACAAGAGCCACCACCAGCATCTGTAACAACACACATTGATTTAACTCTGCCTTCATCAACAATTCATCTGACAAATTTAGATGCACAGTTAGCGAGTCATCTGCAAGCCATTTATGATCAAGATGCTTCTCTTGACCCTATCACTAATGTTACTTCTGATGAAAAAGATGAGACTCCTGATGTGACAAAGTTGGATGACGAATGCTCTGTAGTAAAAGCTCTTACAGAGAAAATTGTAAAGTCTGGGCAGTTGTTTATTGTTATACGGCGAGGCTGTCATTTATCAAGAGTTATTGATATTTGGAAAAGAGCAGTGAAAAAGGACCCTTCAGGTATAAACAAACGTGTGATGGTAAGCTTTTGTGGTGAAGAAGGAATAGATTCAGGAGCAATGGCTCTTGAATTATTTACACTATATCTACCTTCTATTGGCTCTTACATGTTTCCTGGTGGCAGCCCTGTAGACTCCACACTCAATGTCCAGAATTCAAGCTTCATGACATGTGGACAGATTGTCGCAGCCCAAGGTGGGCCACCACCTTGTTTCCTTGAAGAAAGTGTGTACAATCTAATGGTAGAACTTAATCTCAGGCCAAATGGAATCAACGCAGCAAAGCACTTAACAGAAAGTGACAGGGTTTTCCTGAAGTCTATACAAGATGATTTGACATCTCAAGCTGACACCATAATAGAAAATGGATACACAGGGATGATCAATGAAGAGCACAGTGATGAAATCATTAAATCTATTACTATTAGCATTATATCAAAGTGCTTGGTGTACCTCAGAGAGTTCATGGATGGCTTACAGTCCTTTGGCTTGGCAGATATCATTCAAAGCCACCCAGAAAGTTGTAGGAATCTATTTGTAAAGAGCTCACAACCTAACAAAGTTGATGCAAACTTTGTGTTTTCAATTCTGCACCCCAGTTATACAGAAGAAGGGAGCTCAAGGAGAAAGGTAGAAGAATCGTTGATGGATTTTTTTCAAGACTTTCTATTTATGTTGGAAGATGAGAGTAACATTTCTGGGTACAACGAGGCAATTTCTTGGAATGATGGCACTGAAAGTGAAGCTCAAGTCTGTAGTGCTAATGAGCTACCTGAACAATTCCAGTCACCTGATCTTTCACCTCCAGGCATATTGGGATGGTTAACAGGCCAAAAACATATCCCACTTGGTGAAAAACCATTGAAAGTTTCAGTCCACTTCAATCATGACTGCACAGTGAACAATCCCAACCATAGAATTTGCTTTCCAGTTGTAGGAGCTTGTTCAAGAGAAATCACTTTGCCAGTGTCACACATGAAGACTAAAGAAGAGTTCAAAGAAGTATTTCTGTTGGCCTTTTGCAAAGGGCAGTCTTTTGGCAAAGTTTAAGTTCCATGAATAATGCAAGAGTGAGCATTTATGTCTTGACTGGATTTGTGCCTCTAATTCAAAGACTCCTAATTGCATACTTTTTAATAGCATTAATTTGTTCTCAGAGATAGCTACATGTACTTTTTATTCATATATTATGAACAACTCATGCATTATGTTCAGAATGAGAAATGGATCCCAGCTAAAAATCCAAATCAATCAATTATAGTAGTTTTGCAGCAACCAAATCAAGGGTGTCAGTTGAACATCAATATTGCTGAATGAGTTGGTGAACAATTATTTTTGCAAACGTTTATGGGTACAAAGTAGGCATTGTAACAGTTTGCATTGTTGCTTGGTTGTCCGCAGTCCCTGATTTACGGTGGCTATTGTAAGCTAGCATTGACACTATATGTTTACTTTGTTAAAATGACAATGTTCTGATAACAACAGAAATACATGATTTTAATATAGATGGTTGAACTGTACCTGGCACCTTTTGAAGCAACAGGTTACCTGACCATACTATATAATAAACAATGTCGTCAGAAAGAATATCAGAAATGGAATAATCTCCTATACAATAAAAACAAGGAGAACATGACCATTTCAGCAGACTCAAATAGAAAAACTGTATAAAATATAGAGTAGAATACCTCATAACAATTTGTATGGCAAAAACTGACCTGTTGTTGGAAAGGGCCTAATGATTTACTAATGATCCCACACTATCAAAACATGTCATCTTGGCTAGAATACTTATTATATCATGTTATTGTTGTTAATGAATGTTGTTGTTGTTGTTTAGAAGTTCAATTTGGATGCTTGAGACAATGCTACTTGAGATCCAACACAAATTAGGCTAGATATTATATCAAATAAGTTTTAGTGATTGTGATAGCATGTTAATAGATTACTTTAAATTATTATGATCATTTTATAATATTTGTATTGATTATAATAGCATTTTGTATCTACAGGGCCTAGGATACATGGGCTTCTTGCTTAAAATCCATAAAATAACATAATAAATTCTAATAGAGTACAAACACTATAAGTGTGTAGCATAAATACCACTAAATACTGCTAAATTATGCTATCCTATTGTTTTCTATTGTTTGATTTAGCACTCTTTACTACTAAATAGTGCAAAGTGTTGCACACTTTTGGTGTTTGTACTCTACTGTTGATGTTATTGCTCATATGTTAAATACATCAAATAATTTAATGATTATTGTAAAGTGCAAAACATTAAAATTATGAAATAAATTGAAAGATAATAAAAACAGTAACTATTTAGTGACTGATAGTCACTGTTACTCAATCAGAATTGTTTTGGACTTGTCCCCTCAACAGTAGACATCCCATGTTCAAATACAAAATAATTTTCAAATCCTTTTAGGGCAGCCATACTCCTAGGCTTGCCTCATATTACAACACTAATTTGAAAACTTTCACTTTCTTTACTGTAATCTTTCAAAATACTAATTTCTCGAAAAGTCACCGCTGTTAATAGACTGGTCCAAAATTCACCTCCTGTTTCCTGTCTGTTACATTTTGTTTCTGATTTTGGGTCTGCTGGTTGAGTAAACTATAATAGAGTGCTTACGCTATGTCCATGAAAAAAGTTGAAAGTTTTACATGCCTAACCATTGTTATATATGACTGTTATTTTGCAACTTGAATCAGAGCTTTGAAAAGTGCCAGTGCCTCTTGCCAACTGCTTGGTTGTTCTATGGACAACTGCTCTTGGGCATATTCAAAATATTCCTGATGGACATTTTTTTCTGGTTTCATGACTAGATGCTGCAACACATGATCCATTTCAGTAGATGGAACTTCCAGTTTGAGGTTTGGATCTGCTCCATGAAGTTCAGGACAGAAGAAAAGTGAATCTGGGCGTACAGGTTTAGTGTTATGCCTTGATTGGCATATCCTATGACTATTCCAATGATCTGTTACATAATCAAGTTGTTTCTGGATGACTCTGTGAAAGCAAAACCATAAACATTCCATATCAAGCTCAGATGAAGTGTCAATTATCCCTTGAAATTCCAAATCTGTGAAAAACCTTCTCCACCATGCAGAATGGCTTTTTGCAAAGTATGACCACCATCCTTCCATACTTTGATTACGGGGTGATGCTACATATCTGTGTGCAGCAAAATCATCACGAAAAAAATTCTGAATTGATGCAGATAATCCATTTTCTGTACCTAAATCTGTTACTAAGTGTACTGGGCAGCCTCCAACAGCAGAAATGGCCTCAACAAAAAAAAAATGCAATGTTGTCTGGAGAATTGTTGGACCTTGCAACCTTGAGCCACAATATCTTTCTACTGAATCCGTCAATTCCACCATGAATCGGGAATCCCCATTGTTTTAATTTGTCGTATCCATCCACGTGCCAGGCATAGTTTGGTCCAGGATTGTTGTATGTTCTCCTTTTCAAACGATTTTTTTTCCTTTTTTCAGTTCCTTCTGGATCCATCTCTTTCAGCAAATCCTGTACAACTTTTCTTGGTACCAGGATACCTTCCATTCTCAATGTGTGCCATATTGCTCTATAGCCCATAGATGACGAAGGGCCTTTGATCAGCTCACTTATGCGTTCTCGGACCTTTGCAAATGTCTCATTGAATCCTTCTTTATCGGTAATACCACGCCTCGACAGCCCATATTGTTTAAGTCTCCTTATCAGTGTACATCGACTTATGGGATGCTGATGACGCTCACAAAGAAAATGCAGGATTTCTTTATATTCGAATCCAAGACGAAAGTAATATGTAATAACCTCTTCTTCGTTTAATAACTCTTCTTCTTCTTCATCATCAGTGCTCGAAATGTCTGCACGTGTATTGTCGTCATCTAACTGACCAGTAGACGCTGAAATAGCAGTCAAAAACACGTTTACAACTAGCAAATATATAGATAAATAAAAATTAATGATCTCACTTACCTTGGGTACAAAATCTACACATATTCGCTTGCGAAAGTAATAAGGAACCACAACCTTGGCAGGATCCACTCGAACCAGACGCCATTTTTATTTACAACATCAAAACCGCTGACAAATTGCTCGCGGTATAAAAATCAACAGGGAACCCAATACGTCGTTGCTTTTACTGTATTCTGCCGTGGCTTTCTTTGTTCTGCCGTGGCTTTCTTTATTCTGCCGTGAGTTTAGTTTATTTTGCCGTGGCTTTCTTTATTCTGCCGTGAGTTAAGTTTATTCTGCCGTGAATTTATTGCCTTTTGCCGTGAGTTTAGTTCGTTTTGCCGTGAGTTTAGTTCGTTTTGCCGTGAGTTTAGTTTGTTTTGCCGTGAGTTTTTGTTTTGCCGTGAGATTACCGGCACATCGAATTCACGGAATCAACGGAATCAACGGAATCTCTTTGAAACATATGGAAGTCAAACATCATTAAAATAAAGACAAATCAAATTAAAAGAAAAAGTTAAGAACTTCGTGCTCGGTAAAGACAAAGCTGCCTATCGAAGTCAACCTTAGAAAAACTGGGCTTCCTGTGTTTGAAAATTGGGCTACCTGTGCTTACAAAATGGCGTCCAACTTGTCATAAAAGCGATGGAAAATTATAAAATAAATTAAATAGTACGCACGCTGTGATTGGTTGATAGCCATGTTTGCATGAGGGTATGTAAACACAGTTTTGACGTCACAACTTTCTTGTTTTCCCGGTACAAGTTCAAAAATTCACAGTTTCTTTCGAGGAAAAAAACGCCCCCAAAAGTGTATTTTGAAGACGAAGTTCCAAATTTTGACTTGTGTCAGGGCCTCAGGCATAACCCTATGGTCTCATGCAGGTCTTTCTGATCGTAATATCATGACAATCTCTCGTTGGTCACCGCAAAGAGAATTCCCTCAGGAGCTACAACACACGTCCTTCCGTCAGGACAGCTGCGGTTGTTCAGCGACGTGCTTTCTCATGATTTAAATGCACCGCCCGATAAGGAATACAAGTATTTCAAGGAAACAGTCAGCAGCTTCAAACTTTTTCCAGCGATAGCTCTTCAGCTCCACAAAATATCTTCTCGAGGCAAGACGAAACAATCAACTTCGCTGCCATGTTTTCTCGCTGTCAAATTGAGCAAAACCACGTTTCTTGCAAAACCGAGAATTCCAGTCACAGTGACACTCAGTTATCTACTTTTGATCACTTTCGTAAAGATAATCAATTCTGAAATCTTTTATTAAGATTTCTATTCAATCTTTGGACATTTCTTTGTATTTGTTTTAAAGTTTTAGAATGATAAATGTTTAAAATAGCTAGCGATTCTTTCTCGCTTCACATTTGCCTCCTTGGCGTTTATTACACGAAATTTGATTGGCTAACGATCAAAGTTTGTGATGTATGGAGAATTTGTATTTTGATATGAGAATCAAATTCAAATAAAGATTTATTTTCTTGCAAGTGGTAATGCTTTCCCTTAGTATTTATTTTATAAAAGCAATAGAAAACTTTTTTCTCTGTGTTTACATAGCCTGATAGCAACACTCGGGGGGTTGGGAGAATTCTCGACAGTTATGCAAACCCTCGACTACGTCTCGGGTTTGCATAACTGTCTCGAATTCTCCCAACCTCCCCTCGTGTTGCTATCAGGCTATGTAAACACGGAAAAAGTTTTCTATTGCTTAAATGTGCAATGTTTTGCTGGATCCATGAACAGATTCTTTCAAGGTTAGCTATGATTTGGACTAAAGTTATGTTTTTGACATGTCATTGTTTCCTGGGTAATCATTCTATGTAGATAAATCATAATAATATTAATAATAGGGTTTCCGATCGAGTTGTTTTATATAATTTTTTTCTTAGAGGACGACCGAGCACGAAGTTCTTAACTTTTTCTTTTAATTTGATTTGTCTTTATTTTAATGATGTTTGACTTCCATATGTTTCCAAGAGATTCCGTTGATTCCGTTGATTCCGTTGATTCCGTGAATTCGATGTGCCGGTAGATTACTCTATCAGTGGACATAATCAATGATCTTCCAGTGTGGAATGGACATGATCCTTTTTTTTCTTTCATTTATCTCAAACCAGGTGTTCTGTTGAAAACCAAATGTGTTAGCTATGAATGTCAATATTAGTAAAGCCTTGCAAACTTGTCATTTAGATCAACAATTTGGTTTGTTTACTATTATTATTATCATTTTTTGATTGCTTTCCAAAGAAAAAGCCAGATTGGATTTTTTTCAATGCGAATTCTGGAAGTGAAGTGAGGGAAGGGGTTTGTGAACTCCTTTAAAAACACAGCTCGAGCAATAAGAGTATAAGGTACATATAATTTCACCAAACTCAAGCTTTACTAGAAAATAAAGGAATAATTATTCTCAATAGGAGTTGATCATGGCCGAAAATGTTAAAACATTTCAGAGAAAAAAGTCTTTAGCCCATGCAAAGCATGTTACTGTGCACTGTTTTTCAGTGTTCTGTAGCTAGTTTTGCTCCATCTTATATTATTATAATTTGTTATTTATTTGTTATTTATTACTTTTGAGGGTCATAAGAGATATACTTCATTGGATTACTCTATCAGTGGACATAATCAATGATCTTCCAGTGTGGAATGGACATGATCCTTTTTTTCTTTCATTTATCTCAAACCAGGTGTTCTGTTGAAAACCAAATGTGTTAGCTATGAATGTCAATATTAGTAAAGCCTTCCAAACTTGTCATTTAGATCAACAATTTGGTTTGTTTACTATTATTATTATTATTTTTTGATTGCTTTCCAAAGAAAAAGCCAGATTGGATTTTTTTCAATGTGAATTCTGGAAGTGAAGTGAGGGAAGGGGTTTGTGAACTCCTTTAAAAACACAGCTCGAGCAATAAGAGTATATAAGGTACATATAATTTCATCAAACTCAAGCTTTACTAGAAAATAAAGGAATAATTATTCTCAATAGGAGTTGATCATGGCCTAAAATGTTAAAACATTTCAGAGAAAAAAGTCTTTAGCCCATGCAAAGCATGTTACTGTGCACTGTTTTTCAGTGTTCTGTAGCTAGTTTTGCTCCATCTTATATTATTATAATTTGTTATTTATTTGTTATTTATTACTTTTGAGGGTCATAAGAGATATACTTCATTGGATTACTCTATCAGTGGACATAATCAATGATCTTCCAGTGTGGAATGGACATGATCCTTTTTTTCTTTCATTTATCTCAAACCAGGTGTTCTGTTGAAAACCAAATGTGTTAGCTATGAATGTCAATATTAGTAAAGCCTTCCAAACTTGTCATTTAGATCAACAATTTGGTTTGTTTACTATTATTATTATTATTTTTTGATTGCTTTCCAAAGAAAAAGCCAGATTGGATTTTTTTCAATGCGAATTCTGGAAGTGAAGTGAGGGAAGGGGTTTGTGAACTCCTTTAAAAACACAGCTCGAGCAATAAGAGTATATAAGGTACATATAATTTCATCAAACTCAAGCTTTACTAGAAAATAAAGGAATAATTATTCTCAATAGGAGTTGATCATGGCCTAAAATGTTAAAACATTTCAGAGAAAAAAGTCTTTAGCCCATGCAAAGCATGTTACTGTGCACTGTTTTTCAGTTTCTGTAGCTAGTTTTGCTCCATCTTATATGAGATATACTCCATTGGACCACTCTATCAGTGGAAATTATTATGATCTTCCAGTGTGAAATGGACATGAATGGACATGATCCTTTTTTTTTCTTCATTTATTTCAAAAAAGGTTTTCTGTTGAGAGTAAGATTCTTTGTCATATTCTAGAGAATGACACATTACAGCTCAGTGGGCAATGTTTATTTATTACTTACTGAAATGAAATGAAAATCAAACTATGAGGTTTAAATACAGGTCATTCACTGAGTGAATAAGCACTCTACAAAAAGGCATCAAAGATATATTTCGAAAGGATTTTGTAATCTTTCTATTTTTTTACAATTTTTAAACCTCATGAGCCTTCGGGAATTTTAGTCAGCCGTTGCTTTCTTAATTTTGATTTTGATTGTCTTTTATTACTCTTAGAGTTGTATTTTTTTATACAATAGTAATTAATAAAGATATATTATAGGAAATATAGTTGTAACAAGTTTTGACACGGGAAGACGTGTCAAATGTGCTGGGCACATTGGATACTTTGGATAGAGTAGAAGACTATTTGGGATTTAGTCATTGTAAGACAGAAGAAGGTCCGTGGATTCGGTTTGAATATTTTTTTACGGTCAAATTGAACCAGCATAAACGAGTCTTGGTCGCAAACCCCAAAGCAAGCCTCCGTCTCTCTGAGAACCAGTGTTATGGTGGCTCCATCGGCTCAAAAACACCACACAAAACATTATTGAACAGAAGATTCTCCATCTACAGAAAAAGTTTGGTCTCGAAAATTTACCTCAGAATACCCTGCGAGCAGAGCCTCCTTTACCTTCACCCGAGTAAGAGAAAGGAAGGAGACTCTTTCCTTTCTCTCACTCGGGGGAAGGTAAAAGAGACTTTGCTCGCAGGGTAACCTCAGAATGGAAATATTACGAAAAACGTATCTCTTTCCCTACACTTCTAAGTAAATTTGCCCCCCAAACAATATGGCGTCGGAAACCGTGAAAGGAAGTATAAATAAACTAATACAAAACTCGTGTGAGTACTCTTTTATGTAAATTATGACGCAGTAAATTCCTCGTCCACCCACTCGTTGAAGGTTTCGGCATGAAAATCCCTTTTTCATAAAAATATTCGACTAGAAATAGATACGTTTAGCTAACCAAAACAAAAATCATTACTTTAGTTAATACAATAACATATAACTCGTTTTTGTCACCAAAAACAAATGTACTGTGCCCATAGGCCCAGCACAAAAAAATCTTATATAATAACAGAGCCTGAGGGCAAAATTAACAGAAAAGTTTTCAAGTTAGCCCCAGTCTTTTGTTTCTGAGCGTTGAATAGATTTCTCCAATAACGAAGCAACTTCTTGCATTGACTACTTCAGATGCTGGAGTATGCGTGTCTATTTTGACGGATGCTATGGTAGCAGCCGTTTCTAGCACGATAGTACTGATTAGTCAAAATAGTCACTCATGCTCCAACATGAACTGGCGAAGAATATAGTTTGATTTTACTTTGTCCACTCTTCAACTGACTAATATCCTTGGAAAATGTTTCCGTCTTTTTGGATAGCTATTATCTGTATCATACTTTTTATTTGGGCGTTTATTCTTTTGTATCATCTACAATATATTCATCTTTATCATTATACTAATGAAGCTTGTGCACAAGCTATTCAAGAGGAGCAAAAGCTTAAAGGATCCACTGATAAAACCCCACCACAATATCGGCGACATGGAAAAGGTAAAGTATTACCTCGATCTCTTTTTATTTTCCATCGATTTCAGGTGACTAGCGATTCTCAAATTTAACCGAACGTGATACCAAGCTCGAAACCAATTCCCCTTCCCCGACAGACTTGGGTTTGCTGCCAATCAGAATGCAGTATGTAACGTGACCCGCTCACGCTTTACAACGGCCGTTTGAACACCATCGATCACACGCTGTAGAAGAAATCAAATATTCGACTTTAAGCCAGGATTTTTCTGGAAATATTTGGCGTGGTGGCATTCAGAATATATGTTATGATAGAGAAATTATCGTTCCTTTGACATGTTGCATTTTTATTGCGGTTCAAGGGGAGTGAGAGAGATTTTTTTGGATTTTCTAGCGTGATGTAGTCGATATCGGGTGCTAAGTCTCCAGCCTTCCCATTATTTAGGTAGAGAAGAGCGGATTTTGAAAAAACCCACTAAACGGCCTCAAGAAGAAGACTAAACAAAATAAAAGCAACGACTGCAGCAAGTTTTGAGGCAAATTGTTGAGTGAAACATTTTATTTTCGTAACTTTATCATAACTCCCATACATTCCCTTATAAACCATACACAGGAACCTTGTTTGGGCTGCCTGTGAATTATTCTGCAACCAATGATCATAGTTTTTATTTTTACTTCGATATTTTTTGCTAGAAAACGATCGATGGTGAATCGTGTGTTAAGTTATATATAGTTCCAGTTTACATTTTTAACTATCACTAGTACTGAAGCTGGTCTCTACCGCTTTGTCGAACTACACCAAACGACAAGGAAGTACTGAAATACCTTTTGAATCGCTTAAATTCCATATATTTAGAAACACAACATACTGTATTGTTTATTTAAGACCTGAATAAAGACTACCAAAACAGCATTTATAAACGAATTTACATAGAACATTCATCAGTTTTGCCGAGTAAGTAGTTTCTGAAATAAATTTAACTCTTGAGGATTTCATCAGACAAGTCTAGGTCAAGATTGGGAGTAACTTAAAGCGCGTTAACTTTAGCGCGGTACTTAACGTAAAGCTGTTTTCTCCTTAGCTTTATTAGAAGCTACATAAAAACGTTCTATTATGTGATATACTACGGGATATTTTGGTAATTCTTTGCACAAGTTGTCTAGCTTTAAGCCTATGCGCACGGCGACAGGCAAATCAGTGTATGCTCTTAGAGCGTTTTGTTTAAAATAGCTTCAAATTACTGAATTGTTTTGCTTAGAGTAATTCACTTAAAAAAACTGCAGGAATGAAATATTCTTTTTTCCATGCATCACGAACAAGCCCACAACATTTTATGTAATAAAGGTTTCTTTGTATGTAGGTGTTATTCAGTCTAGTCCAGCAGTTATTGTTTCATCTACATACATTTATTATTTTCCGAGCTCAGTTTCGGAACTTATATCCATGGTCAAGGGCACTAGGACACCGAATGTGTTTGGATTTCTATAGGCTTTTTTTTCCCTTTCGATTATTTGAATTAAATTAAACGTATATACTTGTTTGATTTATCTTGTGTCCGTGTTCCTTCGTTCACTGTTGTAATCTAGACGTTTTCATTCCAAAGGTCAAACGGTTTGAATAGCCTATGAGCGTTACTTCTTTAACGGCCGTTCCTTACTTGACTCTGTTTGTACTATACCAACAACAACGCGACCGCGCGATGCTCCTTACGTCAGTAATATCCAACCGTCCAGAGTCAATATGGTTAATCAAATTCACCTTAAGTTCCATATAGAGCCCCGGGGTAGGCTACTAGCCTGCTTGCCATTGTTCTCTCGTCTGCTCGCTTAATCCAATTATTTTGAAAGGTGGGGTGGCAGTGTGTTTACACAGCGATGACAGATGCAGCTAACTGCGCGAGCGGGAAAAACGTAAGCATTTTATCATATGACCCTAAATAAAAAATATATCTTAAAAGTTGCAAATTATGCCAATATGGTCGCAGGATTGGAGATGGGCCATACAGATTCATACGGCCCTGCTCACGCCTTTTTCCCGAAGGATTTTCTAAGAGCGCGCGCCCGGGCAGATACGGGTCATATGATAATTCTGTTTATCATATGACCCGTACGGCCCTGCTCGCGCGTTCTAATAAAACCATTGGAAAAAGTCACGTGATGGGGCCGCACGGCTTTGAGCGAGCAGGGCCGTACGAATCCGTACGGCCCTGCTCGAATCCGCGCGCTTTCTCTTTTTTAGCTTTTATTTACTATTTTTTTCTTTCTATTATTTTTTATTGATTATTTCGTGAGGGTCATTTGATAAAATGCTTATTGACTGAGTTAGGTCAGGCCGTACGGGAAAATATTTGGCTCGAGGTCATTTGTACGGACCTCGCTGCGCTCGGTCCGTACGGCATCACCTCGAGCCAAATATTTTCCCGTACGGCCCTCCCACTCAGTCAATAAGTACATATTATCATATGACCCGTATCTGCCCGGGCGCGGGCTCTTAGAAAAACCTTCGGGAAAATGGCATAAGCACGGCCGTACGGCTTTGAGCGAGCAGGGCCGAACGAATCCGTACGGCCCTGCTCGAATCCGCGCGCTTTCTTTCTTTAATTATTTTTCTTTTCGTGAGGGTCATATGATAAAATGCTTATTGACTGAGTTAGGTCGGGCCGTACGAGAAAAATATTTGGCTCTCGGTCAGTTTGTACGGATTTCGCTGCGCTCGGTCAAATATTTTCCCATACGGCCCTCCTACCCACTCAATAAGTACATATTATTTACCACTGCCTAATCTGATAAATAAAATAAAAAAATAATAGATGAAATGAAAGATTAAATTAATGGTAGCGAGTAAATTATGAATGGACAAAAATATGAACAAATGAATGAGTGAGGGAATAAATGCATTTTTTTTTTTTTTGCATTTGTACACCATATTCCCTGATGATGGATCTAAGATCCGAAGACAGGATAATTATAAATATATATAGATGAAACATTAACTGACTAGATTTTATTTATTATTTTCCGACAGTTATTGAATTAAGTAAACCTTTTTAATTGATAGGAGTGTATTTTACGTCTATGGACCCATCCTGCGACCCTGAGTCCATCTTGCGCAATAACTTTGGTAATGCTGCACGGATGGTTTCTAGCCCCAAATTTTGGAAGAAGTTAGAATGGGCTGTAGAGGTTAGTATCCCAAAAGATAAAGTTATGAAGGTGGTTGATGTACAGCGGCCAAACCTTGACGTATACTTACACGCCGGTGACGTGGATCTTAAACTATACCAGTATCGAATCTACCAGAACCCGACAAAGATACAACAAGTCAATTCATGTCCCATTCAGTGTGGGCCTCCAAATCTCAGCCAGCCAGTTTGCCAGCCCCTATCCTGTACCTCTTTGTTCCACAACTGAAATGACAACTGCAGGGGCCTTAAAACAGAGAAAATCTAAAACTTTTAGAAAATAATGAGAACATTACTGTAATTCCGCATAGAAGTCACATTGTTACTAGCTAATGCGCTTTCATTTTATAACCGAACATGTCAAAGCAAGGTCAGTTGTAAGTGTTATTGTTCTACTGACGATTTGTATTAAAGGTCATTTCTTTTGTTCCAAACTATATGCTTTTATATCGATAAAATCGGTTATAGTACCAAAGTAACTATCAGAGCAATGAGAAGAAATGAGAAGAAATCATACAAGCAGGGTATAATAGAGTTGACTGCAGTTCCGGGAGGGGGTCCTAGGAGTTATACATGAATATTTGAGTCTGTTTTATCCCTACAACAACTGGGGTTCCACAAGGGTCAATGTTAGAGCCTCTTCTTTTTCTAAATTTCATCAATGACATGCCTAATGCAATCTCTAAGCAAACGTATTTTCCACTAAGTGTTTTGTGATGGGTATGGATGGTGACAAGCCACAGGATGAATTCACCTTTTCGGCGTTAGCTTGGACAGTAGTATAGGGGATGGGGGTTCCAGCGCAACGACAACCGGAGGATTACCCGCCTAAAGTACCCCCCTCGATTCGTACCGCGATTACCCGCATCCCGCGTCTATGTAAAATATGTTAGTCTATATATGGAGTGCGAAGATTGTAAGAGAATTTTTAAGAAAGAAGTGGACTTGAAGAAGCATTTAAAGATGAAGACGAAATGTATGAGTAGCTATGATTGTGGATGTGGTAAGAAGTTTGAGACTAAGGTTAAATTGTTTTGGCATTGTCAGGATTGTGAGTATGACTACGACGATCTGAAAAGGGTCTGGAATTAGGTATAAGATATTTCCTATTATATAGATGGAATCCCAAAGCAATTTCGAAACGGTGCCAATACCCGGTAACGGTGAGATTGATGTTAGACAGTTTTGGCGCCAGTCAGAAAGGAAGGTCAAGAGAACGCTTCGAAAAGGCATAGAAGAATTAGGAGCCCTGAAAGCGAGTATAATGGTAGAAGTGAGTCTATCAAAAGATGAGGCAACGACGACAGCAATGCTGCGATCAAAGTCGTTAGTGATATTAGAGTCCACCAATCTGGATAAGTCACTCAGCGAAGCCTTAGAAGCAATAATGGAGTCGCTGTCTAACTACACGAAAGAAGGATCAGGTTGGACAGTGGAGGAGGTAGAAGGTATGGAGGTTAGCATGGCAAGGTACGTACCAATACGAGGAGGAAGTTACGTGCCCCTACCAACGTGGGTAGAAAGGAAAAAAGCCATAGTCAACGTAAAAAATGACGACAACCGCTGCTTTATGTGGGCAATACGATCCGCACTGTATCCAGTAGATAAGGATCCCTGTAGGACAAGTAAGTATCCCACAGACGATTTAGAGTGGGATGGTGTGGAATTTCCCATGCAGTTGATAGACATCCCCATATTTGAGGAAATAAACGATTTAGCAATTAACGTTTACGGAGTCAGAGACCAAACGATAGTGCCACTAGTGCTGTCAAAGAGTAAAGGAGAACGAATACACCTCTTCTACCACGGCGGGCATTATTCGTGGGTCAAACATGTTAGCAGACTATTTTACAGACACACCAAACACAAAGGCAAGAAATACTTCTGCGACTGTTGTTTGTTATCCTTTACCAGCGTTAAAGCTCTAAAGGATCACGACGAAATATGTCGCGGAGTCGAAGAAGTGGCGCAACGGATCCAGATGCCCATAGATAAGAACCTATCGTACTCAGACCATCAAAAGCAGATGCAGGTGCCTTACGCGATATATGCAGACTTTGAAGCGTTGATAACTAAGGAAGAGCAGAAAAGTGGTGCCACGAATAAGGTGGGATTACACGAGATCTGCTCCTTTGGTTACATAGTAGTCAGATCAGACGGTAAGGCCGACCCTCCTGTAATTTACCGAGGTAAGAACGCAGCTAATGAGTTTCTAGAAGCATTGCGAGAAGAGGAGGAAGAGATTAGAGAACAATTAAGACGCCCAAAGAAGATGGTATTTACCAAAGAGAACCAGGAGGCTTTTACCAAGGCAAAGAAATGCCACATTTGTCAACATACGCTTCTCCAGTTTGGAAGACGAGCCAAGAAAGCGTGGGATGAAGATGGAAAGTATTTAGGAGAAGCTCATTTTAAATGCGGGAAGTATGCTAAAAAGGGTGAGAAGCCGGGAAAGCCCTCCACGCATTGCATTCACTGCCACAAAGCATTTGTTGAGGATTTCTATGTGGATAAGGTTAGAGATCACTGCCACATCACGGGTAAATACAGAGGTGCGGCTCATTGGAAATGTAATATAAACTTCAAAGTAGATCCAGAAATGGAAATACCCGTATTCTTTCACAATTTAAGGGGTTACGACAGTCACTTACTCTTACAAGGAACAGACGGCTCCGAAGTAAAGTGTATACCCAACAACAAAGAAAGGTACATGTCCGTAACTGTGGGCAAGCTGAAGTTCTTAGACTCACAGCAGTTCATGGCGGACTCCTTAGCAAACTTGGTTAAATACAACACGGAGTTCCCCATTTCCAGTCAATACGGCGCGGAAAGGAAAGGAGTGTACCCATACGAATACATGGACTCCTGGGAGCGATTCGAAGAGCCCCTACCACCCAAAGAGAGATTCTACAGCACCCTAAACGAGTCTGGTATAAAGGACGAGGAGTACCAGCATGCGTTAGATGTGTGGGAAAAGTACTCCTGTGAGAATATGGGAGAATACCACGACATCTACCTACGTTCAGACGTAGTGCTGCTCGCAGATGTTTTCCAAAGCTTTCGAAAGATGGCAATGGAATACTACGGGTTGGATCCAGCGAACTTCTACACGGCTCCTGGGCTTAGTTGGAGTGCGCTTCTAAAGAAGACAAACGCACAACTGGATCTCCTAACGGAATACGACATGTACCGCTTTATGGAAGACGGTATCCGCGGCGGCGTTTGCGGACCCAGCAGACGATACGCAAAAGCGAACAATCCCACGGTGGAGTACGACCCGGAGAAGCCAACCACATACATCTTCTACTTAGACGCAAACAACCTCTACGGTTGGGCAATGTCGCAGTACTTACCTGTACGCGACTTCGAATGGGACAACATAAAGCCCATAGAGTTTTACCTAAACGTAGGTAAAGAAGACGACAAAGGTTACGTGCTGGAGGTGGACCTGGAATACCCAGAGCACTTGCACGACGCGCACAATGAGTTCCCATTAGCACCAGAAGCAATAGAAATACCATTTAAGCAGCTGAGGCCGCTGCAGAGGGAAATGTGTCCTGGCTACAAACCCTACAGGAAGCTAACGATGAACCTGATGGACAAGCGAAAGTACGTGGTGCATTACCGTAACCTGCAGTTCTATGTGCGCCACGGCTTACGCGTGAAGAAGATCCACCGCGTTTTGAAGTTCACGCAGGAACCATGGATGCGCTCGTACATTGACTTTAACACACAAAAGCGTACGCAGGCAAAGAATGACTTCGAAAAGAACCTGTTTAAACTAATGAACAATAGCGTATTTGGTAAGACAATGGAAAACATCCGCAAGCGCGTAAACATAAAGATAGCCAGCACCAGAGAGGAAGCAGAAGCATACGTATCACAGCCTGGATTCGTTAGATACGTAGAAATGTTAAACTTCTACGTGATTCACATGAAGAAAGCGAATTTATTCCTGAATAAACCCGTATACACGGGGTTTACAGTGTTAGACCTATCAAAGCTGCTCATGTATGAGTTTTACTACGACAAGCTAAAACCGAAATACGGTGATAAGTGCCGCCTTTTATACACCGACACCGATTCCTTGATACTAGAGGTGCAGACGGAAGACATTTACGAAGACTGTGTTCCCGACATCGATGAATACGACACCAGCGATTACCCACGCGACCACTTTCTTTACTCCCCTAAAAACAAGAAAGTAATCGGGAAAATGAAGGATGAGATGAAAGGAAAACCCATCGTGGAATACGTGGGTCTGAAACCTAAGATGTACAGCGTGCTAAAGCTGGACGGTGTAGAAAAGAAAGCCAAAGGCGTAAAAAAAATACGTGGTTAAGAAGGACATTACGCACGAGTCCTACTTGAAGGTACTGCGTACGCGTAAGGAACAGCGACATAAGATGAACAGCCTGCGCAGCTACGGACATCAAATACACAACGTTACGCAGGAGAAGGTGTCACTGTCTGCATTTGACGGTAAGAGGTGGATGTGTGATGATGGTATTCATACGATAGCATTCGGACATCACACGATAAGCAGTTCTTCCATGACGAACCCACGAGTGGGACCATCATAAAGATAATACAAGATGGGCTGACCCTTCTTAGCTATCGCACTTCGGATCTGGTAAGTTTCCAAAGACCAATTAGGATCCGTAGCTCTTTTGGATCCTCCTTCTAATTCACCCGGCTCATAGAGATATCGAACCGTGACATTACCTAATTTCTTTTCCTGGGGGAAGACCGCCCTCGAACTTCTGACGAAGGACTTGTGTTCCACGTGTTTCTTTTTTATGGCATCTTTGGGTTTTATCCCCGTAGCCCTGGCCGCCTCGTTGTTCAAAGCCGCGACGACCTGGGGGAGCCTCTGAGTCCATTCCCTGTTGCGTTTGGAGGGATCTTCCAGCTCTTTCCAATACTGGTACCCAAAGAGACGCTCGGCCAAGGTCTTATTGAATCTTTCGACGATGCTTTGACCCCTGTGGTACTCAGCTTCGGCTCTTCTAATCTTAGTGCTGTGGTCTTTCAGGGTCTTAGTAACCACGCCCATGAACTCTGTCCCCGCATCCACTTGCAGCAGCTTAGGCCATTTCAAGACGCGCTTATAAATCCTACCTAGGGCTTCTGCGACTTCCCCAGAATCCTTGCTGGTTATGGGTTCGACGTCCTTGTATCTGCTTGCGATATCAACTACGGTCAAAGCGTACCTATAGGTCTTTTTTCTCACCTTGTCGTGCGGTAAGAAGAGCAAATCTGCCTGATGAACTTCATTGGGGGCATTTACGGTAAAGCTGGGCCTGGGAATGTACTTGGGCACGGGAAGATAAACCTGCCAGAGGGTTTGTTTTCTTAGCCAGTTCTTAGCCGTTTCTTCTGATACCCTGGCCGCGGTCGCGAGTTTCTTGATAGCTGACGCTCCTCTCCAATAGCCTTCAGGCCCATAGTAAATCCTTTTGAGTTTGTCCTCTACGCGGCCCATTATATGAATTCCAAAACAAGATTGATCTTGCGTCCGTTAAAATCCACCGTCTTTCCGTCCACTTTAATGGTGATGTTTATGCTTTCTACCAAATTAGATAAGTCATAGCTCAAAGAAATGGGAGTGTATTCTACCAGGTCAAATGGATTACCCTTAGGTAGAAACTTGGACATAAGAGAAGACTTTTCTCCATTGTTGTAACTATGGACTAAATCGCAATAGACTTCGTAAGAGGATGCGACTTTCCATTTTACATCATATGTACTGCCGCTATTTATCGTGGTACTAGTAAGACCCAGGAGTTCTACCAATGAACTGCCTTTTAAATTAACGCTCCCACTATTTTTTTTGAATTTCATTTCATGGGGTAATCCTGTGGTAAGAGTATATCCATGCTTTGCTAGCTCCTTGGCCAGTGTTATAGGTGTGTATTGGGAATCTGGTATTTTTGGTTTGGCGGCATTGTCAACGACAAAGCCATCAATTAAATTATACCAAGAATTGTACAAAGAGCAACTAACCAACCGAACCCTTTCCGCGCGGATGGGAGGATTCAGATAAGTGGTAAAGTCATTCTTGTCGCTTTCCAAAAAGACGATCATTATATTAGATACGCCAAGGCCACGCCTCCTGCCAGCCCTGCGACTCCTACGAAGACCAACTCACTATTTTTTTGTTTCTTAGAAGGCTGGTAGTAATTCTTAAAGTCAGGCTTCTTTAACACCACTGTGGGGTGCGCCTGCGAATAAAGTTTGAAGGCGTAGTCTGTGTTTTCGAAGTTCTTATCCGCCTGCATTTTGTCTTGGTAATTCTTATCCAACCAATCCCTGTAGGCTTGTCTTTTTTTATTCCAAGCCTCCACGTCCCTTTGATATTTCTCCAGCGCTAAGTCGTGCCTCTTCCTCTCAGCGTTAGATTCTGCGTTTCTATCACCGCTAACTAATTTATCCAGATATCTACCACCATAATTAGCTCCTGTAAATGCTAAAGCTGCAATAACTCCACCTGCGACTAAGCTAACCATTATATGTTAGGCAGGTACTTTTCCTTTCGTAGGTAATCCTTTAGCAAGATAGCCCCGCCAACGGCAGCGGTCATTTTAGCGAAATTAGCGAAGCTCTTGCTTGGGTCTTCAGTAAAGTCTTCTTTGAGCACTTTCTTACCAACCCAACCAATACCCGCAACAATAGAGGTAATGATAGCTGCCTCTTCAACAGTTTTCAACAATGCAGTCGACATTATATTACAAAGCGAGAAGGTCATTCCATTTCAGGGATTTTGTTTTTTCTGACCTCCACAGGTGCGTGATATGTTGGGGCCTCCCACTTTACTTCTGGCTTCATATTCCGCCATTGTAAATAAAAGCTGCCTGCTGCTATAGCAATTCCTAACGCGCCGATGACGTAGCCGGGATTCCAAAAGGATTCGCTTTCGTCCTCCACCTTTTCTTCTTTTTTGGCTTTATTCTTTCTGTTCATCTCCGCGAGCTTCTTTCCCGCGGCAACTCTGCCTGCAGATTTAGGCTTGGTAATCTTCTGCTCCTCCTGAGGTTGTTCTTCGGTGCCACTCATCTTATATCTAAGGACTTGAAGGACTTGATAATAACTTGACGGCGACTTGACAATGACTTAAGGATGACTTGATCAAGTACTTAAGGACGACTTGACAATGACTTGACTAAGTACTTGAGAATGACTTAAGACGACTTGACTAAGTACTTGACAATGACTTGACTAAGTACTTGAGAATGACTTAAGACGACTTGACTAAGTACTTGACAATGACTTGACTAAGTACTTAAGACGACTTGACTAAGTACTTAAGACGACTTAAGGACGACTTGACTAAGTACTTGAGAATGACTTGACTAAGTACTTGAGGTGACTTGATTATCAGCAAGTGCTGCCTGAAAGACCTTTTCAACTTCTCTATCCTTCTTGAAGTCCTTCCAAGATGTTCCGAAGGAACCTAGTACCTCCTTCAAGTCGACGTGCTGAGCTACGTGCAAAGCCGCAGAGGCGACTGCCATTAACTTACCGCACTTCAAAGACAACCACCCGCAGGTTATCTTAAGTTCTTGGGCGATAACATAGTCATCTCTTATGTCCTTCTGTAGTTGCTCCACATCGTCTATGGGCAGTGCAAGTCCAAGCAATTTAGTCGCAAGTCGGATAGCGGAGTCTGCGACGGCGTCCGTGGTCTTACTTGCAAGGGCAGCCTCGTACCTCTTATGGAACTTTTTGACTTCCTCTTCTGACAACTTGTTAACTTGCTCATGGGTAAGTTCCTTGCCTATCATTTCTTTACACTTTCCCGAAGACACAAGGATGTTAAGTTGTTCCTTGAGGTTACTTTCGTCTAACTGTGTGGGGACTTCATCTAAGAGCTGCTCAATCTCCATATACATTAGGAGTTAAAGGTCTTTATTGAATACGGAAACCTTAAAGTGAATATCATCTTGGAATGTCGATGCGTCTTTAAATCCCGCATGTATCCGCGTAACTGTTCCTTGCTTATCTCACCGCCGTAGTCAGAAAGAATGGTTTCCAGGTCAGACTTACTGGGTGTATAAAATACGACCAGGGAGCCTATGTTTTCCCTGAAGGGTTTAGAGACACTGGTAAGCTGCTGCGAGAGTAACCAAACGCTGATATTGTCATGCCTACCGCTGAAAGCGAGCTTCACTAATTCGGAGGTGCGCTTTTTTACGTCGTCCCCACAGGCAATGTCATCCAGTATGAGCAAGGTTTGCGTATCTTTAGGGAATTGCTTGTGCCAGAACTTCAAATGGCTGGATAACTCGTTAGGGTCCAATATGTCCACGAAGAAGTCGTCATCTTTCACTCCTATGCCTTCCCAGGTGCGGTTATTCACGTAGGTGGGGCATAATAGCACGATGTAGTCGAAACGGTATCTAAAGGGTCCTAATAGCTGCTCCACGATGAACTGGGTCTTTCCGCAGCCGGTGGGTCCTACTATCAGAGCATTACAAGGCATGTGATCTGGATTCATATATAGATGGAACCAGTGGAAGCAGTAAGAATGATTACCGCCGACGCAAAGGATAAAAAAGACACCATAGAAATACAAAGGGAAGAAATAGATCGGTTAAAGGAGCGCGTGCAGGAATTGTATGATGAAATGTGTAGTCTGAAGCGTGCAGAACGGTTTGGTGCGGTTTTAACGATAGTGTGTTGGGCTGCGGAGTCCGTTAAGGACTTCATGAGATATCCCCTCTAGAACCTCATCGTCGTTGCTGGCGTAGCAGCGCATCTTTCATACGCATTTCAGCATAGCGACTGAAAGTACGTGCTTGTGATGGATCGTATAAGCACTGCCACAAGTGTTGTTCCTTCCTGACGCAGCCACACTTATCGCAAGTGTCGTTCCAGTAGTCTACGTTCTCCCAGGCGACCTTTTCAAATGTGACGTCGAAGTTCACAAAGAGGTTGTCTATTTCTTTTTTCTGGTTGTTTAATTGCCTTACCGTGTCGACTGGACAACAACGTTCTGCTACGTCGCCATGCTCTTCGCAGGCGACTTCTGAAAGGTCGTATCGTTTACATCTGTATTTGTGCCAGGCATCTTCAAAGGATGCGTTGCAGCTTTTGCAAAGAGATTTGAGGCAGACTCTGTGTTCCATGTGGTATGCTAGTGCTTGAGAAGAGCTTAGTACCTTGTTGCATTCTTCGCAAGTAAGGTTGTGTACGTTGTTTCGGCGACAGACTTTGTTTTTGACGTGGTAGAAACAAGCTTGCGCGGTAGCAAAGGTCTTATTGCAATGTTCGCATGTCGTTTCTGTCGCGCGTTGCTTAAAGCAGACCTTGTTTTTGACGTGGTAGGAACGAGCTTGGCTGGTCGTAAAGGTCTTATTGCAATGTTCACATGTCGTTGCTGCGCGTTGCTTAAAGCAGACCTTGTTTTCGGTGTGATAGTTAAGTCGCTGTAAGGAACTGAATCGTTTGTTGCAATCGTTGCACGTCATTATAGTAGGGTGTTCTTTATGCCTTATTAATAATCCTACTTCGTTGTTGCTGATAGGGTAGGGTCTCTTAAGACCTTTAGTTTTAATGATTGGTTATTATTCTTTAATGTTTTAAATGTTATTAGGCTGATATTCTTAGGACCTTTAGTTTTAATGATTGATTATTATTCTTTAATGTTACTTAAATATGATGGATGAAAAGAGGATAATATTAAGGACCCCTAAGTTAAGTCTTTACGTAACATATTCTAAGAAATAATAATAATAATAATGAAATAAGATATCCTTACGTCAAAGTTAAGTCTTTACGTAACGTATTCTAAGAAATAATAATAATAATGAAATAATATTAAGGACCCCTAAGTTAAGTCTTTACGTAACATATTCTAAGAAATAATAATAATAATAATAATGAAATAAGATATCCTTACGTCAAAGTTAAGGCGCAGGAGGAATCCTAGTAACCCTTTCAATATATGGACTGCATTACGTGTGAACTACCTGCCGACTGCATAATTCGTGAGGAGAAAAGATACGCCTGTCCTCATTGTAATAAGGTATTCCCCGAAGGATCCTTTGTTGGGCATTGGTGTCCCACAGATCCTAAAACACAAAGAGAATCTGTATGTATATGGAGCGACTGCGATACCGTCCCATAAGCACCATTTGCGGTGACTGCGGTCAAAAGCTGTCCACCCTCCAAGCCTTACAATATCACCGCGACAACAAAGTCTGTCTAAATAACTACTGCCGCCGCTGTAATGAGCCCTTCTTTGAAGAGAACTGGCATAAGTACCGCTGCCGCCGTTACCACCTAGAAGGTATTGCCTGCGAAACCCACGGTGACATAGCCGAACGCTGTTGTCCCCTTGAAACCTCCCGGGCGCTGACAAAGCGTAAGAAGGAAATTGACCAAACCTTTGTAGGCTTTGACGATGTTGAGGGCGTTAAATGGGAGGACAGGGAACACTGGGAGGCTATTTGCGATCGCTGCGGTTGTCAACGGAGCGGACAACATATTTGGTGCTGTCTATACGACGGACCACGTCCTTTAGACCATTACCTGGCGGTACGAAAGGCTTGGAAAAATGATAAAGATATATGATTCCTCAAATCGCAGCATTCGTAGGAGGCGTCTTAATTACCGTATCCGCTTACCAGATAACAGAAAAAATGAGGTCCGCCGTAGCAGACCAATACTTAACCGCCCATGAGGATGACTTCTAATCGCACAGAGGATTAGCATCTACCTTCCTTTCAACGTCGAACTTCCATCGACCGCTGACCTTACCATAGCTGCGTATGTGTGTGAATTCCTCACCTTGAAGGACATACCGCACGCAGTCCGGTGCCCACAGTGTGCACTCTTTACCGTCGTGTTCCAAGACCAACCTTAAACGGCTAATGTCTTCGAACACAACATAATTTTTTATTCTGTATGAAATGCCTTGGACTAATTCACGCCAGTGTGTCTGTTCAACTATCATTATATCTATGAAATATTCTTTGGTGAGTCCTTAACGCATCCTGCGTCTTAAAAGCCTTAGTGCACCAAGGACAAGGTATGCGAATGCCTTCCGCGTAATGGTCGATCTCCCTACATATAAGGTCGTAATCATTGCACACCATAGTTAGGTAACCATTTGCTTCGTATTGTGCGAGTAATGCCTTTTGTTTTGAGGATAATACGCCGTTACCCTTAGGTGTCTTCAACTCCAAGCATAACCCATTATGTTTTTTATGTGCATTGAGAACTAAGATGTCAGGCTGACCTGCCTGGTAACCTTTCTGCCAACATACTATTCTTTTTCTAGCTGAGTCCTGTAGTTCTCCAAGACCTGGTGCCAGCAGTAGGATAGGGTGGAATCGGCGTATGTAGTTTACGACCTTCTTATGCAGGTCAAATTCATTTTCTATTTTGAATATTAACTTATTAGGACTGTCAAAGCGCCGCTCTATTTCATACTTACCTGTTTTCCTGAGGGTAGGGAGAACATCGCCTAACACCCAGTTTCTGAACTCCTTAGCTACGGACTTTTCAGATCCGAATATTAACTCATAAAGACCCATTTCAGTGATGTAAACGGTATGTGGTTGCGCATTAGGGGTGTCAGTCAGATTGACACCCTTTATAGACCCCAAAGTTACCTTGTTTTCCTCTGAGACGTGCGCTCTAGCTGCGTCCCTAGAGTTAACGTAACCCAACGCCAAAGCCACCTCCTTCGCTTTGAAATAAAGTTTATCGCCTTGCACTATGCATTGCAGTTTGGTGTTGTTGTTTTTGAATACGCGAAGCATTATATACGTAAGGGATATTTTTATCCTTTCTTGGATGAGGGAGCGCAGCGCGCGAATCAATACGCAACACTCTTTAGCTGATTCATTTCTACAGTCAGTTGCGCGTCAGACACCACAAAGACGTATGCGTTGATCTTGTCTGAGTCGCCTGCACTAGTGTTTGGATCTCGCTTGATTTCCAGGGTAATGCCGTCCTGGGTATTTACCAGACGCAATCCCTGTCCATGTAAATCCTCGTCGTTGGTGGTTCGCATGTCAATCCACAATGCATACTTATCGGTAAAGAACTCGCCGGGTGCAACTTGATCCCCAAACTTTCTTTTTATTTCCCTGTAGATGTCTGAGGGCTTCATTCCCTGCGAATACACCTTATTTGGAACTCCATTGATGCTAATCCCGACATTGGTGATGTTGGGGTTATGAAAGGCTTCAGAGTCGCGCTTACCAGCTTCATAAGGTTTGATAAATACCAACATCAGCCCTGTAAGACTACGACGTGGTAAATTAATGCTCTGAGTAATTACCGCGTCTGTCTTATCCAGGAAACTAAAGGTTTTATACATTACCGCGTGGTCATACAAGAAAGCCTTTCCGGAGCTGTATTCCATGCCAGCGCTGCGTGCTAGATCTTCGGAATGTATGGTTTCATACTGCAATTCCAGGTTGGTAATGGCATATGGAGGAATACTTCCCGACAACGCAGTGCTTAACCCACCAATAATGTTAGTTATGTTGGCTAAGGTCACTTCAAACTGCAACTCACTCAACTGTCTAGGATAATAAACTCCGTGGCTGGTAATAGCCTCAAAGTCCAATGGTATTACGTATTTAGTACCATAGGCTGTTTTAATGGCCTTTGCATCTGCCACTGCGGTTTCTCCGCTGCCGTCAGTAGGTTGTGTCTTGGTAGGAGTCCTAACCTTACGTAAGATTGTGCTACCAATACCCTGCTCTATCTTTTGTGCCCTTTCGAATGCAGTCAACCACAGATCTTTGTAAGTGGTGTATAGGTCATAGTTGTTTAAGTCTAAGAGGGATTCCCCGGCAAACTTTACTCGCATCTTTGAGACGATGTTGCGACCAAGGTTGTTAACGATAATCCTTTCATCTGCGACGGTAGGTTGCACCGTCAAATCAAACCTTAACGCCAAGGTACCAGGAACTAATACTAGGTTATCTGTTAGTCGGGGAACACCTACGTACAAGGTTTCTCCAGGTTTAGCGCTGCTTGGGGTAAAGGTGACCCGATGAAAGGTGCGTTCTGCTTTCAGTCCGCCAACCTGCTTAGGTAATATATTGGGGTTTAACTTTGAGCTTATCATATATAATGGAAGTAGAAGGAACAGATTTTGATCCCACCACTGAAGAAGGTCAAGTCGATATTAACGATGAAGAATACGACGCATGGACTAAAGGCCTGGAAACCGACCCCTTAATCTACGACGCAGCCTTACACGATAAATATGGTAGTAGATGGAAAAGCGCCAAGGCCGCCTTAAATCGCATGTGGCAATCAAGACACCACGGCAAACCCATCCCTGAATACTTGGAGCTTCAAAACATGGGCGGAGCAACCGCGCGGGAAACTGTAGAGTGGGCAATGCAAGAGCTAAATGAGCGTTATTCCCGTTTCGATGCTGACGACGTAAGGCTCACAGAACGCGGAAACAAAGTCCTCATAAGCGTCCAGGACCTGAGATATCCTGACAAAGACCGCTGGACGAAACCACAACCCCTCTTTGATAAAGATGGTGAAGTTAGGGGTGACGTGGCGAGATTAAAAGGCTTCCAGCGTGCCACTAGAAGCATGTTAGAAAGGTTGGAAACCCTGAATGAAAAGGTCGCGCTAGAAAAGCGCGTCGAAGGACTACAAGAAACATTGGAAGAAAGGGAAGCAGATTATATGCGACAAAACCGACTACTCCTTGATGCTCAAAAGAGAGAAGTTGACGACAAGAACCAAAGAATAATGGAAATGAGAGAACAAAGAAACAAAGCCCTACGCGATAGGGACCAAGCTCAAAAGGCCTTTGAACTTGCCTTGCAAGACCTAGACATAAACAAGGAAGAAGCTAGGAACTTACGTACCACCATAGCTAACTCTTTAGAGGAACGGCGGCAGTTGGTTGCTGAAATCAATGCTAAAGAAGAACAAATCCGGCAAAGAGATCAGGCTATTGAAGACCTGGAGGGACAAATAGAGCGGCAGCAGGAAATAGTTGCAGATCAAACTCGCCCCGAAGAGGAAAGGGAAGCAGCTCAAAGGGAAGTAGAGACTCTTCAGGAGCGCCTTGCAGAATGACATACGCAAAAGGAAAACCTGGAAAGAGAATTGGGGCTTACCACCAAGGAAAAGGTAAAAAGAGCTCTGGTAAAGTATGGTATTCCACTGGCATCCGCGGTCGCTATTTCAAGCGTAGTAGGCGTGATCTTGTCCGCGCTTAAGGCTACAGGCGCAGGCGTAAAAAAATTAGGTAATGGGCTGACGGCCTTGGGAAAAAAGATGGCAGCCGGTTTGCCTGGGCTGCTGGGTTCGGTCGTTTCCTTGGCACTTAGGGCCGGCGGAGAACTATTGAAGTTCGTGGGGAATAACGTTTGGATCTTGGTAGTAGCTATTGGCGTGGTACTCTTGAAGAAGATGAAGGGTTAATCTTATCTGGGTACGTTACTGGTGGCTTATCGTTGTCGGGTGTCCGAAGCGTCCTCAACGGGGGATAAGTAAAGATAGTATTCGCGCCGCCTTGATAATTTGGTATCAAGGGTATGGCAGTCATAGTAGAAATAGTCTTATGACTCCAAGTAGCACTTTTGTCATGAGTTCGATTGATCATGGCGATACCAGGGTGCCCCGGACGTATCATGTCGTCTGGACAAAATTGAAGCTTTGCATATTGACAATTAACTATCATGTGAAACGTTACTGGCGCCATATTTTCTAAACTTCTGGGGGCTTCATACGTAAAATGAGCTAAGTTCCTATTATTATCTTTTTTTCTGTAAGGTAATAATGGTTGGTTATTCTCGTCAATAATCCTAAACCTAACGTTAGCGTCATTAAATGCGCTAACGTTAGTGGTGCATATGATTAACCCCAACCCTCCAACTCTAACCCACGTGCAAATGTCTATCCATTCGTCACCCTGATGCCAATATTCCTCCAGGTAATGAAAAAACCAATCTTCTTTTACGTGTGGGTTCATATATTTAAAGGCTAAGCACCGTAAGAGTGCTAATGGTCTTGTGATTATAAGCCGTATCTCTTTGATCTTCTATGCTATTTACACAAACGCTCCCAGTATCATCTACACGCATTTGCAGCTTTACCTTCCCATGGCAATCAGTAACCATATGAAAAGTCCAAACCGATAAATTCTCGGTGCTATGCGCCGGCGGCTCTACGGAGAAATGCGTAGGCTCCCTGTTGTTTGTCTTCGCGCGCATGGGCTGCAGTATTCCATTGTCATCCAGGAACCTAAAGCCGACGTTGGCGTGGCTGGCAGATCCAATGCAAATACTACAAAGGATTAACTTCTTTCCCGAGTAGTTCAAATTCACTGACATACCCGTAACATCAACCCAAGAGCTCTGGGTGTATTTTTTCTCGCCTGTGTAAGTCGTATAAACACAATCTACTCCAGCCATGTAGGGGTTGTTCATCGCCATATATAATAGCTCAGACCAATGCTTGCAGCTGCTAAGCCGGCTTTTAGTAAGTTATGGTTATATTCCTCGGGTATAACCTTCTTTACTGGTTTCTTTGGCAGCACCTTTTTTAATGGTTTTTCTACCTCTTTTTTTGGTTTCTCTACGAAGTGAGGAATGCTCTTGGTCATGTCAGAGTTCACGTCATTCACCCCAAACTTCATATCCTTAGTAGCTCGCTGCAGCTTGTTGTTATAACCCACAACGGAATTGGTGTTAATAACCAAATTACTCGGCATTAACCAACAACCAGGCGACAAAGCGTAATCCAGTCGCACTTTAGACTGCTGCACCGCTAATTGATATCTCTGCACCGACTTGGATATGTCATTTTCTGTTATTGCAGACTCAAATAAAGTTAGGAATTCTTCTTGTGTTTCCCGCGAAGCACCTTGGAATCCAACGATGGGGCTGCGGGTATTTACCTGCGCTCCTAAGATGCAGTACACGAATGCTTCAATGCTGCGGTTAATCCTGGCTAGGTTTCTTAGACCTTTTCCTTTCATCAACACGAATGGATCCCAAGTGCCGAGGTAGTTCGATTGGATTCTGGTAATTAATGAATTATTACTCTTATCGCCACCCATATCACCGAACTCTAACTCATTACTTGGGTATTCCTGATGTCCATAATCAGCCGGCTTCTCACCATTGGCACCCCAAACGTAAACTATACCCAGCCCATGCGTCTTACCCTCTTTGTAACGAAAATCTTTTTGCTGTGGTTTGAACTCATTAATTAACCTTTCCAGGGCTGCGGCGTCATATCGATTATTCAATGGATTAAATGCCTTATCTCCCGGTAAAGGTACATTAAGTTCCTTCAACAGCCTCCTAACCGTAAAGGCAACGTGAAACCGCATAAATGAAATGTGGAACATGTCCGCGGCAACGCCACAACCTTTAGTGGCGGCCCAGACAGCAAAGTTTAACTGCTGTGGCCAATATCGCATATTGGGTCCTGCTAACCATTCCCTGGTCTCTTTACCCTGACGTATGCTTTAACATCGTATCCCCATAGATATTCCTTACTACTACGTCAAATGATTGCTTACCCACTGAAATCTTCAGGAACGTTACCATCGTTTCAAATTCGTTTACACCACCTTCAGCATCGTAAAATGGGTAATCTTCCTTGTTCATTAATAAATCCCTTGGAAAATTAGGTGCTTTATGAATGGGGTGTACAACCGGTAAATGCTTCACCTGATCGACCAGCGTAGGTTTTAAATCCTCATTGCTGTACATTCTTTCACCGTTATAGTAAATACCATCGGGTCTTCTTTCGAACTTACTAGCACCCGCATGTGGAAACCTTTTCCTAAATTCTCTCCAATTCCAGTATTTTTGGTTGTCGTGTATATCATTCCCAAAAGCGTCGTACATTATATATATAATGGATGTTATAGCATCATGATGCTATAACATCCATTATATACATCTTATACTATGTTGCAGTTATACAATGCCGAATGAATAAAATACATCGTATTTGCTTATGTTTAAAGGAGACGGAATAAATAACTTTGAGGAAGAAGATCAAGTGTTTTGGGATGACAAGTTGGACAGTGAATCTGACCATGAAGAGATAAGAGGAAATGAAAGAAGGAGATTGGTTGAAACTTGGGATATTGATATCGAAGACGTAGAAAGAGATTTTGAACAATCTAGTGCAGAAATAAGCGTTGCCGTCGAAGCAAGTTCCCGAGTGACCCTTATTAACTGGATTGCCTTGTTTGTGTGCTTTTGGTCTGCATACTTTTCTGTACCAGACCGAGGCATTGATATTCTCCTCGCCTTTTTTAAAGCGATTTTTGAGGTTTTGTGTGAGCTTTCGCCAATCATTTTCCCAACCGCAGTATTGGTTTTCCCGAGCTCCTTCAAACTCTTGAAAAATTATCTTTCTTTTAAAGATAAGCATTCAAAGTATGTTGTTTGTCCGAAATGCGACACCCTATACCGTTTTCAAGACTGCATAACAACAAGATTCGGGCGTGTCATTGCTAAACCATGTTCTCACATTGCTTTTCCGAATCACCGTCAATTGTTTCGCCGCACACCTTGTGGAGCGGGAAATTCCTTAAGGAAATTCGTTTGAAAAATGGACAGACGAAATTGTACCCACATAAAGTTTATTGTTATAAAAGCATCAGAGACACTCTAACTCACTTTATTAAGCGACCAGACTTTGTACAAAAATGTGAGATTTGGAGAAATCGGAATGTACCGGACGATATTTTAGTTGATATTTACGATGGCCAAGTGTGGAAAGATTGGCAATATTTTAACGGCACTCCTTTCCTTGCCCAGCCTAATAATTATGCTTTTATGCTGAATGTTGACTGGTTTCAGCCTTTTAAGCACAGTGTCTATAGCGTTGGAGTCATATATATGGTCCTCCTAAATCTTCCGAGAAAAGAAAGGTACAAAGAGGAAAACGTAATAATAGTTGGGGTAATACCTGGTCCACACGAGCCCAAATTGAATATCAATACGTACTTACAACCACTTGTAGCCGAATTGAACTTATTGTGGCACGAAGGCATCCAAGTTCGGCCTCATGGGAGTAGAACAGCAAGATGTTTTCGAGCTGCCCTCCTTTGTATTGCTTGTGACATTCCTGCACTAAGAAAAGTTTGCGGTTTCTTAGGATGTACTGCTCACCGAGGGTGCTCAAAGTGCACAAGATTTTTTCCCGGAGATTTTAGTAGCATGGATTTTTCAGGTTTCGAAGATGACGATACACCAAGGACAAATGAAGAGCACCGAAGAGAGGCTCAGAAAATACTCAATGCAACAACCGCTGATGAACGAAACCAAATTGAAACTTCCACTGGAACAAGATATTCTGAACTCTTACAGTTGCCTTACTTCGATTGTACTCGTTACCATGTTGTTGATCCTATGCACAATTTGTTTTTAGGGACAGCAAAACATTTAATGAAAAATGTATGGCTAAATGCTGAAACGCCAATTATTTCTAAAGAAAATTTGAATAAAATCCAGGAAAAGGTAGATGACGTCAAAGCACCATCATTTATTGGGCGTCTCCCGAAAAAGATATCAACATCGTTTGGAGGATTTACTGCTGATCAGTGGAAAACATGGACTCTCTTGTATTCTGTATTCTGCATTTGGAATATCGTTCCAACAGATGATTTGGAGCTGTGGAGGTTATTCGTATTGTCCTGCTTTCACCTTTGCTCTCCACTTATTACAACTGAAGAGCTACAAGAAGGACATGATTACCTAGTGGAATTTTGTAAATCGTTTGAAAAAAGATATGGAAAGGAACGTGTTACGCCAAACATGCATCTACACCTGCACCTCAAACAATGTATTTTAGATTACGGGCCTGTATATTCATTTTGGCTTTTCAGCTTCGAACGTTTCAATGGGATTTTAGGAGCGTTTCGAACTAACAATAGATCTGTTGAAATACAAATCATGAGAAAATTTCTCCAAAAGCATGAACTAAGAGATATCCCTTTACCAGAGAGATTTCGAGAAACTTTCCAACCAGTATTTCAACTTCTTCAGGAGGCACAACAAGTAGGAACACTTGGCGAAAGCATCCCATCAATACCATCAACACTTAATCTTTCAGTTGGTCAAGTACTACGTTGCTTAGAGTGGAGCAATATGAATGCATACTCATGTTTTTCACCTCGATCCATTGATGTTCTTGATGATGACTATACAGAATATCTCTTTAAAGCTTATGAAACAATTTTACCTCAACACTCGGTCATTGAATGTGTTACCGATACGTTTGAGAGAATTAGTACCATTGGATATTCGGGGACAAAGCTAGGGTCCTCTGACTCTAGACTGGAACGTTCTTCCTTCATTCTTGCAAGTTGGTGTGGCCAATATAGTGGCAGTATTGAGACCGATTCATTTGACTTGCGCCCCGGTGTTGTCGATTTCTTTCTTAAACAAACCATTATAATTGATGGCAAGCAGGAATCATTGTGTATGGCAAAGGTTCGATGGTATCAGCGACATCCAGAAAGACACAGGATTGGCAGACCACATGAAATTTGGTGCAGAAACTTGTTTGAAATGGAAGGGCCCTCTACATTCATTCCCATACAAAGGATACACAGCCAGTTTGTTGCTGCTTACGATGTTATTGACAAAGAAAGAGTATTAATTGTTTGTCCTTTACAACGTAAATTGTACGGATGATGGAGATGACAGTAAAGTATCATCCAGGAAAAATATTCAAAGCTATCAAAAATAAACTGTTTGAACTGTGCATCAGTAACTAGATAGTCAAAATGAAAATTGAATGAATTCTTTGATGAGTTTAAAATTAGATGAATTAAAATAATTATGAATGAAATTGCATATATTGCCAATAAAAAAGATGAATTCATATGTTTAGACTAAACAAAATTGATGCTTCAAATAATATTACAGATGTTAGCGGTTTGAAATGCAGCTGAGGTTAATGGGTTAATGAGTTTTCTTATTGTCACTGGAAAAAACGCATGTACGACTTACGCATATTAAAAATACATCGTCCGCGTTTTTTCCTGTGTGTATCAACGCATATAACCTCACTTTCATGACATCAAAGCAAAACAATGATTGAATTAATGTGGTCGCAACATTGATGTCATGCGTTAGGAGAAAAAATTGACACATATGACTGAGATGGACCTGCATGCACTCCCCCCTCGTAAGTCGTAAAAACAAGCCAACATCCATCATAATTCAGTTGAAAAATTATTGAGTTGTTTGAAAAGTTTTGATTGCAATAAATTGAAACGGAAACCTCACATCGGATATACTCAGTTTGGGGTATTGTATTTGCTCCCCAGGTAAATATGGGGCAAAGCCTAGTGCAAAGTTGATTTCATATGTGCCCTTCATTTGACAATAGGGCAAATATAGGGCAAAAACGGTTATCATATATCCCCACTGGGTAAATGCGTCTAAACTAAGGGCAAATATATAACATATTTACCCATGTGTTCAGATGTATGGCAAAGCAATGGCAAATTTATTAGAAATTTACCCCGACCTTTGCCTGCATAGGCAAATGTATGGGCAAATATAGAGCACCATATTTGCCCAACATTTGCCAAGCGGACATATGATGACCAAATCCATTATTTCGTCGAGTGTCAGCACCTCCTCTCTATCCTGATTTACCTAATGAATTGAATGCCGAGAACTTCCGTTTGAATAAGGTAAATCTAATCCTGGCTTACTTGGAAGGGCAAACGAAACACTATGAAAAAGTCCAAAAAAAGTATGTCAGAGCCCGAAGCATTTTACATAAAATCGCGATAACTTCCGGCTCCATGTCCGTGGCGTTAACAGGCACTGGCGTGGCTACTTCGCTTACTGGACCTGGGGTAATCGTTGGAGTTCCTTTAGCTAGCGTCGGCGCCGCCTGCGGCATCGTTTCCGCTGTTACAACAGGCATTATGAAACAGTTGTCAAGCAAAATATCCAAGCATGACACGACAATAGCTCTGTCAAAGGCTAAAGTAAATACTATCACTGACCTTGTCTCAAAGGCTTTGTGTGACAGAAAGATAGATGATGTAGAATTCTCGCTTATTCTAGCTGAAGAGGAAAAGTATGAGAAATTAAAGTCGGATGTAAGAAATAAAAAAACAATTGTAAGAGATCTTTCCGAGGAATCTCGCAAAAAGATCTACCAAGAAGCAAAAGAAGAGCTTCAAAGAAAACTCGCTCAGTAAAGATTTGCTTTGAAAAGAGCGTGACAGGATTCTATTTGCATATTGAACGCCGGCTGTCATATGCAAATTGACTTAATTACATCATCGCCTTGGAATCCATTCTAACAGGGGGTGGTTGGGGTCAATTTTGTAAAATATTTCATAGATTACATCAGGGTAATAAGGAATATCCTTATTCAGCTGACAAAACATCCACTCGGCTCTGCTCATATCAGAAACCTCAGGAATAGACTTACCCGTAATTTCAGACAAAAGATAGGGAATAGCTTTGTAATACTTCCCTAGCTTTAATTTTTCTAGCGTTTTCCGCAGGCTTTGTGGCGTTGGCTCTTCTAAGTGGTTTATAATTCTTTCCATTACTTCGTTATCTAAATATACTGGCTGATGACCTTGTATGTGACTCATCCAGTCTCTGAAGTATTTTATTCTTTTGTATGGAGTCTTCTTACGACCGCCATTAGCATAATATTGCTCTCTGGTGGCATTTGGTACAGCATTACGAATATTCTTACCACACTCGTAACATTGTGCTGACGTGTCGTCTTCTATTTGCATTTTCTTACCACAACAAATATACTTATTTGGCTTAGTAGGTACAAACTTGGGTTTTAAGCACTTTATACAGAAGTCAAAAACAAACTCTTTACAATCTTCGCACTCCATATATAGACTAACATATCTTACATAGACGCGGGATGCGGGTAATCGCGGTACGAATCGAGGGGGGTACTTTAGACGGGTAATCCTCCGGTTGTCGTTGCGCTGGAACCCCCATCCCCTATACTACTTTGGACTGTGTTACGGTCACCAAAACAATCGGACATTGTTCTCGGAATTCCATACAAATTCATTCACTGACCTTAAACTAAGAGAACATTTATGTAGATTTCTTAGTTAGCTATCTTAAAAGCAGTAAGAAAAGCTTCAATCAAGCTAGCAAAATTACCATTTACTTGTATTTAAAGAACTAAATAAACATTAACCAAGTAAATAATTCATTTAGAGTCAGTGCATTTGTACGGAAGTTCGAGAACAATGTTTTTGGTGACCGTAACACAATCTGAAACAATTTATACCTCTTGACGGGTAGCGCCGAAAAGGTGAATTGAATCAAAAATGTGAATAGTTAAGCTAGGGCCCTAACATGGGAAGAATAGACACGGTAATAGACGCCACGAGAATGCGATATCAAAGCTGAGACCATAATTGTAGAGTGGTGAGAGTTGTGTTTCAGACGGTGCACGCTGATTATATAAGTAAGATTAAAAATTCATGAATAATTTAAGAGCATTTAGACCAATCAGGTGCTTCGAATCCATCACGTGCATGGATCTTTATACCTGATAATAGTCAACATGGATATCATTATATAAAGATTTCGAAATTTTTATAAAGGACCAAAAGAGTACAAGAGCATGGCACGAATAAGGACCCTAAATGCTCATTAATTTCTAATGATTTTTTAAGTCGTTCAATATAATCTCGAAGATCATGTTTAATCAGGTCTAAAACCATTCGGATACGCCTCGTGTTTTTAAATCCTGATAAAAGACGATCTGCGAGTTTATTAAACTATACATAATCTGACTACTCTCGAGTTTTCACTTCACGTGTCACGCAATGACATAGTGACACAAGGATGTGTTGGTATATTTTAAAGTTAAAGGGCCACTTGGACGAAAATCGCTCCAAAATTAAAACTCTTTCATTCGAGCTGGAACTTTGCTGAAATAATCTAGGATACATTAAGAACCACCCACTGGAATATCTTTCTGATATTCGAAAGGAAAGGGCCAAAATTTTACGATTTATTTTCGTCCGCCATTAATTTCTTTGAATCACAGAATTCGACTCAAGAAGACTGGCACGAGTACTTATGACGTCATTTACTCAACCCAAACCAAAACATTGGTGGGTAATGTATGTGCCATGTTCGTAAAACTCGGTTTATTTGGTTTATTCAGAAAATATATAATGTTTCATTCGGTTTCCTAACTACTATATGACCAAACAATGTCTAGGCGCTGAAATTTTTCAGTTTCAATAATACTGGCGATCATAATTCGAAAATTTCAATACATCTCGGCAAGCCAAGAATCACAACAAAGTAGGACGCATGGACGAGATTCTAGCGGTTCCATCGCGCGAAGTGACTGAGATATTCGGGATTCGAATCATTTTAAGGATAACAATTTTTCAAGGTATATTTACATACAAGGGCAAAGAACAACCCCACAATTTGGGTCCGCGAGACATCCGACACAATGAAAGAAAAATCTACGAGCTGAGTGACAGACGCCGCTGTCGCGCGAGTAATAAATAAGAAACCTTTGACATGTTCTATTACAAAGATGATATTAGATAATCGTATGTTTGTACCTATTCAATGCATAATAAACATTTTGAAGCAAATAATGACCGTTCTGTAGTAAATCAGCTAGGAGAATTACGAGATCACATTCTAAATTATTCGGCACATAGATCTAAGTATATTGTCACAAATCTTTATATCACAACGCAGAATTCAAAAGGCAATCGGTTGTTTTCATAACATCAATCACTATTAGATTACATTGAAACTTCAAATTTAAGATCTTTATATCATGGACAGTAGGTAGCAAATACAAATAATGAAATGAACGTAAGGAATTTTTATGAAAACCTCTTCCTAAGCATTGCTTCTTCTTCTAGT